>NC_041386.1:537616754-537760150 GCF_002162155.2 Triticum dicoccoides | reverse complement strand
CGGTCCCCGTGGTGGCCTCCCGCGGCCATGGAGGCGGTTCCTGGTGCAGTGGTGAGTGCCCGGTTGCCGACGGGGGGCACGCCGTGGGTGTGCGCCCCCCTAGGCCACGCTTTCGCTCTGCGGAGATGCTGTCGGAGTTCGTCGTGTGGTCGGCAGACCCATCTAGCACCAGGCTCCAGCTCCCCCATTTCTTCGTAGATGAACTGCCGGCCAGCGCCCGGTGTGGCTTCTGGCTCCAGGCAGACGGATGCTGCAGCAGGACCTCCCGGGCGTCGCTAGAGGTCTCCGTTTCTGGGAACGGGGCTCTGACACGCGGCTAGCAAACGTTTGCCCGCGCGCGTGGCCTGAGCTCGCGGCGCACCCTGTACTTCAAGTTTGATGGCGACGCCACCCTCTACGTGAGGGTGTTCGGGGAAGACGGTCGCCGTGCCGGGTGTTGCCCTGAAGACGACGACCGCAGCCGCCTACCCAGCCCTGGCCCTGACCAGGATGAAGATGGCGACTGGCGTACAGGCGGCGGTGCTCGGGGTTCGCCATGCTTCGGCAACCCCCTCTCAGGCAGCAGCTCCTCCAGCGGTGGCCACGACCAGCCTCCTCGCCGTCGCACCCGCTTAGGTGAAGGCAGCGGGTCAGCCCGCCGTCGCGCCCCGGTGAAGCGAGAGGAGGGATCCGCGTGATCCCTAGGATCAGCTCGAGCCTTCACTGTGGGTTGGCGCAGGACGAATCATGCTTGTTTTGTTTTCTTCCTTATCCTGCGCAAAAATAGTAAGTAACGTAGGGCCCTGCGGGGAAGTATTAGAACTGTTGCTGTTTAACCATCGCGTTGTTTCCGCTATTTCTACTCCATGTTTTCGTGCCGCGCTCCCATGTGCGGGAACTATTTTAGCTCGGTGGGGCTTGGCGCGGTCCTCGCCTCCCGAGGCCGTGGGCTCCTCGTGCGCTTCGTGCCCTGCAAGGATCAGTAGGAGGGGTAACTTATGGTCTTAGCTGTGCGGGCGATCGGCCCAGGTCCTGCACTCGTGTCACGATGCCCGTGGGGCACGGACTGGGAGGGGTGCTCCCGCAGAGGACTCGGATAGGAAATCTCCAAACGATCGGGGCAGAAAACACTCGCGAGGGCGCGCACGATCCTCCCTCGCGAGACTTCGAGAGAAAACGAGGCGAGCGAGCGAGAAAGACAAAGAGCCACAAGCCAGGAACGTCAGCAACTCCAATAAAAACTTCAAACGGGAATAAACAAGCCAACTTTAGAAAGCAAATGGGAAAGCCGCGTCCGGTGCCTATTCTAGTCTTCGACGTCTTCTCACCAGCGTGGAGCTAAGTGCTGCCACTGGGCGTGGGCGGGAGCCCCCGAGGCTCGAGGGCGGCACTCCGGAGACTCCAGGGCGTGTACAGCCCCACTCATTATTACGTGAGAGTGTCACGGGCGGCGAGCTTAACAGGCATTGGCCTTCTTCACAGGCACCGGGCCTTTCTTGAAATGCAGCAGCTTCACAGGCGTTCGCCTTCTTCATAGGCTCCGGGCCTTTTCCAAAACGCAGCGGCTTCATAGGCATTCGCCTTCTTCACAGGCACCGGGCCTTTTCCAAAACGCAAGCTTCACTGGCATTCGCCTTCTTCATAGGCACCGGGCCTTTTCCAAAATGCAGCGGCTTCACTCAGGGGTAGAACCTCCGGAGATGTTGAATGTTCCATGGGCTCTGGATGGGTACTCCCTCCAGAGTCTCCAAGCGCGCGGAGCCAAGCCTGGAAACATCAACAACCTTGAACGGGCCCTCCCACATGGGAGAGAGCTTGTGCAGCCCCTCCTTGGAGAGAACCCTTCTGAGCATGAGATCCCCTACCTCAAGGGTCCTAGGGCGGATGTTGCGGCTGTGGTATCGTCGTAGCGCCTGTTGATACCTTGCCGCTCGCAGTGCGGCTTCCCGACGGCGTTCCTCCCCCAGCACGAGATCTGTCCCCCGCATGGCGTCCTGCTGAGCCTCGTCAAATGCCAGGACCCATGTAGAGCGATGTCTGACCTCGTGAGGGAGAACAGCCTCCGCTCCGTAGACGAGGAAGAACGGGGTCTCGCCAGTCGGCTTGGTCGTTGTCGTGCGGATTGACCATAGCACGGACTAGAGTTCGTCATGCCAGCCCCTGCCATAGGCCTCCAGCTTCTTCTTGAAGGTCCTGGCCTTGAGGCCCCTCAGGACCTCCGCGTTGGCTCGTTCAGCCTGGCCATTGCTCCGGGGGTGTGCTACCGAAGCGTAGCATATCTGCGTTCCAAGGTTAGCACAGTAAGTTTTGAAGAGATTACTGGTGAATTGCGAACCGTTGTCAGTGATGATGCGGTTAGGCACCCCAAACCGGCTCACGAGGCTCTTGATGAACTTGACTGCCGAGCCTGCCGGGATTGTGCGGACAGCTTCCACCTCGGCCCACTTGGTGAACTTGTCCACAACGACGTAGAGGTAGCGATAGCCCCCTGGCACCCGAGGGAACGGGCCCAGAATGTCCAACCCCCAAACTGCGAACGGCCAGGAGAGGGGTATGGTCTGCAGACCCCCCACAGGCTGATGGATCTGTTTAGCGTGAAACTGGCAGGCCTCGCAAGCCTTCACCAGCTCAACGGCGTCGCTGAGTGCTGTGGGCCAGTAGAACCCGTTGCGGAACGCCTTGCCGACGAGGGTTTGTGACGACGAGTGGTGCCCGCAGTCTCCACTGTGTATGTCTGCCAGCAGTTCCTTTCCTTGCTCCCTGGAAATGCAACGTAGGGACACGTCATTTGGCCACTTCCTGTAGAGCTCGCCATCCTAGATGCAATAAGCCGTGGCCTGCCGTGCCACACGCTCCGCCTCCTCCTCGTTCTCCGGCAGAATCCCTTTCATCAGGTAGTCCTTGAGCTATGGTATCCAACATCCCTCCTGAGGCTCCAACGCCAGGAGCAGGCGTGCCCTTGATGCCGGGCCGCAGACCGGAGCTCCCGAGGTAGGCGGCTGAGGAGGCTCCTCCCTTGGTTGCGCCGCGCCTGATAGCGACGGCGCCGCCGAGGGCTTGAAGAGCCGCTCCTCAAAGATGCCAGATTCCTGCGGCAGCCGCCTAGATGCCCTCTTGGCAATGTCGTCAGCCTCCTGATTGGTGCCACGAGGTACATGCTGCAGCTCCAGCCCCCAGAACTGTTTCTCCATCCTGCGGACTTCAGTGAGGTAAGCTTCCATGTGCTCGTCCTTCGGCTCGTATATCTTGTTGGAGAAGTTGACGAGGAGCTGTTAATCGCCCTTGATGGTGAGGCGCTTTACCCCTAAGGCGATCGCGGATTTCAAGCCTGCTATCAGGCCTTCGTATTCTGCTATGTTGTTGGAGACCTTCTCTCCGTGCTGGAAGCAGAGTTGCACGGCATAATAGAATTTGTCCTGGGTAGGGGACACAAGCACTGTGCCAGCTCCTACACCGTGTCGGGAGAACGCCCCATCAAAGTACACGACCCAGCCATCCGATGCTTCACTTCCCGGGGAAAGTGATCGGTCTTCGCCTGCCTCGAGACCCGGCGCTTCTGCCCATTCTGCCACGAAATCTGCAAGTGTGGCTCCCTTGATAACTCTGGTCGTGCTGAATTCTAGCTGAAATGCCTGTAGCTCAATGTTCCATTCGACGACCCTTCCAGCTGAGTTGGGGCTCCTGAGCACTCTTTCCAAGGGGTATGCTGAGACGACCTTGATGGGATGTCCTTGGAAGTAGTGGTGCAGCTTGCGCGAGGCCACTAGTAGCGCGAGGAGGAGTTTTTGAGGCATGGGATATCGTGCCCTTGCGTCCCGTAGCACCGTGCTGACGAAGTACCCGGGATGCTCGACGAGGTTGAGGGTGTTGGAGCTGCTTGCGTCCTTCAGAGGTCGAGGCGTCTCTGAGACGACGGAGCCCCCGGGGCTTGGTCACCAGAAGAGGCCTCTCCTGCTCCGGGTGCGTTCTCTTGTTGCGGCTGTCCCTTTCCGGCTGTGGTTGTAGCCTTCGCAAGGCCCTCCTCACTCTGCTTTGCTTTACTTCAGACGGTCGATGCGGCCTTGGCACAACGCTCCTCCCTGACCGCCACCAGGGTTGCGCTGGCGGAGTAAGGGTTGGCCGCAAGGTAGAGCACCAGGGGCTCCCGAGGACGCGGGGCTACCATCACTGGTGGACTGGTAAGGTACCTCTTGAGGTCTTGGAATGCCTTGTCGGCCTCTTCAGTCCATTCGAAGGGGCCCTTTGTCTTCATCAGCTTGAAGAAGGGCAGGGCTCGTTCCCCCAGCTTGGAGATGAAGCACCCCAACGCAGTCACATGCCCGGTGAGCTTCTGCATTTCTCTGAGGGTCCTCGGCGGGCTCATATCTTCGACTGCCTTGACCTTCTCTGGGTTGGCCTCGATGCCCATGTGGGATACGAGGAAACCCAGGAGCTTGCCTGAGGGGACTCCAAATACGCACTTCTCCGGGTTGAGCCGTAGGTCCACTTCATTGAGGCTGGCAAAGGTTTCTTCCAGGTCCTGTATCAGGGTTCTTGCCTCACGAGACTTCACCACAATGTCATCGACGTAGGCTTCAGCATTCCTCCCGAGCTGCCGGCCTAAGGCGATGTGCATCAGCCGCTGAAAGGTCACGCGTGTGTTGCGCAGCCCAAACGACATACACGTATAGCAGTACACTCCACACGGGGTCAGGAAAGTCGTCTTCTCCACGTCTTCTATCGCCATCTTGATCTGGTGATAGCCCTAGAAGGCATCCAGGAAGCATAATAGGTCACACTCTACGGTGGAGTCGACTATCTGGTCGATGCGGGGGAGCGGAAATGGATCCTGCGGGCAGGCCTTGTTGAGGTTGGTGAAGTCGACGCACATGTGCTCTTCCCCCCTTCTTTGGCACGACAACAGGATTAGCCAGCCAATCGGGGAAGCGAACCTCGCGGATAACCCCTGCCGCCTCTAGCTTCCGGGTCTCTTGAACGATGAAAGCATGTTTCTCAGTAGACTGCCGCCTTGCCTTCTGCTTCACGGGGCGTACATTGGGGCACACGTTGAGGTGATGCTCAATCACTTCCCTTGGGACGCCCGCTAACTGATCCGGTTCCCACGCGAACACCTTCTTGTTCGCATGCAGGAACCTGATTAGGGCCTTCTCCTGCTCGGGCTCGAGGTTGGCCCCTATGCTGAAGATGGTGCCAGTGGACCCGTCCTCGTCGACTGGTTCCTGCTTGGTTTCCGCCTTGTCTTGGGTGAACAGCTGCTTCTTTTTAGCCGTCGCAGCCCCCTTGGGCTCAAGGGCGTCGGTGCTAGTGGGATGCACCACCGCGGCCGCCCTGAAAACAAGCCAGAGCACCTGCAGTGCATCCCTTGTGTCTCCTGACACGGTGAGGGTGCCGCTGCTCCCGGGCATCTTCATGAGTTTGTACGCCGAGTGAGTTGCTGCCATGAACCGAGCCAAGGCCGGATAGCCCAGGATGGCATTGTAGGGTAGGCCGATAGGGGCGATGTCGAAGTCGATCAGCTCCATGCGGAAGTTGTCGCAGGTGCCGAAGGTCACTGGGAGGCAGATTTGTCCCAAGGAGGCGGTGGAACCGGCTTCGACGCCCGAGAAATGCCTGCTTGGTTGGAGCCACTCCGACGGCACGTGGAGTAGGCTGAAGGCCTCCACCAAGAGCACGTTGAGGCCGGCACCACCGTCATGAGGATCCTGGTGACGGCTACCTGGCAGATGGTGGGGGTGCACAGCATCGGGAGCACGCCCGAACCAATGGGGTTGAAGGGGTGGTCCTCCGAGTCGAAGGTTAGATCGGCCTTGGGCGCCACCCAGCCCGTGGGGGCTTCTTGGCGCCTGGAGGCGATGCTGATCTGGCGGGCGAACGGCTTGACGTGATGACTTGAGGGTGGTGCCTGGGAGCCACCCAGGAGAGCTGCGACGACGGGCGGCGCTGGTGCGGCGTAACAGGTGAGGAAGAGGTCGCGCAGCTCCTCCCAGGAGGTGACAGAGGCCGTCGGCAGGTGGAGGAGCCACACGCGCGGGATGCCGGTGAGGGCCATGGGTAACCAGTTGGCCATCACCCGATCGTCGCCCCGGCTCTGAGGACGGCCTCCTCGTATGCCAGCAGGAAAATCATCGGGTCCGTCGCGCCGTCGTAGCGCGGCGGCATCTCGGGCCTGAACTTGCGTGGCCACTGCACTTGCCGCAAGGCGGGGGCCAAGGCCCGGAGCCCCCTGGCCCCAGTGTCGGCATCCGTTGCTGGAGCGGGCGGCGCGTTGTCTGCCATGACGGCGGGACGCGATGTCGGGGGAGAGCGGGTCGTCAGGAGGGAGGACTCCGGCGCACCCCTACCTGGCGCGCCAAATGTCGGGTTTCGGGTTCCAGCAGACCCTGGAGGTTCGAACACTGGGGTGCGCGCGGAGATCTCTCCCCTACCAATCTACGTCCGATCCTCTCGTGCGAACTAAGATGAAAATGATCAACAGCACAAGAGACACGAGGTTTATACTGGTTCGGGCCACCGTTGTGGTGTAATACCCTACTCTAGTGTGTGGTGTGGTGGATTGCCTCTGGGGCTGATGATGGACAGTACAAGGGAAGAACAGCCTCGCGAGAGGTGTTCTTGAGTTGGTGCGATGAGTTGCTAGGGTGAGTTCCGTCACCTCTTCCTCTCTCTCTGCTATGGTTCTACTAGATTTCCAGCTGTCCCCTCCTTCTGTGGTGGCTAGCTCTATTTATAGAGGCCCTGGGCCTCTCCCTAAATAATGAGCGGGAAGGGCGCCAACAATTGGCCATTTTGAAGGGGAACATCTAGTACAAGTTATCCTGACCAAAGGTGGTCTTCGGCTGCCAAAAGCACTGGTGATGATGCCGTCTTGGGCTCCACGGTGACCTCCGTCCTGCCGTCCGGCTGGTCCTGGTCTCGTTGCACCGGAATGGTAACCCTTGCCTGACGCCTTGGTATGTGCTTGCCCCCTTTGCACCAAAGGGGAAACAAGGACACTACGCAGGTCGGCGCCCGCCTGGTCTCGATCGTCATGGCTTGTGTCACGGGTTCCTCGTGAGGTACCCCTGCCTTGATCTCTCTGCCCCCTCGCGAGCCTGCCTGATGAGGAAGGTTCCTGTCATCCGCCCCGCGAGGCCTGGTCCCTCGCGAGGGTCTTTGAGCTTGAGCTGATGAAGATGGGCCGCGCTGGGCCCCGCTTGAGCCACGCCGCAGGCAGGCAAGTCTGGGGACCCCCATTCCCAGAACGCCGACACAAGTCTCAGGGGCTACTGATATACATAATTATTAGATTTTCTTACCCGTATATCCTTCACATACTGGTTCATGGCTCGGGCAAGACCATTTTGAGCAGCTCGGATGTACGCGTCTCCTGAGTTGAAGGCATCGAACACCTCTTGAGAGAAACAAGTGTCGTGGAGTACAGCCTGGCGACGCCTGTGATTCATGGCACTCTCCACTTCAAAATTCGTAGCGGACAGCCTATCCGCATCCTCTATGGGAGGAACATCCAGTGTTGGCCCCATGTTAGCATCTGCCTGTAAGTCCGGCTCTGGAGCCCGGCTGGTGGAGGCTTGGCCAGCAGGCTTTCTGGATATGGTCCGGCGAGCGTTTTTCCTGCCAGGAATCATGGACGTTATTATATTTTAAAGGACTACAACCACAGAGCGGGGTTCTTTTTCATACCTCTACGACGGCGTCTCAGTCCTAACCGCCTTCCTTTTAAGCCTACCCGGCTTCGGTGCCCCTTGTTGGTGAGTCACTGCGGGTTCGGCATGGCATCCCGAGGGCCTTCCCTGTAAGACACCATATGTGTGCGGTAGGTGAAGTGCGAAAAATAGGGATCCTTCTCGGAAGTTGGGACTCCGGTTTTACTTACATGCGATGAAGGGAGCAGTCCAGGATAATCGGCTATGATGGCCACCAAGGCACCGTCACAGCTTAACTGATAGAACGTCCTGTCGATGAGCTCCACAAATGTGTCCGGATCTTCTTCAAGTCCGGTCGAGGGCCCGGTCTGGGTCCTCTGGTTGTGGAGACGGGCTGTGGACCTCCTTCACAGCTTTTCGCAGTTCCTGCTATGAAATAGCAAGGTAAATACTTATGACGAAGAATGCGGGAAGGTCTAGAGTAGAAAGTAGCAGCTCACCCAGTTTGGGGGGTTGTACATGGAGAATCCATCCCGTGGCTTAATGCGGATGAACTCCTCTTCCTCTCCTTTGTATAAATCGGACAGTATTTTCGCTAGAGCAGCGATGGAGTCCGGTCCCTTACGACCGCAGCGGGTGGCATCGTCTTCTCCATTAAAGTGCCACATGGGTTGTCCCCGATATTGAAGTGGCTGCACCCCCCGCATTATACATATTGACATAACCTCGATTATTGTCAATCCTGATTTGGCCAGCGTTTTTATCCGGCCCATCAGGTACATGACCTCTCTGTTATCTTCCTCGTGGGGGCTCCGAGAGCGCCAGCTGCGGCGTTTCTTCAAAGGGGCGTTATTGAACTCAGGAAGTCCCATTCGAATAGGGTCCGGAAGGGGGACGTCCTCCATATAAAACCACTCCGAAGGCCAGTCTTCGGATGTCTTCTTCGGAGAACTGGACAGGTATCCGGTCCCGGCGATGTGCCATATGTCGGCTCCGCTCACTTGATATATTGACCCCTCCTGTGTACGGGGTATGAGGCAGAATAGCCTCTTCCATAGCTCGAAATGAGCTTCGCGGCCCAAAAACAGCTCGCAAAGGGCAACGTAGCCAGCGATGTGTAATATGGAGGCGGGAGTAAAGTTATGCAGCTGGAGGCCGTAGAACTCCAGGAGCCCACGGAGGAATGGATGGATTGGAAATCCAAGCCCCCCTCAATAAGGGACAAGGCATACCCGCTCCCCATGGATGGGTTGGGAAAGCTCTCCGCTTGCTCCCCGCTGTTGTAAGTGGCAAGTCCGGCTCGAACGGGGACCATATACGTCGGAGGGAGAAACCCCTGGGTCTGTAACTCTACTAATTGGCTGTGGGGGACAAAACACTTCTTCCAATTGCTTGGCTTAGGGCTACGGGAGCGAGAGGAGGAGCTGCGATGGTGGGCCATGATGGGATGGACTTTTTCCGGGCGCGCTCCGATGGATACTCACTATGGGAGGATGGTGTGATCTGGATCTGAGGATCCCCGTCTCTTTAAATAGACGATTTACTCACATGGTTAGGGTGGCAAGTGTAAAAATACCCCGACTTCTCGCATTCGCTCAACACGTGGAGGATAGCCATTATTAGGCGCAGAAGCCAAGGAGTGCAACATTCATGGGAAGCCGAACACTACTCGACAGGTATTCGGAATTTGGAGAAGAACCCGTCTTGCAATGCCGAAGACAATCTGCGCGCCGGACTCATCGTCATTGAAGCATGGTTCAGGGGCTACTGAGGTAGTCCTGGATTAGGGGGTCCTCGGACAGCCGGACTATTGGACTATGAAGATACAAGATTGAAAACTTTGTCCCATGTCCGGGTGGGACTCTCCTTTGCGTGGAAGGCAAGCTTAGCAATTTGGATATGTAGATCTCCTCCCTTGTAAACGACTCTGTGTAACCCTAGCCCCCTCCGGTGTCTATATAAACTAGAGGGTTTACTCCATAGGACAACAACAATCATAATCATAGGCTAGCTTCTAGGGTTTAGCCTCTACGATCTCGTGGTAGATCAACTCTTGTAATACTCATATCATCAAGATCAATCAAGCTGGAAGTAGGGTATTAACTCCATCGAGAGGGCACGAACCTGGGTAAACATTGTGTCCCCTGCCTCATGTTACCATCCGCCTTAGACGCATAGTTCGGGACCCCCTACCCGAGATCTGCCGGTTTTGACACCGACACCTACAGCTCGATGTTCCACTCGGCGACCCTTCCGGCAGAGTTGGGGCTCCTGAGCACCCTCTCCAACGAGTAGGCCGAGACGACTTTGATGAGGTGGCCTTGGAAGTAGTGCCACAACTTGCGCGAGGCCATCAGGAGCGCGAGCAGGAGCTTCTGAGGCATAGGATAGCGTGCCCTTGCGTCTCGCAACACCGTGCTGACGAAGTACACCAGGTGCTCGACGAGGATCGGCGTGTTGGCGAAGCTCGCGTCTTGCGCAAGCTAGGGTGCCTCCTGAGGTGGTGGGACCCCTGGCGCTTGGTCCCTTGCGGGAATCTCTATGGTGTCATCCTGCCGAGCTTGGTCTTCTGTTGCTGCCGCTATGGCTCTTGCTGCGCCTCCCTGATATTGTGTCATCTCAGCTGGCGACGTAGCTTGGCGCGGCGCACTCTTGGTCTGGTGCTCCTCCTGAACCGCCACTAGCGCAGCGCTGGCGGAGTATGGGGTGGCGGCAAGATAAAGTACTAGAGGCTCAAGAGGCTGTGGCGCCACCAACACTGGTGGGCTGGTCAGGTGTCTCTTGAGGTCTTGGAAGGCTCAGTCGGCCTCCGGAGTCCACTCGAACGGGCCCTTCTTCTTCTTCATCTTGAAAAAGGGTAAGCCGCACTCTCCCAGCTTGGAGATGAAGCGCCCCAATGCAGTTACCCGACCAACCAGCTTCTGCATTTCCTTGAGGGTCTGCGGCGGGCTCATGCCCTCAATGGCCTTGATCTTCTCCGGGTTCGCCTCGATCCCTCTGTGTGACACGAGGAATCCCAGCAACTTGCCGGAAGGAACGCCGAACACACACTTTTATGGGTTAAGTCGCAAGTTCACCTGGCGCAGGCTTTCAAAGGTCTCCTCCAGTTCTTGGATCAAGGTTCTCGCCTCCCGTGACTTTACCACAATGTCGTTGACGTAGGCCTCCGTGTTCCTCCCGAGCTGCCACCCTAAAGCGATGTGCATCTGCCGCTGAAAGGTCGCACCCGCGTTGCGCAATTCGAAGGGCATGCAGGTGTAGCAGTACACCCCACACGGGGTCAAGAAGGTTGTCTTCTCTACATCTTCCACCGCCAGCTTGATTTGGTGATACCCTGAGAACGCATCCAGGAAGCACAGTAGGTCGCACTCAGCTATGGAGTCGACGATTTGGTCGTGCGCAGGAGAGGGAACGGATCTTGAGGGCACGTCTTGTTGAGGTTGGTGAAGTCGACACACATTTGCTCCTTCCCGCCTTTCTTCGGGACCACGACTGGGTTCGCCAGCCATTCGAGGTACCTAACCTCACGAACAGCGCCCGCCGCCTCCAACTTGCGGGTCTCTTGGATGATGAAGGCATGCTTCTCCGTGGACTGCCGCCTTGCTCGTTGTCGGGAGTCCAAATCTTGACTTGACCTTGCGTAAGCCTCCCCGGCAACGGCGCCATAAATCCTTCTTGCTACCTCTTGAGCACTGTGTTGGTTTTCCCTTGAAGAGGAAAGGGTGATGCAGCAAAGTAGCGTAAGTATTTCCCTCAGTTTTTGAGAATCAAGGTATCAATCCAGTAGGAGGCCACGCACGAGTCCCTCGCACCTACACAAACAAAGAAAATCCTCGCAACCAACGCAATAAAGGGGTTGTCAATCCCTTCACGGCCACTTACGAAAGTGAGATATGATAGATATGATAAGATAATATTTTTGGTATTTTTATGATAAAGATGCAAAGTAAAGAAAGAAAAATAAATGGAAAAGGAAATAGCTTGTTGACGGAAGATTAATATGATGGAAAATAGACCCGGGGGCCATAGGTTTCACTAGTGGCTTCTCTCGAGAACATAAGTATTACGGTGGGTAAACAAATTATTGTGGAGCAATTGACAGAATTAAGCATAGTTACGAGAATATCTAGGTATGATCATGTATATAGGCATCTCATCCGAGACAAATAGACCGACTCCTGCCTGCATCAACTACTATTAATCCACACATCGACCGCTATCCAGCATGCATCTAGAGTATTAAGTTCAAAAGAATAGAGTAACGCTTTAAGCAAGATGACATGATGTAGAGGGATAAACTCATGCAATATGATATAAACCCCATCTTGTTATCCTTGATGGCAACAATAAAATACGTGCCTTGCTGCCCCTACTGTCACTAGGAAAGGACACCGCAAGATTGAACCCAAAGCTAAGAACTTCTCCCATTGCAAGAAAGATCAATCTAGTAGGCCAAACCAAACTGATAATTCGAAGAGACTTGCAAAGATAACCAATTATACATAAAAGAATTCAGAGAAGATTCAAATATTGTTCATAGATAAACTTGATGATAAACCCACAATTCATCGGTCTCAACAAACACAACGCAAAAGAAGATTACATCAAATAGATCTCCACAAGAGAGGGGAGAACTTTGTATTGAGATCCAAAAAGAGAGAAGAAGCCATCTAGCTAATAACTATGGACCCGAAGGTCTGAATTAAACTACTCAC
The DNA here is from genome assembly GCF_002162155.2 of Triticum dicoccoides. NCBI lineage: Eukaryota > Viridiplantae > Streptophyta > Magnoliopsida > Poales > Poaceae > Triticum > Triticum dicoccoides. The sequence continues at coordinate 537,747,813 of NC_041386.1, read as the reverse complement.
AATTCATCGGAGAGGCTATGGTGTTGATGTAGAAGCCCTCTGTGATGGATGCCCCCTCCGGTGGAGCTCCGGAAAAGGCCCCAAGATGGGATCTCACAGATACAGAAAGTTACGGCAGTGGAATTATGGTTTTGGCTCCGTATCTGGTTGTTTTGGGGTACGTAGGTATATATAGGAGGAAGGAGTACGTCGGTGGACCAACATGGGCCCCACGAGGGTGGAGGGCGCACCTGGGGGGTAGGCGCGCCCCCTACCTCGTGTCTTCCTGGTAGCTTTCTTGACGTAGGGTCCAAGTCCTATGGATCACTTTCATTCCAAAAATCATGTTCCCGAAGGTATCATTCCATTTGGACTCCGTTTGATATTCTTTTTCTGGGAAACTCTGAAATAGGCAAAAAACAACAATTCTGGGCTGTGTCTCCGGTTAATAGGTTAGTCCCAAAAATAATATAAAAGTGTATAATAAAGCCCAATAATGTCCAAAACAGGATATAATATAGCATGGAACAATAAAAAATTATAGATATGTTGGAGACGTATGAAGCATCCCCTAGCTTAATTCCTGCTCGTCCTCGAGTAGGTAAATGATAAAAATAGATTTTTTTTATGTGGAATGCTACTTGGCATAATTTCAATGTAATCCTCTTAATTGTGGTATGAATATTCAGCTCCGAAGGATTCAAGACAAAAGTTCAATATTGACATAGAAATAATAATACTTCAAGCATACTAACTAAGCAATTATGTCTCTTCAAAATAACATGGCCAAAGAAAGTTATCCCTACAAAATCATATAGTCTGGCTATGCTCCATCTTCACAACACAAAGTATTTAAATCATGCACAACCCGATGACAAGCCAAGCAATTATTTCATACTTTTGGAGTTCTCAAACTTTTTCAATCTTCACGCAATACATGAGCATGAGCCATGGACATAGCACTATATTTTGAATAGAATGGTGGTTGTGGAGAAGACAAAAAGGGAGAAGATAGTCTCACATCAACTAGGCATATTAACGGGCTATGGAGATGCCCATTAATAGATATCAATGTGAGTGAGTAGGGATCGCCATGCAATGGATGCACTAGAGCAATAAGTATATGAAAGCTCAACAAAAAGAACTAAGTGGGTGTGCATCCAACTCGCTTGCTCACGAAGACCTAGGGCATTTTGAGGAAGCCCGTCATTGGAATATACAAGCCAAGCTCTATAATGAAAAATTCCCACTAGTATATGAAAGTGATATCATAGGAGACTCTCTATCCTGAAGATCATGGTGCTACCTTGAAGCACAAGTGTGGTAAAAGGATAGTAGCATTGTCCCTTCTCTCGTTTTCTCTCATTTTTTATTTGATTGGGCCTTTTCTTTTTTATGGCCTCTTTTTTTAGTCCGGAGTCTCATCCCGACTTGTGGGGGAATCATAGTCTCCATCATCCTTTCCTCACTTGGGACAATGCTCTAAAAATGATGATCATCACACTTTTATTTACTTACAACTCAACAATTACAACTCAATACTTAGAACAAAATATGACTCTATGTGAATGCCTCCCGGCGGTGTACCGGGATATGCAATGAATCAAGAGTGACATGTATGAAAGAATTATGAATGGTGGTTTTGCCACAAATACAATGTCAACTACATGATCATGCAAGCAATATGACAATGATGAAGCGTGTCATAGTAAACGGAACGGTGGAAAGTTGCATGGCAATATATCTCAGAATGGCTATGGAAATGCCATGATAGGTAGGTATGGTGGCTGTTTTGAGGAAGGTATATGGTGGGTGTATGATACCGGCAAAAAGTGCGCGGTATTAGAGAGGCTAGCAATGGTGGAAGGGTGAGAGTGCGTATTTTCCATGGACTCAACATTATTCATAAAGAACTCACATACTTATTGCAAAAATCTATTAGTTATCGAAACAAAATATTACACGCATGCTCCTAGGGGGATAGATTTGTAGGAAAAGACCATCGCTCGTCCCCGACCGCCACTCATAAGGAAGACAATCAACAAATAAATCATGCTCCGACTTCTTCACATAACGGTTCACCATACGTGCATGCTACGGGGATCACAAACTTAAACACAAGTATTTCTCAAATTCACAACTACTCAACTAGCATGAATCTAATTTCACCATCTCCATATCTCAAAACAATTATCAAGTATCAAACTTCTCATAGTATTCAACACACTCATAAGAAAAAATAAATCTTGAATGCCTAACTTAATTAAAGCAAATTACCACGCTGTTTTGTAGGACTCTCAAACTATTCTAAGTGAAGCCTGAGAGAACAATAGTTTGTATAAAACAAATCCACCACCGTGCTCTAAAAGATATAAGTGAAGCACTAGAGCAAAAACTATATAACTCAAAAGATATAAGTGAAGCACATAGAGTATTCTAACAATTTCCGAATCATGTGTGTCTCTCTCAAAAGGTGTGTACAGCAAGGATGATTGTGGAAAACTAACAAATAAATACTCAAATAATACAAGACGCTCCAAGCAAAACACATATCATGTGGTAAATAAAAATATAGCTCCAAGTAAAGTTACCGGTGGAAGTAGACGAAAGAGGGGATGCCTTCCGAGGCATCCCCAAGCTTGGACTTTTTGGTGTCCTTAGATTATATTGGGGTGCCATGGGAATCCCCAAGCTTACGATCTTGCCACTCCTTGTTCCATAATCCATCAAATCTTTCACCCAAAACTTGAAAACTTCACAACACAAAACTTAAAGTAGAAAATCTCGTGAGCTCCGTTAGCGAAAGAAAACAAAACACCACCTCAAGGTACTGTAATGAACTCATTCTTTATTTATATTGGTGTTAAACCTACTGATTCCAATTTATCTATGGTTTATAAACTATTTTACTAGCCATAGATTCATCAAAATAAGCAAACAACACACGAAAAACAGAATCTGTCAAAAACAGAACAGTCTGTAGTAATCTGTAGCTAACGCAAGTCCTGGAACCCCAAAAATTCTAAAATAAATTGCTGGATGTGAGTAATTTATCTATTAATCATCTTCAAAAATAATTAACTAAATATCACTTTCCAAATAAAAATGGCAGCAATTCTCGTGAGCGCTAAAGTTTCTGTTTTTTTACAGCAGGATTAAAAAGACTTTCCCCAAGTCTTCCCAACGGTTCTACTTGGCACAAACACTAATTAAACACAAAAAACACAACCAAAACAGAGGCTAGATAAATTATTTATTACTAAACAGGAGCAAAAAGAAAGGAATAAAAATAAAATTGCGCTGCATCCCAACAAGCGCTATCGTTTAACGCCCCTAGCTAGGCATAAAAGCAAGGATAGATCTAGGTATTGCCATCTTTGGTAGGCAATCCATAAGTAGCTCTCATAATAGATTCATATGGTAATTTAATTTTCTTTCTAGGGAAGTGTTCCATGCCTTTCCTTAACAGAAATTGGAATCTAATATTTCCTTCCTTTATATCAATAATTGCACCAATCGTTCTAAGGAAAGGTCTACCAAGAATAATAGGACATGAAGGATTGCAATCTATGTCAAGAACAATAAAATCCACGGGCACATAATTCCTATTTGCAAAAATAAGAACATCATTAATTCTTCCCATAGGTTTCTTAATAGTTGAATCCGCAAGGTGCAAGTTTAAAGAGCAATCATCAAAATCACGGAAACCTAGCAAATCACACAAAGTCTTTGGAATCGTGGAAACACTAGCACCCAAATCACACGAAGCATAGCATTGATGATCTTTAATTTTAATTTTAATAGTAGGTTCCCACTCATCATAAAGTTTTCTAGGGATAGAAACTTCCAACTCAAGTTTTTCTTCATAAGATTGCATCAAAGCATCAACGATATGTTTGGTAAAGGCTTTATTTTGACTATAATCATGAGGAGAATTTAGCACGGATTGCAAAAAGGAAATACAATCTATTAAAGAGCAATTATCATAATTAAATTCCTTGAGATCCAAAATAGTGGGTTCATAGATATTTAAAGTTTTGACTTCTTCAATCCGACTTTTAACAATTTTAGCATCAAGATCTAAAGACTCCGAATTTTTGGAACGCCTTCTAGGTAAAGGTGGATCATATTAAGTCCCATCATTATCAAGATTCATATTGCAAAACAAATATTTAATAGGGGACACATCAGTAACTTTTATATCTTCATCTTTATTTTCATGAAAACTAGAAGAACACGCTTTCACAAAACAATTTTTCTTAGCACGCATGCTAGCGGTTCTTTATTTGCACTCATCAATGGAAATTCTCATGGCTTTGAGAGACTCATTGATATCATGCTTAGGTGGTATAGACCTAAGTTTCAAAGAATCAACATCAAGAGAAATTCTATCAACGTTCCTAGCCAATTAATCAATCTTAAGCAATTTTTCTTCAATCAAAGCATTGAAATTCTTTTGTGAATAATAAATTCTTTAATATTAGATTCAAAATCAGAGGGTATCTTATTAAAATTTCCATCAGAATTGTTGTTGGAATTACCATAATTATTAGAGGAATTACTAGGGTACGGCCTAGGATTAAAGTTTCCTCTATACACGTTGTTACCAAAATTATTCCTACCAACAAAATTCACATCCATAGATTCATTATGTTCTCAATTAACATAGACAAAGGCATATCATTAGGATCAGAAGAAACACTTTTATTAGCAAATAATTTCATAAGTTCATCCATCTTTCCACTCAAAATATTAATTTCTTCTATCGCATGCACTTTCTTATTAGTAGATCTTTCAGTGTGCCATTGAGAATAATTAACCATAATATTATCTAGGAGTTTAGTAGCTTCTCCTAAAGTGATTTCCATAAAATTGCCTCCCATGGCCGAATCTAAAAGATTTCTAGAAGCTAAATTCAATCTGGCATAAAATTTTTGTATAATCATCCATAAATTCAAACCATGTGTAGGGCAATTATGTATCATTAATTTCATCCTCTCCCAAGCTTGTGCAACATGTTCATGATCAAGTTGCTTAAAATTCATGATATCGTTTCTAAGAGAGATGATCTTAGCGGGAGGAAAATACTTAGAGATAAAAGCATCTTTGCACTTATTCCACGATCAATACTATTTTTAGGCAAAGACGAAAACCAAGCTTTAGCATGATCTCTAAGCGAAAAAGGAAATAGCTTCAATTTAACAATATCATTGTCCACATCTTTCTTCTTTTGCATATCACATAAGTCAACAAAGTTGTTTAGATGGGTAGCGGCATCTTCACTAGGAAGGCCGGAAAACGAATCTTTCATGACAAGATTCAACAAAGCAGCATTAATTTCACAAGATTCAACATCGGTAAGAGGAGCAATCAGAGTGCTAATAAAATCATTGTTGTTGGTATTAGTAGTGTCACACAATTTGGTATTATCTTGAGCCATCATGCCAAGCAAGCAATCCAACACACAAGCAAACAAGAGACGGGCAAAAAGAGGCAAATAGAGAAAGAGAAGGAGGACGGAGAGAGAGAGGGCAAATAAAACGACAAGGGTGAAGTGGGGGAGAGGAAAATGAGAGGCAAATGGCAAATAATGAAATGCAGGAGATAAGGGTTTGTGATGGGTACTTGGTATGTTGACTTTTGTGTAGACTCCCCGGCAACGGCGCTAGAAATGGCTCGTTGTTGGGAGTCAAAATCTTGACTTGATCTTGCGTAAGCCTCCCCGGCAACGGTGCCAGAAATCCTTCTTGCTACCTCTTGAGCACCGCGTTGGTTTTCCCTTGAAGAGGAAAGGGTGATGCAGCAAAGTAGTGTAAGTATTTCCCTCAGATTTTGAGAACCAAGGTATCAATCCAGTAGGAGGCCGCGCATGAGTCCCTCGCACCTACACAAACAAAGAAAATCCTTGCAACCAACACAATAAAGGGGTTGTCAATCCCTTCATGGTCACTTACAAAAGTGAGATCTGATAGATATGGTAAGATAATATTTTTGGTATTTTTATGATAAAGATGCAAAGTAAAGAAAGCAAAATAAACGGAAAAGGAAATAGCTTGTTGACAGAAGATTAATATGATGGAAAATAGACCCGTGGGCCATAGGTTTCACTAGTGGCTTCTCTCGAGAACATAAGTATTACGGTGGGTAAACAAATTACTATTGAGCAATTGTCAAAACTGAGCATAGTTATGAGAAAATCTAGGTATGATCATGTATATAGGCATCACGTCTGAGACAAGTAGACCGACTCCTGCCTGCATCAACTACTATTACTCCACACATCGATCGCTATCCAGCATGCATCTAGAGTATTAAGTTCAAAAGAACGGAGTAGCGCTTTAAGCAAGATGACATGATGTAGAGGGATAAACTCATGCAATATGATATAAACCCCATCTTGTTATCCTCGATGGCAACAATACAATACGTGCCTTGCTGCCCCTACTATCACTGGGAAAGGACACCTTAAGATTGAACCCAAAGCCAAGCACTTCTCCCATTGCAAGAAAGATCAATCTAATAGGCCAAACCAAACTGATAATTCGAAGAGACTTGCAAAGATAACCAATCATACATAAAAGAATTCAGAGAAGATTCAAATATTGTTCATAGATAAACTTGATCACAAACCCACAATTGATCGGTCTCAACAAACACATCGCAAAAGAAGATTACATTGAATAGATCTCCACAAGAGAGGGGGAGAACTAAGTATTGAGATCCAAAAATCTCTTGGCGTAGGGTCCAAGTCCTCTGGATCACGTTCGTTCCAAAAATCACGTTCCCGAAGGTTTCATTCCGTTTGGTCTCCGTTTGGTATTCTTTTTTTGCGAAACTCTGAAATAGGCAAAAAAAATAGCAATTCTGGGTTGGGCCTCCGGTCAATAGGTTAGTCCCAAAAATAATATAGAAGTGTATAGTAAAGCCCAATAATGTCCAAAACAGGATATAATATAGCATGGAACAATCAAAAATTATAGATACGTTGGAGACGTATCAGAGCCCAGCACCTATGGTGAAGGTGGCCCCTGAGGAGCCGTCCTCGTCGACCGGCACCTGCTTTATCACTGCCTTGTCTTGGGTGAACAACTGCTTCTTCTTGGTTGGCTCGACCTCCTTGGCCTCGGAGGCACCAGTGCCGACGGGCTGCGCCGCCGCAGCGGTCCTGAAGGCAAGTTTGAGCACCGTCACGGCCTCCTTGGTGTCCCCCTTGATGGTGAAGACACCTTTGCTTCCTGGCATTTTCATGAGGTTGTAGGCTGGATGAGTCGCCGCCATGAACTGGGCCAAAGCTGGGTACCCGAGGATGGCGTTGTACGGGAGGCCGATGCGGGCGATGTCGAAGTCGACCAGCTCGGTGCGGTAGTTGTCGTGCGTGCCAAAGGTGACGGGAAGGCGGATCTGCCCTAGGGAGTGGGCAGCGCCACCACCAACTCCTGAGAAAGGCTTGCTGAGGCTAAGTCGCTCGAGTGGCACGTGAAGGAGGCTGAAGGCCTCCATGGAGAGCAAGTTGAGGCCAGCGCCACCGTCAATGAGGGTCTTGGTGACGGCCACGTTGCAGATGGTGGGCGTGCAGAGCATAGGAAGCATGCCCGAGCCAGTGGTGGTGACGAGGTGGTCTTCCGAGCTGAAGGTGAGGTCGGCCTCAGGTGCGGCCCAGCCCGGCGGAGCCCCCGAGCGCGTGGAAGCGACACCGATCTGGCGGAGGAACGGCTTAATGGGGCGCTCTGAAGGCGGTGCCTGCGAGCTGCCTAGTAGGGCCACGACCACGTGGTGCGCCGGTGACGCATGGTGCGCCTGTGCCGCGTAGCACATAGTGAAGAGGTCGCGGAGCTCCTCCCAAGACGCCGCCTTGGATCTGGGGAGGTTGAGCAGCCAGGCGCGTGGCTCGCCGGCGAGCGCCATGGGAAGCCAATTGTCCATGACCTTGCCATCACCCTCGGCTTCAAGGACGGCCTCCTCGTACGCCAGCAGGAAAGCTGACGGGTCTGCCGCGCCATCGTAGCGCGTCGACATCTTCGGCTTGAACTTGGGCGGCCACTTCACCCGCCGCAGGGCGGGAGCCAGGGCTCAGAGCCCCCTGGCCCCATCTACAACACTGTCCGTCGGAGTCGGCAGCAGGGCGCCTGCCATGTGGGCGAAGCACGGTGTCAACGGAGCGCAGATCGACAGAAGAGAAGCTACGGCGCACCCCTACCTAGCGCGCCAAATGTCAGATCACGGGTTTCGTCAGACCCTTGAGGTTCGAACACTCGGGTGCGCGCGAAGGTTTTCTCCCTATCGATCCACTCCCTAGCTCTCTAAGATCTTGCGGACGGACTCGACGAACTCACAACACAGAAAGACACAAGATTTATATTGGTTCGGGCCACCATTGTGGTGTAATACCCTACTCTAGTGTGGTGATGGTGGATTGCCTCTTGGGCTGATGATGAACAGTAGAAGGGGAAGAACAGCCTCCTGAGGTTGAGGTGTTCTTGTGCTTGGTGAACTTGTTTGGGTGGGATGCCTCTCGATCTGATCTCAATCTCCTTGTGATGAGGTCGATCATCTCCCCTGTGGTGGCTAGTTCTACTTATATAGTCCCTGGTCCTCTCCCCAAATATTGAGCGGGAAGGGAGCCAACAACGGCCAATTTGAAGGGAGACAGCTAGTACAGCTTATCCTGACAAAAGGTGGTCTTTGCCTGCCAAAGGCTCTGGTGGTGACGCTGTCCTGGGCCCCATGGTGACCTCCGTCTTGCCGTCCTTCTGGTCTTGGTCTCGTCGCACCAATATGGAAACCTTTGCTTGATGCCTCGGTACTCTGCACCCGCGCTTGCCCCCTTGGCACCAAAGAGGAAGCAAGTACACTGCACGCTGGCGCCCGCCTGGTCTCGATCGTCATGGCTCACGTCACGAGGACCTCATGAGCTTTGCCTTGCCTTGATCTCTCCGCCCCTCGTGAGCCTACCTGGCGAGGCCGCTCCTGAGGAGGTCTTGCGTCATCCACCTCGCGAGGCTTGGCCCCTCGCGAGGGTCTTGAATGCCTTGTTGATGAAGATGGGCCGTACAAACCTGCCAGCCCAGCCACGCCGTGGGCCGCAGGCAGGCAAGTCTGGGGAGCCCCGTTCCTAGAACGCCGACACACTTCACATGTGTTATTGAGTAGCAGGTCACACTTGGGAAATTCACTAAAATGTGCCCTACACCATAAATGTGGATCAACTGCCTCTAAGTACTTATATGCCTCCAAGTCCAGTTCCTTCATATCATCCAGGTTTTTATCCAATCAATCAAGTTGTAAGACCTAGAAATTTCCCATAGCTTGTTCTTTAATATATCTCCCTTCCATTGCTTGTTGAAGTTCTGATAGAGGTGCCTCACACAGAATCTATGCTCCGAGTGTGGGAACTCCGAATTCACTGCATTGATCAACCCCTTCTGCCTATCACTCATAATGCTCAAAGGTGTTGTATTTTGTTGTATTCCAAGATCTTCAATTAGTGTTCTAAGAAACCATTTCCATGTTTCCGTGTCCTCTTTTTCAACATAGGCCATGGCAATAGCAAAAATACAATCATTGGGTTCAAAGCCCACAACTGTCAATAACTTTCCACCGTACTTGGTTTTAATATGGCATCCATCTATGTAAATAATAGGCCCTGCTTTGCATGCATAAAGTGACATGTACAATGAACTGAAGCATCCAGACCGCAACTTCATGAACATGCAACTTCCTGGGTTCGATCTCCTTACCTCAACGGTAAAATCCCACGACACGTCAAATTGTTTTTCTTCATCCCCATGTATTTGCTTCATTGCAATTCTTCTAACTCATGCAAGTTTTCTTCTTGATGTGGTCATGTGGTAGTCTGTAGTCCTGCTGCACAAGGTTTGATTAATTCAAACGAACCGCACGCTCCTCCACCTCGCGTCGCCTCCCCTCGTGCGGTGCCAGGGGCCCCCGATCCCGCACCGCCAGCTCCTCCCCGCTCCTCCATTCTCAGCCGCCGCTGCCGCCGGCAAGGGCCACAGTGGCGGTAGGCCCTGCACTGCTGATCCAGGGCGGGTGGTCGTCGCGGAAGATCCTATGAGGCAGAGGTGGCGTCTCACGCGGGGAGGCCGGGCGGCGGTCAGGCCTGCGCCCTTGCTGCACGGCAGCGATGGGAACCTAAATGGCCGACGGGGTGGTGCCCGTGGGCGCATGGGTAGCTCCGATGGCTGCGGATCTGGCGTCATGTCCAGATCTGTCTCGATACAACCTTGGTTGGCCGGTGGCGCAAGGAGGACCAGTAAGCGGTGGCTGGAGGCTCCTTGCTGGCATGCCAACGGCGGCCCTCGTCTCCACGGTGAGGCTTCGTTCGGTTCCAGCAAGCTGCAAGGTTGGGGGATCCGACTTCTTGTGAAAATCGCGCCAACTTCACTCATGGCGGATGATGGCGGCGTCTATGACGTCGTTCCCTTCTTGAGGCATCATTGTTGCGGATCATGACACCCCACTCGTGATGCTCTGGGGGAAACCCTAGATCCGGATCTACCGAATCGGACAATGATGGTACCTTTGATGTCGTTGTCCCTTCTGAGGGCATCATTTTGGAGCAAGTGCTAGTTGGACGGGACAAGCGGAAGAGCGGTGTCTTATCCACGCAAGGCCAATGGAGGATCCCGGTGGCATGATGCTGCGGAGGTTCAGTGACAGCCGCGTGTGGACGGATATGTGCGGGATGGTGGAGTTGTCTGGCGTCGACGACACGCTAGGCAAGGTCAATGGGTCAGTTTCTGCTCTAGAGATGGACCGGTGGAAGATGGCGGCGGCAGCCTCTAAGAGTGCCTCGGTCCGATATGGGACCCAGTCCCGGTGTGTGGCTGGGCTGGGGAATCTGGCTTTAGATGTTAGGGTTTGGTGTGATGTCCATTTGGTATTAGGCCCAAATATTCGGCACACTTGACGGTGTCCTGGACTAGGGGGTACTCACCACGTCGTCTCCCGATCTGTTAGATTGGGCCGAGGACCCCCATGGCCGTATACTCATGGGCCAGTTCGGACAACTGCCGCATACATGGAAGATTCCACAAGACTTGGTGATCAAGACAAGGACTCCTCCCCACCGGCGTATTCGGCTAGGACTCTTGTTATCCTAGGCCTCTGGTGCATTATATAAACCGAGGCCAGGCTAGTCGATAGATCATATACAACAATCATACCATAGGCTAGCTTCTAGGGTTTAGCCTCTCTGATCTCGTGGTAGATCTACTCTTGTACTACCCATATCATCAATATTAATCAAGCAGGACGTAGGGTTTTACCTCTATCAAGAGGGCTCGAACCTAGATAAAACATCGTGTCCCCTGCCTCCTGTTACCATCCGCCTAGACACACAGTTCGGGACCCCCTACCAAAGATCCACCAGTTTTGACACCGACATTGGTGCTTTCATTGAGAGTTCCGTTGTGTGTTCAACAAAAGGTTGATGGCTTGCCTGCAGATCAACTGCGACTTCGGCATCTTCGTCACCAGCTTGACTGGTCACCTTGGTTCGACCAAGGACTGCGCCTACCTCCGATCATCATGTTCGGATGAGGGCCTTTATAAACATCAACTCCGATCTCTATCAAGATCATGGAGGAATCATCCAGGGAGCCCAGTGGCTCAACGTCAACATTGCCCTTGGGCGACCGTGCTGCTTTTCTGGACAACAAACTTGTGTCCGCCGCCGCCACCTCCTCAAGTGTCTCTTTAACGATTGCTTCGGTGGAATTATGTGGAATTGAGTCTACAACAACCCTGGAAATTTTCGTCGAGTTCCGATGGAGGAATCTCTGTCAATCCATGATATACCGGAGCCCTGTCAAATCTGGACGGGAATTTGGACGAGTTTAGGGCGTGGTGTCGAGCTTCTAGCTCGGACGTTCTTTGGAAAATCCAACCGTTGATCGGCTGTGGAATTCCTATATCTACCACCTCTCAAACGTTCAGCTCGATCCGACCGTCTAAACTCCGGGAACCTTCCGATTAGTGCATCACTTTTCGTATCTGTTTTCTGCGCGAAAACGAATCCGACCCGAGTTCATCTTTTTTATGAACGGGATTTCGGACATCCTTTTTGAAGGAAGTTTTGTATGGGGTATTGTGTTTTGTTCCCGAACACATCCCACTAACTTTAAGATCTTTTAAACATGATCTTCAACATCATGCTGGTGCCAAACCAGTTCGGCAATATTGCTCCACAGCTGCCAACCTACGCTAGACACGTCGTCACTTTGTTGAGTCGAGCTCAATTTCTTCGGATCATCATCTTGGCAAACCGAACAAGAGTCCGGCATCGCGAAGGATAAATCATCACCAACATCGCCGCCCCACGGATTACACGGAGCGGGCATACCGGCATCGTCGCACGGTCGCTTCATCAAGCCGGCATCGACCACGCCACGACCTGCATCGGCAGGGCCGCACTATTGCTTCTTCAAGCTGGTGTCCATCACGTAGACCTACTTCGACTCATCGGCTGACATCAAGGCTTCGACATCTCGGCTGGACCGGGGGCTTCGCTATCTCTTCATCAACCTACTCCGGACACTTCGGCGTCACTAGCCGACCAGTTCCGTCACGTTAGCTGGACCGAGGGCTTTGCCTCGGCGAGCCAACCTTTACGAGCATTGCCATGCCGTCGTTTTCTCGCCCATCAGGCAATGGGTGTGCGGATCGAGTCCCAATTTTCGGAATCACCTTCCTTTGGATTGCTACAACAAATAAACCAGGTGCTATTAATCCCAGTATTTTTTGCTTGTTTGCATTCATTTTTCCCAAGGAATTATTACTCTGGTTTGTCCATCATATGTACACAGGTCTATCAATTGGTGGCCGCATTAACGACAGTCGCATGGTGGTTCGGTCAGTTTCCGTACATAGTTCGGCGAACGCCGCATCCGGAGCTCGGACTGACCTGTGAATTCGGGCTTTGCCACGCCTTTACCGCATCACGCCGACGCCCTGCATCGACATTGTCTTTGGCGCCAGGCCATATTTATTTTATTACTCACTTTGCATAAATTATTTATTATGCAACATTTTTTTTAATTATTCTTATTACTATTATCTCCGGTTTGCACTATTTTTTGTGCACAGAAAATGATCCGGGGACTTCGGCGTCACTTTGTTGGTCTGCATTGACCGTGCTATGTCACCACTTCGGCGTGTCGAGCTCTCCGCTCTGCCACCTCGGGACAGGCTTGGGGGATGGAACCTTGTCCCACATCACGCTCGGGCCGCGTCATCAATACCGAACACATTAACCAGCTAAGTTACCTTCATGCTCAAAGTCTTAAATTTTTAACTTGTGTTCGGTTCGACCAAGCAATATACCTTTTTTAAAAAAAGTTGCTTGTAGAGAATTTCCTTGTCCAAACTTTGTTTGTGACGGACAAATTCAAATACCCCGTTTACTTGGGGGCTCCCTTGATGGAGCTTTACCTCTTGCATATGATTATATTTGTACAGCTTCGTTCCTTGTTCGTGTATTACGCCGTAATATGCACCATATTGACCTAAGCGATTCGCAAGCTAGGTTACCTGGCTCCTGTGCTTACCCCTACGTTCCCGATTGTTCGGCTAGGGAGTAAAGGGAGCACCTCTGCGATCGTCCCGACCGGATCCTCCGAGCTCTGACCTCAGACTGGGTGAAGCCGAAACCTAGCGCTCTTATTGTTTTCAACCATGGTCGGCACACAACGGAACTCATGAGTACAAAAAATCTATTGCACAAGTGTCATAGTAATAATGAGCACCGAAGAAATGTATCGGTGGGGGTACTATTTTCTTCGAAGATGCTTCTTACACTTCGTCTGTAATATAGCATAAGTTCCCAGAGCGCGCTTTGTCTGTTACAGCCTTATGGCCTGGTTGCCTGGTTATCGGAAACACTGTCGATATTCTCGACAAGTGGAGTACATAACACTTTTCGGTCCTTGACCGAAGAGGGAGAAGCCGACGATCGGTTAAGACGCGTTTAAAGTTCAGTTGAACAAAGATATGATATAAGTACTTCGGTACATACAATCATTATACATAAAATCTTTTACCCAAGTCACTTGGGGGCTCTTAAAATTTATATGAGCTATTTTATAGTAAATGTGTTTTCTTCTTGGTCGTTGCAAAGTCTTTTTCTATTGCTCCTTTTTCGACGTGAGTGTGTGGTCAATAGCCAGATAACCCATTTTCTCTCTAGTGACCGCTCGAGTTTAGTTCGCTAAACTGGTCTAACAAGAAGCACTCCACCTTTGGGATAGGAGGCTACAGCCGTAGGCTGGCCCGCTTGAAGTCTTGAGATCGGATGTGTAATATTAATGCATGACAGAAGCACAAATTTTTCCCCAATTTTCGGATTGGCACTGAACACTTGATCTTCTTCAGACGTCAAGTTTTTACTGACGTTTTTGTGGTTTTCCAAGCTTATGTCACTTTTAAACTATTTGTGTGTTTTCAGCACAAGTCTCGCAGTGCAATGCTGGACACCTTTATAGATTCGGCAAAAAATTCTCGGATCTCACTATATATGCATTGGTTTCGAATTGTGTCTTCGGTCAATAGTTGGGTTGCCCGGCTCCTGCGCTTGCCTCCTACGTTCCGCTTTGTTCGGCTAGGTGTGCCAAGGGAGAACCACTGCGATTGTGCTTTAAGCTCACATGGTTAAGCACCTTAGTGGAGAAAGCCGAAAACTGACTGTCACAATAAGCGTAAACTGGTCAGCAATCCGATGACAGTGTTAAATGACGGGCCATTCATAACAATGGCTGAAGTGTTTACAGCTTGACCTCGACTGTCGCCGAACACTACCGGGGGCTATTAACTGGCCTCCCAAACTAAATCCTCGATATTTTGCTCTTACATTAGAGCTGAGGTTTCATGATCATGCTCAGCATGACAACCCAAAGAAAGGCACCAATAGCGGGACTATTTTCTTTGGAAGACATTTCTTATGTTAAACAATAATATAACATATCTCTCTACGTACCTTTGTTTATAAAATTGTATGGCCAGATTGCCTTGTTTGTCGTAAATCTTTGCCCTCATAAAGGCTTTATAAAGTAGGATAAACACTCCTTGACTACTGACCGAGGAGGTGGAAGCCGATGGTCGGTCAACAAAGTTTTGTACAATGCGGATCCGAGCATTAATGACGTAAAGTACTTGGATACATAGAGTCATTACACATAATTTGTGATTTTACTATGGATATTGATCCTTAATTCGGCCACCCGTGCCCGCATTAAGGCTCGGGGGCTACTGGGCTTTGGGCTTATTATTTACAAATATTAAAGGGGCACATCGATCCCTTGATCTGGTGTTGCCACCCGACCAGTGTCTCAGGGGCTACTGCATTGCCTATCCAATGCAGAAAATTTTAAGTGCAATACAGTTTTTCGAGGAGATTTTAATCCTCAGGTTGGTCGGCCGCACCCAACCTGAGTCTCGAGGATTGAGCACGCCGCTTTTTGTGTCCCGAAGTATCCTGCCGAGCTAGGACTTGATCCTCAGGCCGATTTTACAAATCAACATGAGTCTCAGCGGCTACTGGGATCAGCGGTCTTACGTCATCCTTCAGGTGCATCTCGGGATTTAAACCAATACACACCTTGAGGGCTACTGGCTATATATCTCGGTAGAGAATAAATTGCATCAATCAAAAATATTGACAAAAAATCGGCCCACAGTCGGGGTGGTGCACCACCTCGGAAGCAGTCCGGCATAAAGCTCGGGCCCTAGTGGCTGGCTCCATAGAGGGCATTTCCAGCATTAAGCTCGGCTAAACTCCTTCAACTTTTTTGGACCAAGATGATCTATGACATCTTGGATATAGTCCGGCGTTGGAGCTTGGAGACAGTCCGGCGTTGGAGCTCGGATACATTTCGGCGTTGGAGCTCGGAAGCGGTCCGGCATTGGTGCTTGTCTGCAAAAGATACCTCGAATGCAGTCCGGCGTTGGAGCTCGGACGCAAGAGGACACTGCCTCCCGGGAACAACTTCAAACCCGAGGTGTGGCATAAAAATAAGAAGGCATTGATAAAGGACGAAAACTTAAAGGGGCTCCTCGGATACCTGACATATAAACTCGTCTAATACATTTCGGCGATCCTCAAGATCGAAAATGAGAAGATTTGTTGAACCAGTTTTCAAGACCGACAGCCGAAGATGAAGAATAGTTCGGAAGAATCGAGGAGCGTCCCTAACTTGAAGACCGGTTCAGGGGGGTACTGATGGTGTCCTGGACTAGGGGGTACTCACCACGTCGTCTCCCGATCTGTTAGATTGGGCTGAGGACCCCCATGGCCGTATACTCATGGGCCAGTTCGGACAACTTCCACATACATGGAAGATTCCACAAGACTTGGTGATCAAGACAAGGACTCCTCCCCACCAGCGTATTCGGCTAGGACTCTTGTTATCCTAGGCCTCTGGTGCATTATATAAACCGAGGCCAGGCTAGTCGATAGATCATATACAACAATCATACCATAGGCTAGCTTCTAGGGTTTAGCCTCTCTGATCTCGTGGTAGATCTACTCTTGTACTACCCATATCATCAATATTAACAAGGCAGGACATAGGGTTTTACCTCCATCAAGAGGGCCCGAACCTGGGTAAAACATCATGTCCCCTGCCTCCTGCTACCATCCGCCTAGACGCATAGTTCGGGACCCCCTACCCGAGATCCGCCGATTTTGACACCGACAACACCTACATCAATGGTATAGGAGTAGCAACATGTGTTGCCTAGATGGTGGCTTCAAACTCACTCATGTATTACTTTGTATGTCCTCTGTGGAAAATTAATAAGATGGTCGTGTGCATCGTCCAGATGTAGAGGCCGGGGGTCTATCCTCCTTTTCAATAAAAATTAGTGTCATCTTTTCATCAGCTCTAAACTTCTCCAAATACCTCTTAGACATGTACTTGGCTGTAAATTTCTTAAGCTGCTACACTCTCACATGTATACATGCCCACATATCTCTTAACCACAAAACCTTTTGTTCTAATTTTAGGTGCTGCAAAGATGAACCAAGGACAACCTTCGGCATAATGAGCCCTTACTCTCTATAGATCATTCATTGCATATTTGATGTTTGCTCTATTCTGAATACTGTACCCATTCAGTGTTTCCCTGAGATCAACAACATATGGGAATGCCATGCCAAGTTTGAAGTAAGGAGCAATCAGGTCATCAGCTCTAAAGTTAGTGAACTTCAAATTCTTCTTGTTTCCTTCTTCATCATTAGATGATGGAAGATCCAGATCATCAGTGTCATAATCACTGTCTTCTACACATTTACCTTTCTTCGTCTTGTCTTTTACATCACAATGTGCTTCTACCCCCTTATCCACCCACTCATCGAATAGGTCATCGTCATATTGGTCAATTTCATTATAATAACATATGGCGTCACAAGAGTCAGTGTCAATATCACTTTCATCTTGCCCTTGCGTCACTTTAGCCCACTTCTTACTTTTTTCGTTGTTCCTATCTGTATTTGAATGTGAATACTGTCGAGGCACCTGTTATGCAGATTTAGTTATGCTCTACCTAAATGCACCCTCAACATACAGTGCAAAATGCCAAAACTTCGGCACCATGACAGTCATTCTAAGAGTGTCAGTGTGAGAGTATTCAGATTCAATAATTCGTAATCCATCTGCCAAACTCTTCGCAGGCAGAAGCTAGTACACACCAACATTACTCACATCATATCCTAGTTCTTCCACAATGCCCTTAATCCACAGTGGAGACCTACTTCACACTGATCAACATACTTAATGCGGCCATCCATGTAGCACTCCATGCTGCCAAGACCGCAGAAAAACCCATCGTAATGTACCTCTATCAAGAACAAATCGTCCTTTGGGCCTAACATTCAAAATCCAGAAATCCTAAATCAATTACTTGAACTAGCAAAGATTAAAATATTTACTGACCAATCTCACTACAAAATTACCAAATTAATTACAAATCAAATTCGGAAAACAAAGAAAAAACAGGGGGTTGGGGTTTGGAGACTAGCCAAACCGCGGAGGTGGTTCGCCCGGGCACGCCTCATCGGATCCATCCAGGCCTTGTTGTCAAAGAATCGGGAGATGGAATGCCAAAGCTCATCGGAGCTCCATCCATCGATGAGTCACTCAGATCCAAATCATTGCCTCTGTGCTAATCACGTAATTCTATGCCACTACTCATTTTTATCCCGATGGCAAAATCAAATGAATGACAGATGGGAAAAGATATGAGTCTTCAGTAGTATAGTGGAAAAATAGCTTGTATTGCCACCTAAGGATGGGAAATTTACTAATGCTTATGCGAAGAGCCACCGGAACCATGATTTTATGACAAACATGTAAAAATCAATTCCTGTCAAAAAGCGAGAGAAATGGATGCTTGGTCTTGTGTACTTCCTTCTACCAAGTCTTGCTATGATCAACACCATCCTCGGGTATACACTTATGCCCAAGTCTGGAGATGATATGATGATAAGAGGTTATTCCATCGACATGTTGCACATTGTTGATGAGATTGAGATGTTCAATGTCATGGATTTAATAGTGGAGACGGTGAAGAGGACATTTGCATATCAGAAGCACTCTTGTGGCTATGCTCCTTATATTCGGATTCTTATCAACTCCAAGGTTGGTAACGCATCTATTTGCTAGAGCACGTGCATTTTCCACTACAGTCAGAGCTTGGGGAGTGCACCGTCAGCATGGATCCAGCTGATCCAAGCTCAACTACTGCACATGAGCAAAGTCTAGCCTACTAGAGCTCCTTCTCAGGCTAGTGGGGCAGGTACATCTACTGCTCATGGCACCTTTGAGATGCCCAAGTCTAGATCAGACCAGATGGCATTCCTATCTCAAGTCAGTCACCAGGTCGAGCAAGGCTTAGCTTACCTTGTGAAGAAACAAGAGAGCTTTGAGGGGATTGTTGAGTCCAGGTTCCATGGCCTTGATTTCAAGATGACCCAGCTATCTACCGACTTTGGGAAGCTGAATGAAGCTTTTGATGCACATGACTATGCCTGAACTGATGACTCAGGGGAGAGGACTACCACTCAGTTTCAGACCCAGACCTTGGACCTCCACCATGTTGTCATCCTGGCCTTTGAGCTATGGTATTTGGTATTTTCTAGGGTAGGGCTTGCCTTATGGGTTGGTCATTTGGACATGAATACATGATGTGTGTGTGCGTGCATGTGCATGCGTGCGTGCACCTAGTCGAGTCGACGAGTTGTTATGTGGTAGAGACTGTTGACGATTCGTGCCTTGCCGATCGACTAGTCGAGGTGTTTTAGTCGAATTCTAGTTTGTCTCGAAAAACAGTGGTGCACACATGTGCGGTTGGTGACAATTGTACAACCTTGTCAAGCGAAGAAGCTCATTTCCACTGACCTTGAGTTGGGTACTTGGATGTGAACTTGGTGTTCATATTCCTAATCTCTATTCTTTGTTCACGTTGAGTAACATACAACCACTCATTTACGTAGTTATAGACTTGTAGATTTAGTCCCTTGATGTTGCTATGGTTACTTCACCTTGTGTTCCCATAGTGTTTGTCCAGAACTAGTTCCATTTGGCATCATGCACTTTAGGTTGCTGGATGATGCCATAGTGGTTGTCCAGATTTTGTTCTCTAGCTACTTGGCTATGTTGTTGCCTAGTAGCTCTTGCTTTGTGCATTGTTTGTTTCATGGTGTTGCAAAACTGTTGGCTACCATTGATATTGATGGCATTTACTCCTTGCTTATCTTTTATCCGCAGCCATGGACTTTGCAATGCAATGAGTTGTTCATCCTGAGCGGTATGCCAAAGATGCTTATCTTGTTGGACTTGTTGTTCAGTTGGGATTTTGCTTCGAGACGCCAACACACTAAACAGAAGGATCTCGATGGTGCCGACTATAATCGAAGACACGAAGTTGCAGTTCTGAACATGGTTTTCCTAGTAGTTTACCAGGATGTACATTCTTACCACCATATAGATTCTTGCACTAGTAAATAGTACATTTGCTCACTGAGACAAATTTCTGTACATTCCTTCTTCTTCATGAATGTAATTTTGGAATGAACAAGACAGCTTGATTCTTTATTGAATAAAATTGTACTGCTAGTTTGCATGCGATTCTTCCAAACGTGTTATGCTACCGAAATTTCTAGTCAATATCTCCCGACTTGTAAAAATCTAGGCCTTTTGTGAAGATTTCAAACCACGGGGAGGTTTGCCGCAATTACTAGACCCTTTCTTGTGAAGATCTCAAACTCTAGGGGGGTTCTTGGCAAAAGAAACTACGCCCTATTCGTCTTCCTTTGTTCCTTTTCCGAATTATCTCCTATACACACTTCTTGGGTATGGGGAGACTGCATGTGCTTGATGGTTCAACTATATCGACTCAATTGATACTTGTGTATTATTGGTAGTAAACCAAATCATGATAGTTCGTCACAAAAGCCAAAGTAAAATTTACCATTTTAAAGAAAAGTGACAGCATATAGTATGTTGTTCCTAAACTGCAAAAGGAAACATCTATCATGTTGAATAAAGTTTCTAATCTGCAAGTTGTAAGGATAAAATATAGAGAGGATGCAAGCATTGATAAGTAAGAAGAAAAAAAATTAACTCGATTGGGATGAAATATGTGAGCATGTTTGAGTTTTGAGGAGATTATCACTACAAAAAATACACTTCCGTGATGATACGTGTTTGTCACAGTAGGTCATGTTTTTTTTCATGCATGTACATCCATGACGATTTTATGACAGAATCAAGATAGTCATACATGTGCTGTCGTAGAAGTGATCCATGACATTACCAAAATTATCATCACGGAAGTGTCCACTTCCATGATGATAAAACGCACGTCATAGAAGTGCTTTCGTCAAGGGTGACCAGCACGTGGCATCCACCGTAACGGGTCGCCGGCTATCGGCGTCCGGTTTGGATCCGATAACCCGTTAACAGCCCGGACCAATGGGGATTTTCCACATGTAAAATAATCATTGGCTGGAGGAAACATGTCTCTACTCCTCTGTGGGCCAGATGTCGTTCGTCCAATGGAGGAGACATGCCTATGATACGTCGACACGTGGTAGGGCCCAATAGAGGCCCATATAGGTTAAAAAGGCTAGCCCAGTCAAAGGCCCGTAGTACTTACTTAGGTACTAGTGGGCCAGCCCAATAATGGCATGTTTATACATGGCCCATTTACGGCCCGAAGCCAGATCTGGCCTGTTAATTGTTCGCCGAATATCTGGGCCCAATTATGGCCTAGTGACTTTCGGCATATTAGAGGCCCGTTGTAGACATGGGCCCATTTCAGCCCGGTGTGTCTTTTGGCCTGGGAATGGCCCATGGGTCATATATGGTCCGACACGATATCTGGCCCACTAACGGCCCATGATAAAGGTGGCAACAGTTTAGCCCAATGTGACTTTGGGCCTATTAAAGGCATGTCGTATAATTTGGCCCGTTGATGCCTGTACTAAGCTTTCGGCCTCTTAAAGGCCCATGATATTAGTGGGCCAACTAAGGCCCGAGATATGTTTCGGCCTGGTAACGACCCATCATATAACTGGGCCAAAAAAGGCCCGGCCTACATTTCAGCCAGATGAAGGCGCGTCGACGACTAGTGAAAATAGAGGCACAACATACATTTCGGCATGCTAAAGGCCCATGGTTTCTTCTGGGCCATAACAGGCCTGCAAAATATTCAGCCTGTTTATGGCCCAAAGCTGCATGGGCCCAACTGAGCACTGGGTCCACTAAAGGCCCAACTAAAATTTGGGCCGAATATAGGCCGGCGTAAGTTGTGGGCCTGGCGCAAAGTGTGAAGGCCCCAATGGCCATTCGGGCCCAAGAAAGATGCAGTCCGACCCAATTGTGGCCCGCTAAAAACCCAGGCCCATTACAGACGAATGTTTTGGCCCGGTCAACTACATTAGATTTTTTCAGACAGCGAATGATGGCAGTAACTAGTAGGAATTAAGAACAAACCTACTCTATACAATAAAGAAATTACGACATAGTAACTTAGAATAAACCTACACTATGCAATAAAGGATTTATGGTATATTACATCCACTAGGCATCGAAGTTCGCCACCAATGATCATAAAGCGCAACGAAGAAGCAGATTAAAAAAACTGGGCACCATCGCAGTGTAACAAAATAATACTGAACCGAGACCACTTCCAAGACAGATCAAGAAAGGTTAGCCTTGCACGGGAACTGCCGCACAAGCTGCTAAGCAAGGCTGTGAGACCGGCCTAGCATGTCGGTCATAGCTTCCAGGTGTAGCTTTTTAGCAATGAGGTTCTCATTGGTGTTCTCCGCAATCTTTCTTAGAGATAGGACTTCAAGTCGAAGTTGAGTTGCAGAACACCTTTCTGCTAGAACTTGGGACTGAAGAAGTCGAATTGATTCAGACAGTGAATTCTGTGAGCTTGTCTGACTGCTAGTCTCAAGTAACTTGAACACTACATCAAGACAAGACATTGGGGTTGTCTCACTATCTTCAAGATGTTTTGCCTTCTTTACAGCAATATATGTTGGGTTTGTCTCATAGCCTTCAACAGACTTGTGCATGCCATCAGGCATATCACCCCGAAACAAGCAGAGAGATGACAGGTTTTGCACATGTATAAACAAAGATGATAATTGTGATGTCAATTCCATCCAATTTCAAATTAGAAAATAAAGAGTAAGTTCAAAATATCAATAGCATAATTTGGCATTGTTCATAATGCGGGGAGCTTCACCACACTACTGGATTACCATGTCAACATAACAGGCATAGATGAAGGGCAAAGACAACCATTGTATCTATTTTGGTTAATGTGCATGGCATGTTGTTCATATCATCAGCCACATCAGTAAGATAAAACGGGAGATGACAAGGTGCAAACGTGGCTGCTTCACCACACACTAGATTATAGGTCCACAAAAACAAGCATACATATAGGGAGTATTGAGTAACATACATATAGGTCCACAAAAACACACTAGATTACCACACACGCGCGTACGTACGAGAGAAACGCGCATCGCTCAGCCCCCGACCACCCACCATAACCGAGAACTCCCCCGATATTTTCCTCGCCCTCGCTTCTACCACGGTTTTTCCGTCATGGATGGCCCAAAGAATGTCATGCAGCTGCGTCTCCGGCCCGCCCAGGACGAAAAGCCCATTTTCTATCATGATTTTTTGTCATAGAAGTAGGAGCCCACCACATCTATGATGATACTAGGTTTTGTCACAATTATCGTCATAGAAGTGTCATAAGCACTACTACAGGATGCTGCTAACGCGACACTTTGATCAGAGACCCTTCGAGAAACTATGTGCGATGCCATAATCACAAACGGTGTTGTATGAAAACCGTCAGAAACGTATAAAACATTTGTGACGACGGATGCATCAAACACGGTTCAGGTTTTAGTTGCGTGTGCGATGAAGGGCATACGGTTCAGTTCAATTAATTGTTTGTGATGAGGAGGAATAAAATAAATGGGCAGCCAGATGAAGGCATGTGCGATACACAGCATACGGTTCACTCGGATGAACTGTTTGTGATTAAGCAACACAAAAGAAATGGGCAGCCAGATGAAGGTGTGTGTGATATACAGCATATGGTTCACTCGGATGAACTATTTGTGATTGGGCAACACAAAATAAATGGTCAACCAGATCAAGGTGTGTGGGATATACGGCATGCGGTTCACTCGGATGAACTGTTTGCGTTGACACAAGAGTACAGAAATGGTTCAACTTAACAAGACGTGTGTGTTGTGCGATGGGATTGCATGCGGTTCACTCGGCCCTTGTCATCAGTGTGTGACCTCTATGGCAACCGTTCGCTCCCCAGGCGCCTATTCGTGTATCGTGGCAACCGTCCACCGACTCTTCGCCTTTCCCTCTCGATTTGGAACTGCTATCGCATGCTAGCTCTTCCTCCCTCCTCCATTTGCCTTCACCCTTCCTTCTGCCATTGTTTGATCGTCTTCCCCATGGAGGGAACAAGCTGGAAATGACCCCATTATTCTTGCCCCAATCTGAATGATGACGCGGTGGAGGAACTCATTGATCGGTGCGACGTCATCACCTCGGCTAGCATGGCAGGTTCGTTCAAGACCATTCTTGAGTCAACTAATAACATCATTACAAGGAACCCAAGGGTTCATGAGCGGTTTGATCTCCCCTATCTTCTTCGCCGTGACCCTGCTGACTGGCGCGGGGATGAGGGAATCCTCGCCTTCGGTAAGTTGATGTCGCTTGATAATGATACGTATGATGTTAAGATGCCATCACTTGAGGGCAAGGCTTGGGCAGGCGCAAATGGAGATTGGGTTGTTTATATTGGGTACAACTGCGAGTGGGAACTTGTGAATGTGTACATTCGTTACCGGGTTCCACTTTGAAAAATCTCAGACGACTGCCCAGAGGTTGAGTACACCGGTATTCCACGTGAGTTCAAATACGATCATGCTGACTATCGTCTATTGAATATAGCAATTTGTCGAGTTCCCAACCGCTCTTGGGGTTATAGGAATGCTTATGTTATCGCTATCTTCGACAAGCTTGTTGCCGTCCTTCATGGTTCGACTCGATGGATATTGCTCAAAAATCAGTTTCTATACACGGATGAGTAGTGTGATGCAATTCAATACAAGAGTCTTGTGTTTGCTACCACCACTCGTGGCACTGTTTTTGCATGGAATCCTGATGATTTCGGTATGTTTGTCTTCCATCGTAATTATAATTGTTTCATCCACATGCATGCAGGTTAGCTAGTTTCCCTTTACTAATTAACCTTCTTGTGTTTCCAAGGTCCTGTGAACATTCCACCACCTATACTTGAAAATTTTATTCCCGAGCATGAGGACGAGCAGGACCCATATACTCAGTGGCGCATGGCAACTTATTCCGATGGATCGCCTCTTCTTGTCTGTATACGGGGCACTGCTGATGTTGTTGGGGAACGTAGTAATTTCAAAAAAATTCCTATGCACATGCAAGATCAAGGTGATGCATAGAACCGAGAGGGGAGAGTGCTGTCCACGTACCCTCGTAGACCGAAAGCGGAAGCGTTTGCACAACGCGATTGATGTAGTCGTACGTCTTCACGATCCAACCGATGAAGTACCAAACGCACGGCACCTCCGAGTTCAGCACATGTTCAGCCCGATGACGTCCCTCGAACTCCGATCTAGCCGAGTGTTGAGGGAGAGTTTTGTCAGCACGACGGCGTGGTAACGATGATGATGTTCTACCGACGTAGGGCTTCACCTAAGCACCGCTACAGTATTATCGAGGTGGACCATGGTGGAGGGGGGCACCGCACACGGCTAAAAGATCAACTGATCATTTTTTGTGTCTCTAGGGTGCCCCTGCCCCCGTATATAAAGGGGCAAGGGGGGTGCAGCCGGCCAGGAGAGAGGGCGCGCCAGGAGGAGTCCTACTCCCATCGGGAGTAGGACTCCCCCCTTTCCTAGTTGGATTAGGACTTGGGAGGGGGTAAGAGGAGGGAGAGAGGAAGGAAGGGGGCGCCGCCCCCCTCTCCTTGTCCTATTCGGACTAGGGGGCGCGCGGCCCAGCCCTGGCCGCCTCTCCTCTTCTCCATAAAGGCCCACTAAGGCCCATTAACCTCCCGGGGGGTTTCGGGAACCTCCCGGTACTCCGGTAAAATCCCGATTTCACCTGGAACACTTTCGATATCCAAATAGGCTTCCAATATATCAATCTTCATGTCTCGACCATTTCGAGACTCCTCGTCATGCCCATGATCACATCCAGGACTCCGAACCACCTTCAGTACATCAAAACATATAAACTCATAATATAACTGTCGTCGAAACGTTAAGCGTGCGGACCCTACGGGTTCGAGAACTATGTAGACATGACCGAGACACGTCTTTGGTCAATAACCAATAGCGGAACCTGGATGCTCATATTGGCTACCACATATTCCACGAAGATCTTTATCAGTCAGACCGCATAACTACATACGTTGTTCCCTTTGTCATTGGTATGTTACTTGCCCGAGATTCGATCGTCAGTATCTCAATACCTAGTTCAATCTCGTTACCAGCAAGTCTCTTTACTCGTTCCATAATGCATCATTCCGCAACAAACTCATTAGTTGCAATGCTTGCAAGGCTTAAGTGATGTGCATTACCGAGAGGGCCCAGAGATACCTATCCGACAATTGGAGTGACAAATCCTAATCTTGAAATACGCCAACCCAACAAGTACCTTTGGAGACACCTGTAGAGCACCTTTATAATCACCCAGTTACGTTGTGACGTTTGATAGCACACAAAGTGTTCCTCCGGTAAACGGGAGTTGCATAATCTCATAGTCATAGGAACATGTATAAGTCATGAAGAAAGCAATAGCAACATACTAAACGATCGGGTGCTAAGCTAACGGAATGGGTCAAGTCAATCACATCATTCTCCTAATGATGTGATCCCGTTAATCAAATGACAACCCATGTCAATGGCTAGGAAACTTAACCATCTTTGATCAATGAGCTAGTCAAGTAGAGGCATACTAGTGGCATACTGTTTGTCTATGTATTCACACATGTATTATGTTTCCGGTTAATACAATTCTAGCATGAATAATAAACATTTATCATGATATAAGGAAATAAATAATAACTTTCTTATTGCCTCTAGGGCATATTTCCTTCAGTCTCCCACTTGCACTAGAGTCAATAATCTAGATTACACAGTAATGATTCTAACACCCATGGAGCCTTGGTGCTGATCATGTTTTGCTCGTGGAAGAGGCTTAGTCAATGGGTCTGCAACATTCAGATCCGTATGTATCTTGCAAATTTCTATGTCTCCCACCTGGACTAAATCCCGGATGGAATTGAAGCGTCTCTTGATGTGCTTGGTTCTCTTGTGAAATCTGGATTCCTTCGCCAAGGCAATTGCACCAGTATTGTCACAAAAGATTTTCATTGGACCCGATGCACTAGGTATGACACCTAGATCGGATATGAACTCCTTCATCCAGACTCCTTCATTTGCTGCTTCCAAAGCAGCTATGGCTTCATACGTAGATCCTGCCACGACACTTTGTTTAGAACTGCACCAACTGACAGCTCCATCGTTCAATGTAAACACGTATCCGGTTTGCGATTTAGAATCGTCCGGATCAGTGTCAAAGCTTGCATCAACGTAACCATTTACGATGAGCTCTTTGTCACCTCCATAAACGAGAAACATATCCTTAGTCCTATTCAGGTATTTCAGGATGTTCTTGACCGTTGTCCAGTGATCCACTTCTGGATTACTTTTGTACCTCCCTGCTAGACTTATAGCAAGGCACACATCAGGTCTGATACACAGCATTGCGTACATGATAGAGCCTATGGCTGAAGCATAGGGAACATCTTTCATTTTCTCTCTATCTTCTGCAGTGGTCGGGCATTGAGTCTTACTCAACTTCACACCTTGTAACACAGGCAAGAACCCTTTCTTTGCTTGATCCATTTTGAACTTCTTCGAAACTTTGTCAAGGTATGTGCTTTGTGAAAGTCCAATTAAGCGTCTTGATCTATCTCTATAGATCTTGATTCCCAATATATAAGCAGCTTCACCGAGGTCTTTCATTGAAAAACTCTTATTCAAGTATCCCTTTATGTTATCCAAAAATTCTATATCATTTCCAATCAACAATATGTCATCCACATATAATATTAGAAATGCTACAGAGCTCCCACTCACTTTCTTGTAAATACGGGCTTCTCCAAAAGTCTGTACAAAACCAAATGCTTTGATCACACTATCAAAGCGTTTATTCCAACTCCGAGAGGCTTGCACCAGTCCATAAATGGATCGCTGGAACTTGCACACTTTGTTAGCTCCTTTTGGATCGACAAAACCTTCCGGTTGCATCATATACAACTCTTCTTCCAGAAATCCATTCAGGAATGCAGTTTTGACATCCATGTGCCAAATTTCATAATCATAAAATGCGGCAATTGCTAACATGATTCGGACAGACTTAAGCATCGCTACGGGTGAGAAGGTCTCATCATAGTCAATCCCTTGAACTTGTTGAAAACCTTTCGCAACAAGTCGGGCTTTATAGACGGTAACATTATCGTCAGCGTCAGTCTTCTTCTTGAAGATCCATTTATTCTCAATTGCTTGCCGATCATCGGGCAAGTCAACCAAAGTCCACACTTTGTTCGCATACATGGATCCCATCTCAGATTTCATGGCCTCAACCAATTTCGTGGAATCTGGGCTCACCACCGCTTCTTCATAGTTCGTAGGTTCGTCATGGTCTAGTAACATAACTTCCAGAACAGGATTACCGTACCACTCTGTTGCGGATCTTACTCTGGTTGACCTACGAGGTTCAGCAACAACTTGATCTAAAGTTTCATGATCATCATCATTAACTTCCTCACTAATTGGTGTAGGTTTCACAGAAACCGGTTTCTGTGATGAACTACTTTCCAATAAGGGAGCAGGTACAGTTACCTCATCAAGTTCTACTTTCCTCCCAATCACTTTTTTCGAGAGAAAATCCTTCTCTAGAAAAACTCTGAATTTAGCAACAAAAGTCTTGCCTTCGGATCTGTGATAGAAGGTGTACCCAGCAATCTCCTTTGGGTATCCTATGAAGACACATTTCTCCGATTTGGGTTCGAGCTTATCAGGTTGAAGCTTTTTCACATAAGCATCGCAGCCCCAAACTTTCAGAAATGACAACTTTGGTTTCTTGCCAAACCATAGTTCATAAGGCGTCGTCTCAACGGATTTCGATGGTGCCCTATTTAACGTGAATGTGGCCGTCTCTAAAGCATAACCCCAAAACGATAGCGGTAAATCAGTAAGAGACATCATAGATCGCACCATATCTAGTAAAGTACGATTACGATGTTCAGACACACTGTCGGTGTCAAAACCGGCGGATCTCGGGTAGGGGGTCCCAAACTGTGCGTCTAGGACGGATGGTAACAGGAGACAAGGGACACAATGTTTTACCTAGGTTCGGGCCCTCTTGATGGAGGTAAAACCCTACGTCATGCTTGATTAATATTGATGATATGGGTAGTACAAGAGTAGATCTACCACGAGATCAAGGAGGCTAAACCCTAAAAGCTAGCCTATGGTATGATTGTTGTATGATGAAGTTGTCCTACGGACTAAAACCCTCTGGTTTATATAGACACCGGAGAGGGTTAGGGTTACACAAAGTCGGTTACAATGATAGGAGATCTTGAATATCCGCATCGCCAAGCTTGCCTTCCACCCCATCCGGACACGGGACAGAGTCTTCAATCTTGTATCTTCATAGTCCTGGAGTTCGGCTGAAGGTATAGTCCGGCTACCCGAACACCCCCTAATCCAGGACTCCCTCAGTAGCCCCTGAACCAGGCTTCAATGACGACGAGTCCGGCGCGTAGATTGTCTTCGGCATTGCAAGGCGGGTTCCTCCTCCAAATTCTTCATAAAAGTTTTGTAAACACCAAGAGTAGTGTCCGACTCTGCAAAATAAGCTTCCACGTATTGCCATAGAGAGAATAATATTAACACAAATCTAATTTGCTGATGTATTCCGCAGCATGACATCACACTACGGCCAAGCCTTTATTCGAATCGTTTTCACTTCTCCACCTCAGTGTGTTTTGCGAGGCGGTTTCCTTGGCACGTCTTGTCAAAGCAGAGATCGTGTCCCCTTTGTTTACGGGATTCTTGTTAATACGGACGTGGGTAACCCAACCGCGCCACTTATCACGGCGCTTGGGAGGCAAGCGAGTTTTACTAGGCTGGTGGGGACGCATAGTCGCATCCGCCCATATAAGGGAATAAGGATCCACCTTTTTACCTACGCCTTCTTCCTCCTTTGCCTATCCATCTTCTGCGCACCCGAGCTCCAGCGCCCAAGCCCGCACTTCCTACCTCAACCCTCTCCAACAATGTACGGAGCGGGAGGCAAGTGGATGGTCTCCTCCGTCACGGAGGGTCATGTCAAAAGGTTAAGGAAGGCCGGACACTTGTCCAAAGACATCGCGCACTGGCTTCCTGAGGAGGGGCAGCTTCTCCCCACCCCAAGGCCCCATGAGAGGGTAGTATTTCTTCCCCACTTCCTCCGCGGACTGGGTTTTCCTCTCCACCCATTTGTTCGCGGGCTCATGTTCTACTATGGCCTAGATTTCCACGATCTGGCCCCGAACTTCATCCTCAATATCTCGGCATTTATCGTCGTGTGCGAGGCTTTCCTCTGCATTCGCCCCCATTTCGGCCTCTGGCTCAAGACCTTCAACGTCAAGCCAAAGGTGGTACGCGGCAACCAGGCGGAGTGCGGAGGTGACATGGCAGGCAAAATTGCCAACGTCCTATGGATCGAGGGCTCCTTTGTGGAGACCTTGAAGGGGTGGCAGTCAGGGTGGTTTTACATCACCGAGCCACGCGATCCAAAGTGGATCGCAGCCCCTGAATTCCGATCCGGACCCCCTACGCGGCTCACGTCCTGGAAGGAGACGAGCTTGTCGTGGGGCGACGAAGAAGAGTTGACCGGACTGCAAAAATGCATCCAGTCCCTAGTGAACAAGCAGCTCAAGCTTGTCAACGTAATCCAGGTCATGCTCGTCCGCCGGATCCTTCCGTGTCAAGAACGGGACTTTAATTTGTGGGAGTTCAACCCGGCGCAGCACCGCACTCTGAGCAGGCTCTTCGACATGATGTACGAAGATGTCTGGAGGGGGCTAACCAAAGGCGCCGAGGCTCCCACATCCGCCTCCGAAGACCGCGGATTCAGCTCGCAGCGTCCTGCTGGCGAGGTAAGATATTTCCATCCTTTACAGGATGTTAAGTTTTTTCATAGTTTGACTCTATGCGGGATCTAAACTCCCTCACCTTTGACAGGATTGGCGGGAGAAGTCCGGACAGATTAACTATCCGGCTCCCTTGCCCGAAGACCCAGCCCCTGCTCTCCTAGAGAAGCTGCTGGTTCCGGTACCTTATGTGGTGCTGGAGAAGAAGGCCAAGAAGAAGAAGGCCACGGGGACTTGAAAGAGTTCCCGGCATATGGTGGTGTCGGACTCGTCGTCCGACGAGTCCGAGACACACTCCTCACGTGAAAACGAGGAGGAGGAAGAAGAAACCTCTCCCCCTCCAGCGGGGGGAGGAGAAAAGAGGAAGGCTTCCCCAGTAGGGGAAGCCGAGGGGTCCAAGAAGAGGAAAACCCCTCCGCCGGACTACGTCCCCGACGCCGACGAGGACGAAGAGGAGTGGCCGGACAGGGCCAAGCGTCCGGCGAGATCATAAGTGTTCGGATACCAGAGTAACTCGTGATATTCCTTTTGTTGCACAGCTTTCCCTAATGTCGAATATAATCATGCAGTCCGCCCAAGGACGGGCTCGAGGAGTTGTCAAGCGGCTCCCTGGATTCATCGGACGTGAATTCAGTTCCGCCCGCTGCTTCCCCCTGTGCTGCGGATGACGCCGAAGTGGCGTCGCAACAAGCTCCGGGGTGAGAGGAGGTGGTCCAAGAGGAGCCGCGAGGCGACCTCCCGGACTCCAGGAGTAAAGGGGACAAGACCCCCCCGGGCTCCAAGTCCGGCTTTAAGCCGGACACTGCGCCGGAATCATCAACGGTTTCGGACCGCGGTAGGCAAACTCCTGCCAAGAGGAGCAAGCCTACTACGCCGACGTCCTCCGTCCAATCGGAGGCGCCGGACAATCTGTTGGAGGAGCTTAAGGGCGCCTCCATCAACGAGGAGCACCGTGCCATCATGAGTACGGTGGTCCAGAAGGTTCGGTCCGCCAAAAGTGGACTGACTGAAGCTTGTGCTAGCCTTCTAACAGGCTTCGAGGTAACTAAAAATATGTAAAAATATTACCATATAGACAGTAGCCCCTGATGCTCTGTTTGGCGCTCGGAAAGAAAAGCCAAATAGAGGATCTATTAAATATCGCAGGAGTCTAACTAAAAAGGAGTCAATATACGTATGCAGGCTTCGCTGCTGGCCACTGCCGCACTGACTGCGGAGGTGGGTGCCTTGAAGCAGGGCCTCGAGCGGACCGAGCAAGAGCTCGGCCTTGCCAAACGGCAGCTCGAGGAGAAAGAAGGTAAGAGATACCTTATAGAAAAAAAATGCCTATAGGAAGGCGCAATTGCAAAAAATGATAGGAGTATACTGCTTATTGTAGGGGCCACAACTGAGGTGGCGACCCTCAAGCAGGCGCTATCCGAGGCCGAGAAGAAAGCGGCCACAGAGCGCGCCGAGCGGGAGAAATTTCAGGCGTAGGTCGGCGAGGTGCGGCAAGAGCTTCAGGTTCTCATGCAAAAACATGAGAGTTTGGAGCTCGACTCGAAGACGCGAGCGTCCGAGCTTGCTGCGGCCCTTAAAACTGCCAACTCTGCCCAGGCCGAAGCCCAGAAGGCCCTCCAGGAATTGGATGCGGTGAAAAAGATAGCGGCGGGTAAGGCATTCTATATGCAAAGCAGACATATAAAAGTAAACTACTTGTTACTTACCCGAATCCGGAGCTCTCCAGGGGCATTCGCAGATCTTCCCCGCAGCGTATCCGATGCCGCCGCATTCTACCGAGTCGAGGAAGGCAGGTCAACGGAGAAGGTGTTCTGGTCTCAGTACGCTGAGGCCGGACACCCTGTGCCCTTGAGCGACCAGCTGAAGCAGCTGGTCGAGCTCCACAAGGCGGCCGAACAGGCCATGAAGGGCTTCATAGTTCGGTTGTGGCCTGGAGAGGCCCTGCCTGGGAGCTACTTCGGACTGGTGCGGCGGCTGGTGGAGGCTTGTCCAAGGCTCGAGGTCATCAAGCGTTCCGTCTGCATCGAAGGTGCCTGTAGGGCCCTTGCCCGTGCAAAGGTGCACTGGGGTAAACTGGACGGTGAGAAGCTTGTGAAGTACGGGCCGCCACTGGGGAAGGAGCATCGCAAGCCCGAGAACTATTACAAGGATGTTCTTGCTGGTGCCTACCTTGTGGCAGATGAATGTACCAAGGATGTAATTTTTGAATGAACTCGCTCGTGTTATCCTATGCGCTGAAAACTTGTTCATATGCTCTAAGCAATGCTTGAATTTAAAATATTACTTTCTGTGCGGCCGTTTATCAAAAAATTGAGAGATGGCCAGTCGTCGGCTTCTGCCCCCATGCCACTAGTGCTGGGGTGTTCGGGATAAACCTGAGCGCTCTTTTCCCCATGATTGGGTCCGTCAAGGGAGGCGGTCAGCACAACGAACAAGGCAATCGGACTATAATGCTTGAACACTCTCACTTAGCCATAGAACTCTATAATTTTAAATTTCGGCGAAGCCCCTAGTACTCGGAAGACCGAGTTTGGGGCGCTATCCACGCCTTGGCCGGACAAAGTCGGTTCCTCACTCGAAGCGGCATAAGCCTTTAAGGACTCGAAAAACCTCTCGAACAGCGACCGGTCTCTCGCCTCATCATGACAGTCAGTTTTAGCTTTCTCCACTGAGGTGCTCGACCCAGCTCAACTGGGGCACAATCGCAGTGGTTCTCCTAGTGCTACCTTAGCCGATATAGCGGAATGTAAGGCACCAAAACATAGGAGCCGGGCAAACCCAACTATTGACCCAAATCATGATTCGCAGCCGATGCATATAGTGCTATAAGTTCGGGGTGCCGCACTTGTGAAAGTGGACGGACTTCTCACGCCATAGTGATGGGTACTGAAGCCCCTGGCGTATTTTGCCATACCACAGTGTACAGATGCCGCATGTTATTAATAAACATATATATAAAAAGAGGGTAATGCAAAAAAATAGACAAAAAGCTATGCATTGTTTATAGAAAGGCTGCTATGAAAGCGAAACGATACAAATAGTGCGATAAGAAAAATAAATTGGACTATTTAACATGTCCTGGCCAGGGGCAGGCCGCGGAATTGTATTAAGTAACAGGTATACTGATCGCAATAGAGACCACCTGGGTGTTCCATAATGCGGTGTGGCTTGTCTGCTTCCCTGGATCTTGCATCGTTTGTGCGGTAGTTGAATTGCCGAACGGGTCGTCCAAAGTATGGAGTCCTGAGAGTAAGAGAAAAAAATAAGGAATCCGGCAGCCCCTGATGCGGTTTAAGCCGTATTTCGGGCGTGCCGTGATAGTGCCCCTTCCCCTGTGCCCATGGTATTTCAAGAGCGTAGTTATGTATGTGAAGCGTTGGTTTCACTATATCGCGAGGGCTAGGGTTGGGGCTGCATTGCTACGCTAGCTCAGAACGTGCCAGGCGGTCTTGTTGTAGGGTACTCCGAGCGCGCTTCACAGTGTCCGGCTTTTTGAAGGCCAAACTGGAGAACTGCCTAGAGAGGCTGCTTTGTACTTCTGCTACGAGCACTGCCGTGTGCTCCTCCGTTCGGAGGGAGCGTTCAGTGTTCCCATTGACCGTGATTACTCCTCTAGGGCCTGGCATCTTGAGCTTGAGGTATGCATAGTGCGGTACCGCGTTGAATTTTGCGAATGCGGTTCGCCCGAGCAGTGCGTGATAGCCACTGCGGAACGGGACTATGTCGAAGACTAACTCCTCGCTTCGGGAGTTATCGGGAGATCCGAAGACCACTTACAGTGTGACTGAGCCTGTACAGTTGGCTTCTACACCTGGTATGACGCCTTTAAAGGTCGTTTTGGTGGGTTTGATCCTCGAGGGATCTATGCCCATCTTTCGCACTGTATCCTGGTAAAGCAGGTTCAGGCTGCTGCCGCCGTCCATGAGGACTCTTGTGAGATGAAATCCGTTAATGATTGGGTCTAGAACCAATGCGGCGAAGCCGCCGTGACGGGTGCTAGTGGGGTGGTCCCTTCGATCAAAGGTGATCGGGCAGGAGGACCATGGGTTGAACTTTGGGGCGATCGGCTCCATCGCATATACGTCCCGTAATGCACGCTTCCGCTCCCTTTTGGGGATGTGGGTTGCGTATATCATGTTCACCGTCCGCACTTGTGGGGGGAATCCCTTCTGTCCACTATTGTTCGGTGGCCTGGGCTCCTCCTCGTCGTCGCTATGCAGCCCCTTGTCTTTGTTTTCGGCTCTTAACTTGCTTGCCTGCTTGAACACCCAACAATCCCTGTTGGTGTGATTGGCTGGCTTTTCGGGGTGCCATGTATCTGGCACAAGCGGTCAAGTATTCGGTCCAAACTGGACGGGCCATGAGTTTTTCTTTTGAATGGCTGTTTTCGTTGACCGGATTTGTAGCCTCGGAATCCTGCATTAACTGCCGTATCCTCGTTGCTGTCGCTGTTAACGCGGCGCTTTTGTTTGTTCCGACGCGACCTGTCACTTTTGTCCTTGGTATTCAAATTACCAATGTTCTTGGTTAAGTTGTTACTGCGAGCTAGCCAGCTGTCTTCTCCCGCGCAAAAGCGGGTCATGAGTGTCGTGAGGGCTGCCATAGATTTCGGCTTTTCCTGTCCCAGGTGCCGGGCCAGCCACTCGTCACGGATATTATGCTTGAAGGCTGCTAAGGCCTCTGCGTCCGGACAGTCGACTATCTGGTTTTTCTTTGTTAGGAACCGTGTCCAGAATTACCTGGCCAATTCTTCTGGCTGCTGAATTATGTGGCTTAGGTCATCGGCGTCTGGTGGTCGCACGTAAGTGCCCTGGAAGTTGTCAAGGAATGCGGCTTCCAGGTCCTCCCAAGAACTGATTGAGTTTGCTGGCAAGCTGTTAAGCCAATGCCGGGCCGGTCCCTTAAGTTTGAGTGGGAGGTATTTGATGGCGTGTAGATCATCGCCGCGGGCCATGTGGATATGAAGGCGATAATCCTCGATCCATACCGCAGGATCTGTTGTGCCATCGTACGATTCGATGTTTACGGGTTTGAAGCCCTCGGGGATTTTATGATCCATTACTTCATCTGTGAAGCATAGTGGGTGTGCGGCGCCTCTGTATTGGGCTATATCACGACACAACTCGAAGGAGCTTTGTCTGTTGAGTTCGGCCCGGCCGGATTCATTGTGTCTGGAGTGACGATCACCGTCACGTGCCGCGGGGCGCCTGCGCGATCCGTAGATCGATCTTGTTTGCCTTGCCTTGTCCTCCAGGATGTTGCGCAGGTCGGGCGCATTTTCCCGTGCCTTAGTATGCTTGACGCAGTGCCGGGGCATGGCTTGAGTGGAGGGCCAAGAGGCCTCTCTGTCGCGACCACAAAGTGGCCGGTCGGCCATGTCATGCCCTGGTGATGTAGGTTCTTCCTCCTCTAGTCGGGGTAGCAGCCTGCGCTTTGGGTAACTCTTGGAGGGGCATTCGAGTTCATACTCTTCAGCCGCAAGGACTTCAGTCCATCTGTCAGCTAGCAAATCCTGATCAGCTCTAAGCTGTTTCCGCTTTTTCTTGAGGCTGCTTTCCATGGCCATGAGCCTGCGTTTAAAATGCTCTTGTTCGGCAAGATCCTCTGGCACGACGAACTCGTCGTCGTCGAGGCTTGCCTCATCTTCGGAGGGAGGCGTATAATTATCCTCCTCAACCTCTTGGTCCGCTGCCCTCTCGTGAGGGCTGGCTTCTCTGTCCTCTTGTGCCGAATTTTGCTGGAGGGGGTGTTCTTCGGCGCTGTCCGGAGTAGTATTATCTCCCGTGCCGGAATCACCATTTTTGCTTTGGCGGGACTTAGAGCGGCGCCGCTGACGCCGGTGCTTGGGCTGTTTCTTAGAGGTATCGTCCACCGCTGTTCCATCGCCATCTCCATCCTTTGGAGTGTCCACCATATATATGTCATATGACGAGGTGGCCTTCCAACGCCCTACAGGTGCTGGTTCTTGTTCGTCTCCTGCATCGTCATCCATGCCGTCGATGTCTTCGGAGTCGAAGTCAAGCATGTCGGTTAAGTCGTCGATAGTGGCTACGAAGTGGGTGGTGGGTGGGTTTTGAATTTCTTCATCGTCCGTATCCCAACCTTGCTGACCGTAGTCCGGCCAGGGCTCTCCTGATAAAGAGAGAGACTTTAGAGAATTCAGGATGTCGCCGAAGGGCGAGTGCTGAAAGATGTCCGCGGCGGTGAACTCCATTATCGGCGCCCAATCAGAGTCGATCGGCAGGGGCGCGGGGGGCTCGGAGTTCGGAGAGCAATCCGGCTCCTCGGAGTCACGGGTCATGCAGAGTGCGGGGCTGGAGTCCGGCTCGATCGCCTCTGAGATCGCAGCCCCTGAGGCAGGGTCCAACCGCTGATCCTCGATTGGCGCAGAGGGCTCCGAATCAATGGTCAGAACCGATGCGTGTGCGGCCTCCAAGGCGCTGTTCGGCGGCAGAGCTATATCTTGCCCATCGAGACAGTGCGGCACGCTTGGCTGTGGCTCGAATCCGTCGAAGATCAAGTACCCGCGGATGTCAGCCGTGTAGTTTAGGCTTCCAAACATGACCTGATGGCCAGGGGCGTAACTTTCGATCTGCTCAAGGTGACCAAGCGAGTTCGCCCGCAGTGCGAAGCCGCCGAAGACGAAGATCTGTCCGGGGAGAAAAGTCTCACCCTGGACTGCATCGTGGTTGATGATCGAAGAAGCCAACGGGCCTGAAAGCGACGACAGAGAGGAACTCTCAGTGAAAGCACCAATGTCGGTGTCAAAACCGGCAGATCTTGGGTAGGGGGTCCCGAACTGTGCGTCTAGGCCGGATGGTAACAGGAGACAAGGGACACAATGTTTTACCCAGGTTCGGGCCCTCTTGATGGAGGTAAAACCCTACGTCCTGCTTGATTAATATTGATGATATGGATAGTACAAGAGTAGATCTACCACGAGATCAAGGAGGCTAAACCCTAAAAGCTAGCCTATGGTATGATTGTT
This sequence comes from Triticum dicoccoides, assembly GCF_002162155.2. Taxonomy (NCBI): domain Eukaryota; kingdom Viridiplantae; phylum Streptophyta; class Magnoliopsida; order Poales; family Poaceae; genus Triticum; species Triticum dicoccoides. The sequence continues at coordinate 537,710,027 of NC_041386.1, read as the reverse complement.
GTATGATGAAGTTGTCCTACGGGCTAAAACCCTTCGGTTTATATAGACACCGGAGAGGGTTAGGGTTACACAAAGTCGGTTACAATGGTAGGAGATCTTGAATATCCGCATCGCCAAGCTTGCCTTCCACGCCAAGGAAAGTCCCATCCGGACACGGGACGGAGTCTTCAATCTTGTATCTTCATAGTCCTGGAGTTCGGCTAAAGGTATAGTCCGGCTACCCGAACACCCCATAATCCAGGACTCCCTCACACACCATTACGTTGTGGTGTTCCGGGTGGCGTGAGTTGCGAAACTATTTCGCATTGTTTCAAATGAAGACCAAACTCATAACTCAAATATTCTCCTCCACGATTAGATCATAGAAACTTTATTTTCTTGTTACGATGATTTTCAACTTCACTCTGAAATTCTTTGAACTTTTCAAATGTTTTAGACTTATGTTTCATTAAGTAGATATACCCATATATGCTTAAATCATCTGTGAAGGTGAGAAAATAACGATATCCGCCACGAGCCTCAACATTCATCAGACCACATACATCTGTATGCATGATCTCCAACAAATATGTTGCTCTCTCCATAGTACCGGAGAACGGCATTTTAGTCATCTTGCCCATGAGGCACGGTTCGCAAGTACCAAGTGATTCATAATCAAGTGGTTCCAAAAGTCCATCAGTATGGAGTTTCTTCATGCGCTTTACACCGATATGACCTAAACGGCAGTGCCACAAATAAGTTGCACTATCATTATCAACTCTGCATCTTTTGGCCTCAATATTATGAATATGTGTATCACTACTATCGAGATTCAACAAAAATAGACCACTCTTCAAGGGTGCATGACCATAAAAGATATTACTAATATAAATAGAACAACCATTATTCTCTGATTTAAATGAATAACCGTCTCGCATCAAACAAGATCCAGATATAATGTTCATGCTCAACGCTGGCACCAAATAACAATTATTTAGGTCCAATACTAATCCTGAAGGTAGATGTAGAGGTAGCGTGCCGACTGCAATCACATCGACTTTGGAACTATTTCCAACGCGCATCGTCACCTTGTCCTCAGCCAATCTCCGCTTAATCTGTAGCCCCTGTTTCGAGTTGCAAATATTAGCAACAGAACCAGTATCAAATACCCAGGTGCTACTGCGAGCATTAGTAAGGTACACATCGATAACATGTATATCACATATACCTTTGTTCACCTTGCCATCCTTCTTATCCGCCAAATACTTGGGGCAGTTCCGCTTCCAGTGACCAGTCTGCTTGTAGTAGAAGCACTCAGTCTCAGGCTTAGGTCCAGACTTGGGTTTCTTCTCCTGAGCAGAAACTTGCTTGCTGTTCTCCTTGAAGTTCTCCTTCTTCTTCCATTTGCCCTTTTTCTTGAAACTGGTGGTCTTATTGACCATCAACACTTGATGCTCCTTCTTGATTTCTACCTCCGCAGCCTTTAGCATTGCGGAGAGCTCAGGAATTGTCTTATCCATCCCTTGCATATTATAGTTCATCACGAAGCTCTTGTAGCTTGGTGGCAGTGATTGGAGAATTCTGTCAATGACGCTATCATCCGGAAGATTAACTCCTAGTTGAATCAAGTGATTGCAGTACCCAGACATCTTGAGTATATGCTCACTGACAGAACTATTCTCCTCCATCTTGCAGCTGTAGAACTTATTGGAGACTTCATATCTCTCAATCCGGGCATTCTTTTGAAATATCAACTTCAACTCCTGGAACATCTCATATGCTCCATGGTGTTCAAAACATCGTTGAAGTCCCGGTTCTACGCCGTAAAGCATGGCACACTAAACTATCGAGTAGTCATCAACACATGACTGCCAGACATTCACAATGTCTGCAGTTGCTGGTGCAGGTGGTACACCTGGCGGTGCTTCCAGGACGTAACTTTTCTGTGCAGCAATGAGGATAATCCTCAAGTTACGGACCCAGTCCGTGTAATTGCTACCATCATCTTTCAACTTTGCTTTCTCAAGGAACGCATTAAAATTCAATGGAACAACAGCATGGGCCATCTATCTACAATCAACATAGACAAGCAAGATACTATCAGGTACTAAGTTCATGATAAATTTAAGTTTAATTAATCATATTACTTAAGAACTCCCACTTAGATAGACATCCCTCTAATCCTCTAAGTGATCACGTGATCCATATCAACTAAACCATGTCCGATCATCACGTGAGATGGAGTAGTTTCAACGGTGAACATCACTATGTTGATCATATCTACTATATGATTCACGCTCGACCTTTCGGTCTCCCTGTTCCGAGGCCATATCTATTATATGCTAGGCTCGTCAAGTTTAACCTGAGTATTCCGCATGTGCAACTGTTTTGCACCCGTTGTATTTGAACGTAGAGCCTGTCACACCTGATCATCACGTGGTGTCTCAGCACGAAGAACTTTCGCAACGGTGCATACTCAGGGAGAACACTTATACTTTGATAATTTAGTGAGGGATCATCTTATAATGCTACCATCAATCAAAGCAAGATAAGATGCATAAAAGATAAACATCACATGCAATCAATATAAGTGATATGATATGGCCATCATCATCTTGTGCTTGTGATCTCCATCTCCGAAGCACCTGTCATGATCACCATCGTCACCGGCGCGACACCTTGATCTCCATCGTAGTATCGTTGTCGTCTCACCAATCTTATGCTTCTATGACTATCGCTACCACTTAGCGATAAAGTAAAGCATTACAGGGCGATTGCATTGCATACAATAAAGCGACAACCATATGGCTCCTGCCAGTTGCCGATAACTCGGTTACAAAAGATGATCGTCTCATACAATAAAATTTAGCATCATGTCTTGACCATATCACATCACAACATGCCCTGCAAAAACAAGTTAGACGTCCTCTACTTTGTTTGTTGCAAATTTTACGTGGCTGCTACGGGCTTAGCAAGAACTAGTCTTACCTACGCATCAAAACCACAATGATAGTTTCTCAAGTTGGTGCTGTTTTAACCTTCGCAAGGACCGGGCGTAGACACACTCGGTTCAACTAAAGTTGGAGAAACTGACACCCGCCAGCCACCTGTGTGCAAAGCACGTCGGTAGAACTAGTCTCGCGTAAGCGTACGCGTAATGTCGGTCCAGGCTGCTTCATCCAACAACACCGCCGAACCAAAGTATGACATGTTTGGTAAGCAGTATGACTTATATAGCCCACAACTCACTTGTGTTCTACTCGTGCATATGACATCTACGCATAAAACCTGGCTCGGATGCCACTATTGGGGGACGTAGTAATTTCAAAAAAATCCTACGCACACACAAGATCATGGTGATGCATAGCAACGAGAGGGGAGAGTGTTGTCCACGTACCCTCGTAGACAGAAAGCGGAAGCGTTAGCACAACGCGGTTGATGTAGTCGTACGTCTTCACGATCCGACCGATCAAGTACCGGACATACGACACCTCCGAGTTCAGCACACGTTCAGCCCGATGATGTCCCTTGAACTCTGATCCAGCCGAGTGTTGAGGGAGAGTTTTGTTAGCACGACAGTGTGGTGACGATGATGACGTTCTACCGACATAGGGCTTCGCTTAAGCACCGCTACAGTATTATCGAGGTGGACTATGGTGGAGGGGGGCACCGCACACGTCTAAAAGATCAACTGATCAATTGTTGTGTCTCTAGGGTGCCTCCCTGCCCCCGTATATAAAGGAGCAAGGGGGGTGCGGTCGGCCAGGAGAGAGGGCGCGCCAGGAGGAGTCCTACTCCCATCGGGAGTAGGACTCCCCCCTTTCCTAGTTGGATTAGGACTTGGAAGGGGGAAAGAGGAGGGAGAGAGGAAGGAAGGGGTGCGCCGCCCCCTCTCCTTGTCCTATTCGGACTAGGGGGGAGGGCGTGCGGCCCAGCCCTGGCCGCCTCTCCTCTTCTCCGTAAAGGCCCACTAAGGCCCATTAACCTCCCGGGGGGGTCCGGTAACCTCCCGGTACTCCGGTAAAATCCCGATTTCACTCGGAACACTTTCGATATCCAAACATAGGCTTCCAATATATCAATCTTCATGTCTCGACCATTTCGAGACTCCTCGTCATGTCCATGGTCACATCTGGGACTCCGGACCACCTTTGGTACATCAAAACATATAAACTCATAATATAACTGTCATCGAAACGTTAAGCGTGCGGACCCTACGGGTTCGAGGACTATGTAGACATGACCGAGACACGTCTCTGGTCAATAACCAATAGCGGAACATGGATGCTCATATTGGCTCCCACATATTCTACGAAGATCTTTATCGGTCAGACCGCATAACTACATACGTTGTTCCCTTTATCATCGGTATGTTACTTGCCTGAGATTCGATCGTCAGTATCTGAATACCTAGTTCAATCTCGTTACCGGCAAGTATCTTTACTCGTTCTGTAATGCATCATTCCGCAACAAACTCATTAGTTGCAATGCTTGCAAGGCTTAAGTGATGTGCATTACCGAGAGGGCCCAGAGATACCTCTCCGACAATCGAGGTGACAAATCCTAATCTCAAAATACGCCAACCCAATAAGTACCTTCGAAGACACCTATAGAGCACCTTTATAATCACCCAGTTACGTTGTGAAGTTTGGTAGCACACAAAGTGTTCCTCCGGTAAACAGGAGTTGCATAATCTCATAGTCATAGGAACATGTATAAGTCATGAAGAAAGCAATATCAACATACTAACCGATCGGGTGCTAAGCTAACGGAATGGGTCAAGTCAATCACATCATTCTCCTAATGATGTGATCCCGTTAATCAAATGACAACCCATGTCAATGGCTAGGAAACTTAACCATCTTTGATCAACGAGCCAGCCAAGTAGAGGCATACTAGTGACATACTATTTGTCTATGTATTCACACATGTATTATGTTTCCGGTTAATACAATTCTAGCATGAATAATAAACATTTATCATGATATAAGGAAATAAATAATAACTTTATTATTGCCTCTAGGGCATATTTCCTTCAGATGTTACTAAGGAAGCAGGTGTTGTCTTGTATGGTCGCACTCTCCGGACCTATTCCAACATCTGTTGCAGGGTATTCGGGATGGATACTGGTGTACTAACGCCAACACCTTCTCCCTGGTTCAGTATTGAAAGTCTTGGAGGAAACTCATTCTTCCTTGGACAAAACTATCCAATGATGGTGGAAGGCGATCCAGCTGCTGTTGACACAACATTACTACCATTTATGACAAGCAACTGTATCTATACCTCGGACATTACTATGCTTCCCTACCGTCCCAATATGGGTATCGAAATAGGCCGCTTCAGCCTGGATGATCAGTCCTGTGTTGGTCTCGATATTGACAGTTGCTGGCCCTTCCCAGAGAATCACTTCTGGTTCTAAGCAAGTGTTTCCAACACCGACGAGTGGTTGAGCTGAAGTTCATTTCATCGCTTTGTTATTTGTTGTGTGAGAAAAACTTTACTAGAATTTTTTGTTGGAAATGATCTATAATCCAACGTGTATCCTCGTTGTCATTGTGGGTTGATGACTTGTTGTATGTAATCAATGGTACATTTGCATATGCGTCCATGAACTCACGGCTGCTAGTGGTGTCCATATGAACAGTGCTAGTGATTTTAGTTGCAAAAATTAGATAGTGCTAGTGATTTCTAGCTGCATATTTTGACAAATCGCAGTGTTACAAGGTTGACAAATGGCAATGTTACTAGATAAACAAATGTCCGTCTTTCCAGTTTGAGAAATGGCAAGATACCCAAAATGACAGATATGCAAATCTTACCCAATTGTTTGTACATGGTTGCACCCGGGCATGCAAAACAACCATTTGCGTTGAAGGGATGCAGAAATCCTGTTCGGCACATTTTCCCTTGGCTTCCTGGGGAAGCTGTTGGTTTGCATACGGGTGTTCTAACTAAAATGTTTGCGATGAGTTTTATATTTAAAAACCATTGACGTTTTTTTCAAAATAAAATCGTTTGATAAGTCCGTACATTAAGAGAGAAAAACGCAAGTTCGTTCAAATCATATCTTTCATTCAGTCACACTGCGAATTTATATTCATATGATCGAGAATTCGAGATACAGTATTAAACCCCAAAAAAACTATTTCCGGCAGCGACGGTCCTCCGTGACGCCGTTGTTGAAGTCTTCAAGGCAGCACAAAATGTTCTTCACTTGTAAATCAAACATCATGTCGTCGCGCAATCGACGGGCGGGGCGCGGGAGGACGGCAACTGGCGCCGCTGAGAGGTAGCGGTCGAAGGCAGCGTCCCATGCCGCTGAGGGGGGCGCACGGGCATGGGCACGGGCGTGGCAGGTGCAACCAACCGCATGGGGACCTGCGCCGCGGTAGGTGGAGAGGCGCACACAGGTGCCGTGGATGTAGCCAAACGCACGGGGGCTGGCGGCACGATGGGTGGAGGGACGCGCACGGGCACGGACGCTGGCGCTGGCATGTACACGAGCTCGCGCGGATCCGCGGAGACCTCGCTGACGCCCGCGGCTTCTAGCTCAACGATAGTGCTCGGCGACCAGCCCGTCAATGCTACGGGGATGGTCGCTAGCATGGGCGTGTGGATGGGAGCTGGGATGGGAATGGGGGCAGCAACCGCCGTGGCCAGCTCATTCTGGGCCATGTCCATGAGGCCCCATTCCTCCTTATATTCTATCTCCTCCGGCTCGGAGTCGACTTCACCAAACCTGAAGACTAGTGGCAGATGATCATTCTGCGCCATGGCGGTGGAGGTCTGCGGGGGGGAGGGGAATGGGAGGAGAATGGTAAGGCCGCCCGTATTAAACAACGGCTCGGGCGCCATTAATGGAGAGGAAGGCGGGTGGCCATGGAAGTCAAAGGGCTCGCTTCCCAGTGAGCCTGCGCAGCGTAAACCACGCATGCTTCCCGGTGAGCCTACGCATTGGAGGACGGCTTGCACGCCTCTCGGTTAGCCTGCGCACCGGACTACGCTCGCACGCCTCCTGTTCAGTCAAGGTCAAGCAGCTGCCCGCACGGCACCTTCTACAACCATTAAAACGAAGACATGTGGCGTCACGTGAATGGTTAACAGAACGCACACGTTTTGAATTATACAAACGTTTGAGATATTAAGTGGCAGCTATTTTTTCAAAATGCCTTTGTTGGCTGTCATCATTCGAGTGCGCCTTCTCTCAAGATGGACACGAAAAATACCACATCATGTCGGGCGCCATTCCATGATAGCATGTCAAGTTTCATGAATTTCAGACGAGTTTTGGATTTACTAGAATTTAAAAACCAGACATCTCAATGTTTTGTCGGCAATCAACGGCGCCCTGGTGTTTGAAATTCATTCCCATTTATTGCATGGGACCTAAGAATGCACCCAAGGACACAGATTCAACCAATTTATATGCACTGGAGCATGTGCATGTAGTTCAAATTTGAATTATGCACATAAATGCATTGAAAACTCAGTTAATGCATAAAAATGTCAAAAAGAACCCTGAAAAATCACAAAAATTGACACAACACTCCTGTTGTTCTATGTTGACACGAGAAAATTTTGGAAGCAATAAGAGGTAGTGGATATCGTTTCGTCCCCAAAGGTGGGATGTCCCCTATCGAAACCATGATGCTTGTTGTGAGAAGCATATACCCAAACCTGCCCCAAATGGGACAAAAAATTTACCACGGCATGTTGATGCCGCTCCATGAAAGCATGCCAAGTTTCATGAATTTCAGACAAGTTTTGGATTTACTAGAATTTAAAAACAAGGCATCTCAATGTTTTGCCGGCAATCAACGGTGCCCTGGTGTTTGAAATTCATTCCCATTTCTTGCATGGCACCTAAGCATGCACCCAAGGACACATATTTCATTTTTCAACCAATTTATATGCACTAGAGCATGTGCATGTAGTTCAAATTTGAATTATGCACATAAATGCATTGAAAACTCAGTTAATGCATAAAAATGTCCAAATGAACCCCGAAAAATCCCAAAAATTGACACAACACTCCTGTTGTTCTATGTTGACACGAGAAAATTTTTGAAAGCAATGAGAGGCAATGGATATCGTTTCGTCCCCAAAGGTGGGACGTTCCCTACCGAAACCATCATGCTTGTTGTGAGAAGCTCTGGTTTGTGAGAAGCATATATCCGAACCTGCCCCAAATGGGACAAATCTTTTAACACGGCATGTTGATGCCGCTCCATGATAGCATGCCAAGTTTCATGAATTTCAGACAAGTTTCGAATTTACTAGAATTTAAAAATGAGGCATCTCAATGTTTTGCCGGCAATCAACGTTGCCTGGTGTTTGAAATTCATTCCCACTTCTTGAATGGGACCTAAGCATGCACCCAAGGACACAGATTTGATTTTTCAACCAATTTATATGCACTAGAGCATGTGCATGAAGTTCAAATTTTAATTATGCACATAAATGCATTGAAAACTTAGTTAATGCATAAAAATGTCCAAATGAACCATGAACAAAAATTGACACAACACTCCTGTTGTTCTGTGTTGACACGAGAAAAATTTTGAAAGCAATAAGGGGCAACAGATATCGTCCTGTCACCAAAGGTGGTACGTTCCCTATCGAAACCATCATGCTTGTTGTGAGAAGCTTATACCCCAACCTACCCCAAATGGGACAAAATTTTCACCACGGCATGTTCATGCCGCTCCATGATAGCATGCCAAGTTTCATGAATTTCAGACGAGTTTTGGATTTACTAGAATTTAAAAACCAGACATCTCAACGTTTTGCCGGCAATCAACAGTGTCATGGTTTTTGAATTTCATTCCCATCTCTTGCATGGGACCTAGAAATTCACCAAAGGACACACATGTGATTTGTCAACCAACTTCGGTGCATTGGAGCATGTGCTTGTAGTTCAAATTTGAATTATGCACATAAAATGCCTAGAAAACCCAGATAATGAATAAATATGTCCAAACAAACCCCGAAAAATCCCAAAAATTGACACAACACTCCTATTGTTCTATGTTGACATGAGAAATTTTTTGAAAGCAGTAAGAGGCAACGGATATCGTTTCGTCCCCAAAGGTGGGACGTTCCCTACCAAAACCATCATGCTTGTTGTGAGAAGCTCTGATTTGTGAGAAGCATATACCCGAACCTGCCCCAAATGGGACAATTTTTTTCACACAGCATGTTAATGCCGCTCCAAGATAGCATGCCAAGTTTCATGAATTTCAGATGAGTTTTGGATTTACTAGAATTTAAAAACCAGACATCTCAATGTTTTGCTGGCAATCAACAATGCCATGGTGTTTGAAATTCATTCCCATCTCTTGCATGGGACCTAGAAATTCACCCAAGGACACACATGTGATTTTTCAACCAACTTTGGTGTATTGGAGCATGTGCTTGTAGTTCAAATTTGAATTATGCACATAAAATACCTAGAAAACCCAGTTAATGTATAAAAAGGCCAAACGAACCCCGGAAAATTCCTAGATTGAACACAACACTCCTGTTGTTCTATGTTGACACTAGAAATTTTCGGAAAGCAATAAGAAGCAACGGATATCGTCTCATTCCCAAAGGTGGTACGTTCCCTATCGAAACCATCATGCTTGTTGTGAGAAGCTTATACCCAAACCTGCCCCAAATGGGGCAAAAATTTCACCACGGCGTGTTGATGCCGCTCCATGATAGCATGCCAAGTTTCATGAATTTCAGATGAGTTTTGGGTTTACTAGAATTTAAAAACCAGGCATCTCAACATTTTGCCGGCAATCAACAGCGCCTGGTGTTTGAAATTCACTCTCATCTCTTGCATGAGACCTAGAAATTCACCCAAGGACACACATGTAATTTTTCAACCAACTTTGGTGCATTGGAGCATGTGCTTGTAGTTCAAATTTGAATTATGCACATAAAATGCCTAGAAAACCCAGTTAATGTATAAAAAAGACCAAACGAACCCCGGAAAATTCATTCACATTTCTTCCATGGGACCTAAGCATGCACTGAAGGACACATATTTGATTTTTCAACCAATTTGTATGCACCGGAGCATGTGCGTGTAGTTTAATTTTGAATTGTGCACATGAAATGGCTAGAAAATCAGTTTAATGTATGAAATGTCCAAACGAACCTTGAATAATTCCAATTCTTTTACGACACACATACAGTTGCATGTTCACTTCAGATAAAAGGTCTAACAATTCAAACACCATCCATTGCCGTTGTGACCCCATTATGTAATTCAAATCAAGATTAAAAATCAAGTAGATCACACACAGTTTATTACCAGCAATCGTGTGAGATGTAGTACAAAATATCTTGGAGCATCGTCGGTGTATAGTACGCCTATGGCTTACGCGAGAAGGTGCGTCGGCTATAGTCCACAGCCGGCGTGTCAAGCACACTAGCTCGCTCCCCCAAAACTCTCGCCTCTGCGTCCCTCTCTGCTTCAGTCCCTTGATTCAAATTTTCAGTAGCCCCGGCATTTTACTCTCGCCTCTGGATCCCTCGCAATCTCAAAAATATTTGCTCGCCCTTGATCCAAATTTTCAGTAGCCCCGCCTTGTTACTCCTGCCTAGTAAAATTTTCAGTTGCCGTAGTGTTTCCTCAAACACAACCTCCACTCACACAGACACACACACAACCCTCGAAACCATTGGTAGGTCGCCGCCATCGCTGGCACCTCCATCCTCAACCTCTGCCTATGTGCCGGGGAGCTCGAGTAGGCAATGGCCAAAAGGAGGTTTATCACGGCCTTTTCTCCCAACGCCGGCGAGGTGGCCGCCAAGGTGTCCCCGCCATCCTCCGAGGACCCGATCTGCCCACCGCCTTGCCCCTACGCCGGTGCAAGGACTTCCCCGTCCTCCCCCAGACCCGGCAACCGACGAAGTCCTACCTCGGGGTCCGACAGCGGCGGTGGGGGATGTGGGTCGCCAAGATTACAGATCGAGAGACCCACACCCGCCGGTGGCTCAGTAGCTTCCACATGGCCGAGCTCGCGGCCATGGAGTACGACCGCTGGCAGGTCCGCTACCACGGTGCGGCGGCTAGGCTCAATTTCCCCTTAGGCACACATCCGGTCCACCTTGTTCCGCCGGAGCTAGGGGTGGTGAGCTCGGCTATGGCGTGGGAGGACCGCGAGGCATGGGAGCGTCTCGAGGCCGAGGACGCCGACAAGGCCTACATGCAAGAGCTCCACCGGAAGCACTCGGAGCTCGTGGAGGCGGAACGGGTGATCTTTGCCGGCGCGGAGGGCGGCGAGGTTATTGTGCTCTCCTCCGATGATGAGGTCGAAGGCGGCAAGGACAACGGCGCAGAGGGCGGCGAGGTTATCCAGCTCTCCTCTGACGGAGAGGTCGAAGGCGGCAGCGGCGCGGAGGGCGTCGAGGTGGGCTCCCAAGACGAGGAGATCGACGTCGACGAGTGGAGGGGTGCCTTCCACAACGACCCCGACGACATTACTTGACCGGACCCGGCTCGTGGCACACCGTACATGACGAGGAAGGATTTGCTCGACCTCTACTTCGACCGAAAGTAATTTAGCTTAGTTTAAATTTATGTTTTATTGTTCGGTATTGGAAAACTATCTATGTTTATGTTTGAATGCATGCTACTTTTGGTTGAACCTGCTTTTGAACTTGATCAAATTGAAGTTTACAACCTTAAGTTTAGGGGATCGACTAGAAAAGGCCAAAAATTGCTGGAGTATATATATATCCACTAAGGGTTTTAGTCCTTTAACTTTTTAAGGATCGCCTAGAGATGTCCTTATGACTTGTTTATTTCAGTTCTTCACAATGTGATGCTCTCTATATGTGCAACTATTTGCTATGCAGTTCAATTTCATCAATAACAGTTTCAACAATACCACTATGAATTACAATATTTGGTTGCTGTTAAGGATATTGAAGTTAACGTGCCTTTTCGTTTTCAATTGTTGTTTAGCAACATGCATTGTACCGAATGACTAAATATGCAATCCCAGGCTACATAGCAACAAGGAAGAGTGTTACCTTAATGTTCTGATGATGTCTAGATATACATGTAATAAAATCTTATATAATGGGATGGATAGAATGGTGTACTACATCATTTTTCAATTGTTGTTTAGCTTATAATATTAACTTGGTGCTTTTAGGTACATATATCATTGCCAAAGATCCACACTTCGACCCTTTCTGCGCATGGGGCAATGAGATATTCATGAACCAGAATCAAGTGAGGAAACTGATAAAGATTGTTACTAAAATGGGTCAAAAGATGTCAATTGAACTATTTGTTTACACTTTATGCAAGACAACAGTGAACTGCGGGATGGTAAGTAAGAACCCTGTAGCCTTCTTTTTACTGCCCGTAATGAGTTCTGTTAGATGACAATATCTGAATCTTTTTTCTTTTGCAGTGCATCCTGAAGCAGTTTACTCAATATTACCCCTCAAACTACATGATTGGCGGTCGGCCATCACAAGGGGTTGGACTAGAGTCTTGCATGCCTTCTGCATCCAGGAGAGCACAATAGGGCCATTCTGCTTCACCTTGTTTAGCAACTGAAATGTCTGTCGCCTCTTTCTTTACCATCTATAATAGTACAAGTATAGAACCCTGGTACATCATTCTTTATTTGACGCTTCTATAATTCTTAAAAATATGTGCTTGTGAATCGAATAATGCATTGGTTTCTTGAACCTGATGGATATGAATAAAGCTATAGCCTACTTTCAAGTTTAAATTAGGTACAATTTTAAATAGCAACAATTAAATTCGGGTGAAATTATGTTGTGCAGGTCATTACGACACACACGGTTGGTAAAACACAAACGTTTGCGATATACACCATAATTCGGGACGGTTCACAGAGAGGAAACATGTGCAAGCATGCACATAGTTGCCGTTCACAAATCATGTGTGATGTCAGACACTATCACATACGGTGCCGGAAAACTAAATGTGTGTGATTGTCTACCTATCATACACGGTTTATAATCATGAACTGTTTGTGATGTGCCAGGCATCGTAAATCTCTCATGCCTAGAATCTGCCTGGAAAGCTCCCGTGCCTAGAATCTGCCTGGTTTTAGGCAGAACCACAAAACTCCGACTGCGATGGCAATGCGAGCACAGACGAGTAGCAAGGATGAAGCATTTGGGATATTCGAGATATCGAAAACAGTTATACAGGGACAACTGTATACATCAAGGCTCCCTATCCCCGACGGTTTCTCGGTCGTGTGGGAAGGACCCCCTATCGCCAACACTCACTTGGAGATGGTTCCATATGCCGTTGCGAAAAGGGGTTAAAAATCGTTTGTTTAGGACCGACGCGCACCAGTGAAGCATGACAGAAAAAATTGTTCGGCCCAAAATGTCACGGATGTGTCCTTTTTTTGTAGTGAAGTAGGGACTTATTTTTGAGAAAGATCTTTAGATACTTACAATGGAGAAGGAGTAGGGGCGGGGGTATGCTACCACTTGAGCATGCTTTGGTTTTCCCTTGAAGAGGAAAGGGTGATGCAGCAAAGTAGCGTAAGTATTTCCCTCAATTTTTGAGAACCAATGTATCAATCCAGTAGGAGACTACACGCAAGTCACCTAGTACCTACACAAACAATCAAGAACCTTGCAACCAACGTGATAAAGGGGTTGTCAATCCCTTCACAGCCACTTGCAAAAGTGAGATCTGATAAAGATAATAAGATAAATATTTTGGTATTTTTGTTATATAGATTGAAAAGTAAAGATTGCAAAATAAATAGTAAAGTAGAATTACAGATCGGAAACTTATATGATGTAAGTAGACCCGGGGGCCATAGGTCTCACTAGTGGCTTCTCTCAAGATAGCATATATTACGATGGGTGAACAAATTACTGCAGAGCAATTGATAGAAAAGTGCATAGTTATGAGAATATCTAGGCATGATCATGAACATAGGCATCACGTCCGTGTCAAGTAGACCGAAACAATTATGCATCTACTACTATTACTCCAGACATCGACCGCTATCCAGCATGCATCTAGAGTATTAAGTTCATAAGAACAGAGTAACGCATTAGGAAAGATGACATGATGTAGAGGGATAAACTCAAGCAATATAATATAAACCCCATCTTTTTATCCTCGATGGCAACAATACAATACGTGTCGGTTCCCTTTCTATCACTGGGATCAAGCACCGCAAGATTGAACCCAAAGCTAAGCACTTCTCCCATTGCTAGAAAGATCAATCCAGTAGGCCAAACCGAAGTGATAATTCGAAGAGACTTGCAAAGATATCAAATCATGCATATAAGAATTCAGAGAACAAAATATTGTTCATAGATAATCTTGATCATAAACCCACAATTCATAGGATCTCGACAAACACACCGTGAAAAGGATTACATCGAATAGATCTCCAAGAACATCAAGGAGAACTTTGTATTGAGAACCAAAGAGAGAGAAGAAGCCATCTAGCTAATAACTATGGACCCGAAGGTCTGTGGTAAACTACTCACACATCATCGGAGAGGCTATGGTGTGGATACAGAAGCCCTCCATGATCGAATCCCCCTCTGGCAGATCGCTGGAAAAGGCCCCAAGATGGTATCTCACGGGTACAGAAGGTTGCGATGGTGGAAAAGTGGTTTTGTGGCTCCCTTGGATGTTTTCAGGGTATAAGAGTATATATAGGCGAAAGAAGTAGGTCGGTGGAGCTCCCTGGGGCCCATGAGGGTGGGGCGCGCCTACCCCCTGGGCGCACCTCCCTACCTCGTGGCCGCCTTGTTGCTTCCTTGACCTCCACTCCAAGTCTCATGTATTGTGTTTGTTCCAAAAAAGATCCTCGCGAAGGTTTCGTTCTGTTTGAATTCCGTTTGATATTCCTTTTCTGCGAAACACTAAAATAGGCAAAAAACAGCAATTTGCATTGGGCCTTCGGTTAATAGGTTAGTCCCAAAAATAATATAAAAGTGCATAAAGCCCATTAAACATCCAAAACAGATAATATAATAGCATGGAACAATCAAAAATTATAGATACGTTGGAGACATATCAGCATCCCCAAGCTTAATTCCTGCTCGTCCTCGAGTAGGTAAATGATAAAAACAGAAGTTTTGATGTGTAATGCTACCTAACATAATTTTCAATGTAACTCTCTTTATTGCAGCATGAATATTTAGATCCAAAAGATTCTAGACAAAAGTTTAATATTGACATAAAAATAATAATACTTCAAGCATGCTAACCAAGCAATTATTATCAAAATAAGATAGCCAAAGAAAGCTTATCCCTACAAAAGCATATAGTTTTTCCATGCTTCATTTTCGTCACACAAAATGCTCCCATCATGCACAACCCCGATGACAAGCCAAGCAATTGTTTCATACTTAGACTTTTCAAACTCTTTCAACTTTCACGCCATGTATGAGCGCGAGCCATGGACATAGCACTATGGATGGAATAGAATATGATGATGGAGGTTGTGTGAGAAGACAAAAAAGGAGAAAGTGTCACATTGACGAGGCTAATCAACGTGCTATGGAGATGCCCATCAATTGATGTCAATGCAAGGAGTAGGGATTGCCATGCAACGGATGCACTAGAGCTATAAATATATGAATGCTCAACAAAAGAAACTAAGTGGGTGTGCATCCAACTTGCTTGCTCACGGAGACCTAGGGCATTTTGAGGAAGCCCATCATTGGAACATACAAGCCAAGTTCTATAATGAAAAATTCCCACTAGTATATGAAAGTGACAAAATAAGAGACTCTCTATCATGAAGATCATGGTGCTACTTTTAAGCACAAGTGTGGAAAAAGGATTGTAACATTGCCCCTTCTCTCTTTTTCTCTCTTTTTTTATTTGGGCCTTTTTTCTCTTTTTTGTGGCCTCTTTTTTTCGTCCGAAATCTGATCCCGACTTGTGGGGGAATCATAGTCTCCATCACCCTTTCCTCACATGGGACAATGCTATAATAATGGAAATCATCACACTTTTATTTACTTACAACTCAAGAATTACAACTCGATACTTAGAACAAAATATGACTTGTGAATGCCTCCGGCGGTGTACCGGATGTGCAATGAATCAAGAGTGACATGTATGAAAGAATTATGAAGGTGTCTTTTCCACAAATACGATGTCAACTTCATGATCATGCAAAGCAATATGAGAATAATGGAGCGTGTCATAATAAACGGAACGGTGGAAAGTTGCATGGCAATATATCTTGGAATGGCTATGGAAATGCCATAATAGGTAGGTATGGTGGCTGTTTTGAGGAAGATATTAGGAGACTTAAGTGTGATAGAGCGTATCATATCACGGGGTTTGGATGCACCGGCGAAGTTTGCACCAACTCTCGAGGTGAGAAAGGGCAATGCACGGTACCGAAGAGGCTAGCAATGATGGAAGGGTGAGAGTGTGTACAATCCATGGACTCAACATTAGTCATAAAGAACTCGCATACTTATTGTAAAAGTCTACAAGTCATCAAAACAAAGCACTATGCGCATGCTCCTAGGGGGATAGATTGGTAGGAAAAGACCATCGCTCGTCCCCGACCGCCACTCATAAGGAAAGCAATCAAAGAACACCTCATGCTTGAAATTTGTCACACAATGTTTACCATACGTGCATGCTACGGGACTTGCAAACTTCAACACAAGTATTTCTCAATTCCACAATTACTCAACTAGCACGACTCTAATATTACCATCTTTATATATCAAAACAACTATCAAGTATCAAACTTCTCATAGTATTTAAAGCACTATGTATGAAAGTTTTTATTATAACCATCCTGGATGCCTATTATATTAGGACTAATTTTATAGCCAAAGCAAATTACCATGATGTTCTAAAAGACTCTCAAAATAATATAAGTGAAGCATGAGATATCAATAATTTCTATAAAATAAAACCACCACCGTGCTCTAAAAAGGTATAAGTGAAGCACTAGAGCAAAATCATCTAGCTCAAAAGATATAAGTGAAGCACATAGAGTATTCTAATAAATTCCGAATCATGTGTGTCTCTCCAAAAAGGTGTGTACAGCAAGGATGATTGTGGTAAACTAAAAATCAAAGACTCAAATCATACAAGACGCTCCAAGCAAACCACATATCATGTGGTGAATAAAAATACAGCCTCAAGTAAAGTTACCGACGGACGAAGACGAAAGAGGGGATGTGTTACGGGGCATCTCCGAGCTTAGGCTTTTGGTTGTCCTATAATTTTACCTTGGGGTGCCTTGGGAATCCCCAAGCTTAGGCTCTTGCCACTACCTGTTCCAAAATCCATCAAATCTTTACCCAAAAACTTGAAAACTTCACAAAACTCAACAGAAAATCACATGAGCTCCGTTAGTATAAGAAAACAAACCACCACTTTAAGGTACTGTAATGAACTCATTATTTATTTATATTGGTGTTAAACCTACTGTATTCCAATTTCTCTATGGTTCGTACCCCCTGATACTAGCCATAGATTCATCAAAATAAGCAAACACCACACGAAAAACAAAATGTGTCAAAAAAGGAGCAGTCTGTAGTAATCTATAGGTTTCGAATACTTATGTAACTCAAAAAACCCTAAAAAATTAGGACATCCTAAATAATTTGCATATTGATATACTGCATTTGTAATTGGTATTTTATTGCTCTCTGGTAAAAAAATGAAAATTATTCTCGTGAGTGCATACTTTCTATTTTTTCAGCAAGATCAAATAACAATCATCCAAGAAGATCCTAAAGGCTTTACTTGGCACAAACACTAATTAAAACATAAAAACACAATCATAATAGAGGATAGATGAATTATTTATTACTACACAGGAATAAAAAGCAAGGAACAAAAATAAAATTGGGTTGCCTCCCAACAAGCGCTATCGTTTAACGGCCCCTAGCTAGGCATAAAAAAATAGATCTAGGTATTGTCATCTTTGGTATGCAATTCTTCAATTAAACACTTATAACTTTTAGGAGATTCTTTGTTTTTGCTAATGATCAAACTCCTAGGTAAGAAATCAATAAATTCATTTGCAGCAAAAGGTTCCTTAATGATATTTAAAGGGTTGGGTGAACAATTATTGATTTGAGATCTTCATTTTTCTTACTAGAAGATTCACCCGTATTTCTAGGAACATAGATAAATTTGGCAACTTTGGTAGGAGGAGATTTTGAGGTAGTTTCAGAGAAAGCGAACCCCAAGTTGGTAATAATATCTTCGAGTTTATCAATTCTAGTAGAATCTCGATCTATCTTCTCTTTAACTATGGGTTCCTGCTACCTCTTGAGCTTGCGTTGGATTTCCCCGAAGAGGAAGGGATGATGCAGCAGAGTAGCATAAGTATTTCCCTCAGTTTTTGAGAACCAAGGTATCAATCCAGTAGGAGGCCACGCTCAAGTCCCTCGTACTTGCACAAAACGATAGCTACTCGCAACCAACGCGATTAGGGGTTGTCAATCCCTTCACGGTCACTTACGAGAGTGAGATCTGATAGATATAATATTTTTTGTATTTTTGGTATAAAGATGCAAAGTGAAAAGTAAAAGGCAAAGTAAAAAAGCAAAACAAGATTAAAGTGATGGAGATTGATATGATGAGAATAGACCCGGGGGCCATAGGTTTCACTAGTGGCTTCTCTCAAGAGCATAAGTATTCTACGGTGGGTGAACAAATTACTGTTGAGTAATTGATAGAATTGAGCATAGTTATGAGAATATCTAGGCATGATCATGTATATAGGCATTATGTCCGTGACAAGTAGACCGAAACGATTCTGCATCTACTACTATTACTCCACTCATCGACCGCTATCCAGCATGCATCTAGAGTATTAAGTTAAAAACAGAGTAACGCCTTAAGCAAGATTACATGATGTAGAGAGATAAATTCATGCAATATGAAATAAACCCCATCTTGTTATCCTTGATGGCAATGATGCAATATGTGCCTTGCTGCCCATTCTATCATTGGGAAAGGACACCGCAAGATCGAACCCAAAGCTAAGCACTTCTCCCATGGCAAGAACTACCAATCTAGTTGGCCAAACCAAACGGATAATTCGAAGAGACTTGTAAAGATAACCAATCATACACAAAAGAATTCAGAGAAGATTCAAATATTATTCATAGATCGGCTTGATCATAAACCCACAATTCATCGATCTCAACAAACACACCACAAAAAGAAGATTACATCAAATAGATCTCCACAAGAGAGGGGGGGGGAACTTTGTATTGAGATCCAAAAAGAGAGAAGAAGCCATCTTGCTACTAGCTATGGACCCGAAGGTCTAAGGTAAACTACTCACACTTCATCGGAGAGGCTATGATGATGTAGAAGCCCTTCGTGATGACGGCCCTCTCCGGCGGAGCTCCGGAACAGGCCCCAAGATGGGATCTCGTGGATACAGAAAGTTGCGGTGGTGGAATTAGGTTTTTGGCTCCTGTTCTGATCGTTTGGGGGAACGTATGTATATATAGGAGGAAGGAGTATGTCGGTGGAGCTCCGAGGGGCCCACGAGGCAGGGGGGCGCGCCCTAGGGGGGTGCGCGCCCCACCCTCGTGACCGCCTCTCTGATGCCTTGGCGTAGGATCCAAGTCTCCTGGATCATGTTCGGTGAGAAAATCACGTTCCCGAAGGTTTCATTCCATTTGGACTCCGTTTGATATTCCGTTTCTTCGAAACACTGAAATAGGCAAAATAACAACAATTCTGGGCTGGGCCTCTGGTTAATAGGTTAGTCCCAAAAATAATATAAAAGTGGAAAATAATGCCCAATATAGTCCAAAACAGTAGATAATATAGCATGCAGCAATCAAAAATTATAGATACGTTGGAGACGTATCAGACATCCCCAAGCTTAATTCCTGCTCGTCCTCGAGTAGGTAAATGATAAAATGACAATTTTTGATGCGGAGTGCTAATTGGCATAATTTCAATGCAAATCTTCTTAATTGTGATATGAATATTCAGATTCGAAAGATTCAAGACAAAAGTTTATATTGACATAAAAATAATAATACTTCAAGCATACTAACAAAGCAATTATGTCTTCTCAAAATATCATGGCCAAAGAAAGTTATCCCTACAAAATCATATAGTCTGGCTATGCTCTATCTTCACCACACAAAGTATTTAAATCATGCACAACCCCGATGACAAGCCAAGCAATTGTTTCATACTCTAACTTTTTCAATCTTCACGCAATACATGAGCGTGAGCCATGGATATAGCACTATAGGTGGAAGAGAATGGTGGTTGTGGGGAAGACAAAAAGGAGAAGATAGTCTCACATCAACTAGGCGTATCAACGAGCTATGGAGATGCCCATCAATAGATATCAATGTGAGTGAGTAGGGATTGCCATGCAACGGATGCACTAGAGCTATAAGTATATGAAAGCTCAAAAAGAAACTAAGTGGGTGTGCATCCAACTTGCTTGCTCATCAAGACCTAGGGCAATTTGAGGAAGCCCATCATTGGAATATACAAGCCAAGTTCTATAATGTAAAATTCCCACTAGTATATGAAAGTGATAACATGAGAGACTCTCTACTATGAAGATCATGGTGCTACTTTGAAGCAAAAGTGTGGTAAGAGGATAGTGACATTGTCCCTTCTCTCTTTTTCTCTCATTTTTTATTTGGGCCTTTTCTCCTTTTTTTATGGCCTCTTCTTTTGTTGGGCTTCTTTGGCCTCTTTTATTTATTTTTCATCCGGAGTCTCATCCCGACTTATGGGGGAATCATAGCCTCCATCATTCTTTCCTCACTTGGGACAATGCTCTAATAATGATGATCATCACACTTTTATTTTTCTTACAACTCAAGAATTACAACTCGATACTTAGAACAAGATATGACTCTATATGAATGCCTCCGGCGGTGTACCGGGATATGCAATATGACAATGATGAATGTGTCATGATAAACGGAACGGTGGAAAGTTGCATGGCAATATATCTCGGAATGGCTATGGAAATGCCATGATAGGTAGGTATGGTGGCTGTTTTGAGGAAGGTATATGGTGGGTGTATGATACCGGCGAAAGGTGCGCAGTATTAGAGAGGCTAGCAAAGGTGGAAGGGCGAGAATGCATATAATCCATGGACTCAACATTAGTCATAAAGAACTCATATACTTATTGCAAACATCTATAAGTTATCAAAGCAAAGTATTACTGCTCCTAGGGGGATAGATTGGTAGGAAAAGACCATCACTCGTCCTCGACCGCCACTCATAAGGAAGACAATCCATAAATAAATCATGCTCCGACTTCATCACATAACGGTTCACCATACGTGCATGCTACGGGAATCACAAACTTTAACATAAGTATTCTTTAAATTCACAACTACTCAACTAGCATGACTCTAATATTATCACCTCCATATCCCAAAACAATTATCATGCTTCAATCTTTTCTTAGTATTCAACACACTCAAAAGAAAGCTTCACAAATCTTGAATACCAAGCATATTATTATTAAGCAAATTACCATGCTACTAAGAGACTCTCAAAATAATTTAAGTGAAGCATGAGAGATCAATAGTTTCTTTAAAACAAATCCACCACCGTGCTCTAAAGGATCTAAGTGAAGCACATAGAGTAAAATTATAACGCTCAAAAGATATAAGTGAAGCACACAGAGCAAAACTACTTAGCTCAAAAAGATATAAGTGAAGCACATAGAGCAAAACTACATAGCTCAAAAGATATAAGTGAAGCACATAGAGTATTCTATAAAAATTTAATTCATGTATGACTCTCTCAAAAGGTGTGTACAGCAAGGATGATTGTGTCATACTAAATCACAAAGACACAAATAATACAAGACGCTCCAAGCAAAACACATATCATGTTGGTGAATAAAAATATAGCACCAAGTAAATTACCGATGGAAGTGGACGAAAAAGGGGATGCCTTCCGGGCATCCCCAAGCTTTGACTTTTTGGTGTCCTTGGATTATCTTGGGGGTGCCATGGGCATCCCCAAGCTTAGGCTCTTTCCACTCCTCGTTCCATAATCCATCACAAGAATTCACCTAAAACTTGAAAACTTCACAACACAAAACTTAAAGTAGAAAACTCGTGAGCTCCGTTAGCAAAAGAAAACAAAAGGCCACTTCAAGGTACTGTAATGAACTCATTATTTATTTATATTGGTGTTAAACCTACCGTATTCCAACTTCTCTATGGATTATAAACTATTTTACTAGCCATAGATTCATCAAAATAAGCAAACAACACACGAAAAACAGAATCTGTCAAAAACATTACAGTCTGTAGTAATCTGTAGCTAGCGCAAGATCTGGAACCCCAAAAATTCTAAATAAATTTCTGGACGTGAGGAATTTATCTATTAATCATCTGAAAAAAGAATTAACTAAATAGCACTCTTCAAATAAAAATGACAGAAGTTCTCGTTAGTGCTAAAGTTTCTATTTTTTACAGCAAGTTCAACAAGACTTTCCCCAAGTCTTCCCAACTGTTCTACTTGGCACAAACACTAATTAAACACAAAAACCACAACCAAAACAGAGGCTAGATAATTTATTTATTACTAAAGAGGAGCAAAAAGCAAGGAATAAAAATAAAATTGGGTTGCCTCCCAACAAGCGCTATCGTTTAACGCCCCTAGCTAGGCATAAAAGCGAGGATAGATCTAGGTATTGCCATCTTTGGTAGGCAATCCATAAGTGGCTCTCATGATAGTTTCATATGGCAATTTTATTTTTTTCTTGTAAAGTGTTCCATGCCCTTTTTTAATGGAAATTGAAATCTAATATTCCCTTCCTTCATATCAATAATCGCACCAACCGTTCTAAGGAAAGGTATACCAAGAATAATAGGGCAAGAAGGATTGCAATCTATATCAAGAACAATGAAATCTACGGGCACATAATTCCTATTTGCAACAATAAGAACATCATTAATCCTTCCCATAGGTTTCTTAATAGTAGAATCCGCAAGATGCAAGTTTAGAGAGCAATCATCAAAATTACGAAAATCTAGCAAATCACACAAAGTCTTGGGAATAGTAGAGACACTAGCACCCAAATCACACAAAGCATAAAACTCATGATCTTTAATTTTAATTTTAATAGTTGGTTCCCACTCATCATAGAGTTTTCTAGGGATAGAAACTTTCAACTCAAGTTTTTCTTCATAAGATTGCATCAAGGCATCAACAATATGTTCGGTGAAGGCTTTATGTTGACTATAAGCATGTGGAGAATCTAGCACGGATTGCAACAAGGAAATACAATCAATTAAAGAGCAACTTTCATAATTAAATTCCTTGAAATCCAATATAGTGGGTTTAGCAACATCTAGATTTTTATTTCTTTCAATCCCACTTTCATCAATTTCATCATAAAGATCTAAATACTCTGAATTTTTAGAATGCCTTCTAGGTAAAGGAAGATCATATTCAGTTTCATCAAGATTCATATTGCAAAACAAAGATTTAATAGGGGACACATCAATAACTTTTAGATCTTCATCTTGATTTTCATAGGAATTGGAAGAACATGCTTTAATAATGGCATCTTTGGAAGCACGCATCCTAGCGGTTCTTTCCTTGCACTCATCAATGGAAATTCTCATGGCTTTGAGAGACTCATTGATATCATTCTTAGGAGGAATAGATCTAAGGTTTAAAGAATCAACCTCAAGAGAAATTCTATCAACGTTCCTAGCCAAATCATCAACTTTAAGCAATTTCTCTTCAAGCAAAGCATTAAAATTCTTTTGTGAATTCATAAACTCTTTAACACTATTCTCAATTTAGAGGGCATCTTATTATAATTTCCATAAGAGTTGTTGTAGGAATTCCCATAATTATTAGAAGGATTACTAGGATATAGCCTAGGATTAAAGTTCCCTCTATAAGCGTTGTTACCTAAATTATTCCTACCAACAAAATTCACATCCATAGATTCATTGTTATTCTCAATCAAAGTAGACAAAGGCATATCATTAGGATCAGAAGAAACACTCTTAGTAGCAAATAATTTCATAAGTTCATTCATCTTTCCACTCAAAACATTGATTTCTTCTATCGCATGCACTTTTTATTAGAAGATCTTTCAGTATGCCATTGAGAATAATTAGCCATAATATTATCTAGGAGTTTAGTAGCATCTCCTAAAGTGTTTTCCATAAAAGTGCCTCCCGCGGCCGAATCTAAAAGATTTCTAGAAGTAAAATTCAATCCGGTATAAAAAAATTGTATAATCATCCACAAATTCAAACCATGAGTAGGGCAATTACGTATCATTAATTTAATTCTCTCCCAAGCTTGTGCAACATGTTCATGATAAAGTTTCTTAAAATTCATAATATCGTTTCTAAGAGAGATGATCTTAGCGGGAGGGAAATAGTTGGAGATAAAAGCATCTTTGCACTTGTTCCAAGAATCAATACTATTTTTAGGCAAAGACGAAAACCAAGCTTTAGCACGATCTCTAAGCGAAAAAGGAAATAGCTTCAATTTAACAACATCATTATCGACATCTTTTTTCTTTTGCATATCACATAAATCAACGAAGCTATTTAGATGAGTAGCGGCATCTTCACTAGGAAGGCCGGCGAATTGATCTTTCATAACAAGATTCAACAAAGCAGTATTGATTTCACAAGATTCAGTATTGGCAAGAGGAGCAATCGGAGTGCTAAGAAAATCATTATTATTGGTATTGGTGAAGTCACACAATTTGGTAGTATCTTGAGCCATCGCGACAAACAAGCAATCCAACACACGGGCAAACAAAAAGGCAAGCGGAAAAGACAGTGAGGATAGAGAGAGAGATGGCGAATAAAATGGCAAGGGTCAAGTGGGGGAGAGGAAAACGAGAGGCAAATGGCAAATAATGTAATGCAAGAGATAGGGATTGTGATGGGTACTTGTTATGTTGACTTTTTTGCGTAGACTCCCCGGCAACGGCGCCAGAAATCCTTCTTGCTACCTCTTGAGCTTGCGTTGGATTTCCCCGAAGAGGAAGGGATGATGCAGCAGAGTAGCGTAATTATTTCCCTCAGTTTTTGAGAACCAGGGTATCAATCCAGTAGGAGGCCACGCTCAAGTCCCTCGTACCTGCACAAAACGATAGCTACTCGCAACCAACGCGATTAGGGGTTGTCAATCCCTTCACGGTCACTTACGAGAGTGAGATCTGATAGATATAATATTTTTGGTATAAAGATGCAAAGTGAAAAGTAAAAGGAAAAGTAAAAAAGCAAAACAAGATTAAAGTGATGGAGATTGATATGATGAGAATAGACCCGGGGGCCATAGGTTTCACTAGTGGCTTCTCTCAAGAGCATAAGTATTCTAGGTGGGTGAACAAATTACTGTTGAGCAATTGACAGAATTGAGCATAGTTATGAGAATATCTAGGCATGATCATGTATATAGGCATCATGTCCGTGACAAATAGACCAAAACAATTCTGCATCTACTACTATTACTCCACTCATCGACCACTATCCAGCATGCATCTAGAGTATTAAGTTAAAAACAGAGTAATGCCTTAAGCAAGATGACATGATGTAGAGAGATAAATTCATGCAATATGAAATAAACCCCATCTTGTTATCCTCGATGGCAATGATGCAATATGTGCCTTGTTGCCCCTTCTGTCACTGGGAAAGGACACCGCAAGATCGAACCCAAAGCTAAGCACTTCTCCCATGGCAAGAACTACCAATCTAGTTGGCCAAACCAAACGGATAATTCGAAGAGACTTGTAAAGATAACCAATCATACATAAAAGAATTCAGAGAAGATACAAATATTATTCATAGATCGACTTGATCATAAACCCACAATTCATCGATCTCAACAAACACACCGCAAAAAGAAGATTACATCGAATAGATCTCCACAAGAGAGGGGGAGAACTTTGTATTGAGATTGAAAAAGAGAGAAGAAGCCATCTAGCTACAAACTATGGACCCGAAGGTCTGAGGTAAACTACTCACACTTCATCGGAGAGGCTATGATGATGTAGAAGCCCTCCATGATGACGGCCCTCTCCGGCGGAGCTCCGAAACAGGCCCCGAGATGGGATCTCGTGGATACAGAAAGTTGAGGCGGTGGAATTAGGTTTTTGGCTCCTGTTCTAATCGTTTGGGGGAACGTAGGTATATATAGGAGGAAGGAGTACGTCGATGGAGCTCCGAGGGGCCCATGAGGCAGGGGGCGCGCCCTAGGGGGGCGCGCGCCCCACCCTCGTGACCGCCTCTTTGATGCCTTGGCGTAGGGTCCAAGTCTCCTGGATCACGTTCGGTGTGAAAATCACGTTCCCGAAGGTTTCATTCCGTTTGGACTCCGTTTGATATTCCGTTTCTTCGAAACACTGAAATAGGCAAAAAAAACAGCAATTCTGGGCTGGGCCTCCGGTTAATAGGTTAGTCCCAAAAATAATATAAAAGTGGAAAATAAAGCCCAATATAGTCCAAAATAGTAGATAATATAACATGGAGCAATCAAAAATTATAGATACGTTGGAGACGTATCAGTTCCTCTTCCTTAAGATTTTTCAGAGTAACTCCTACCTTAGATCCATATTGGGAAATTTGGTTGTGGATCTTTTTATCGAAATTTTCAATTAACTCAATAGTGGCAATTTAATTTTCAATAATATCAAGCCTTTGCATCACATGTTCCAAAGTTAAAATAGTTCCATTGACCAAAAGAGGTGGCGGGCCTAACAAATCTATCATAGCATTATAAGAATCAAAAGTATGGCTACCCAAGAAATTCCCTCCGGTAATGGTATGAAGAACATATCTATACCAAGGAGTGATGCCTACATAAAAATTGCGAAGAAGAACGGAGGTAGATTGCTTTTTAGTAGATCTGTTTTGAGCATTGCAAATTCTATACCAAGCATCTTTTAGATTTTCTCCCTCCCTTTGTTTAAAATTAAGAACTTCATTATCGGGAGTGTTAACAATGATAGAAGGACTGGCCATGACGGCAAAACAAACAATCTAACAAACGGACACACAAGAAGCAAGCGGAAAGGGGCGGACAGAAAAAGGGCGAATAAAATGGCAAAGGTGAAGTGGGGGAGAGGAAAACGAGAGGCAAATGGCAAAAAATGTAATGCGAGGGATAAGAGTTTGTGATGGGTACTTGGTATGTCTTGACTTGAGCGTAGATCTCCCCGGAAACGGCACCGGAAATCCTTCTTGCTACATGTTGAGCATCCGTTGGTTTTCCCTTGAAGAGGAAAGGGTGATGCAGCAAAGTAGCATAAGTATTTGCCTCGGTTTTTGAGAACCAAGGTATCAATCCAGTAGGAGACTACACGCAAGTCACCTAGTACCTACACAAACAATCAAGAACCTTGCAACCAGTGCTATAAAGGGGTTGTCGATCCCTTCACGGCCACTTGCAAAAGTGAGATCTGATAAAGATAATAATATAAATATTTTTGGTATTTTTGTTGTATAGATTGAAAAGTAAAGATTGCAAAATAAATAGTAAACTAGAATTATAGATCGAAAACTTATATGATGTAAAGTAGACCCGGGGGCCATAGGTCTCACTAGTAGCTTCTCTCAAGATAGCATATATTACGGTGGGTGAACAAATTACTGCCGAGCAATTGATAGAAAAGCGCATAGTTATGAGAATATCTAGGCATGATCATGAACATAGGCATCACGTCTGTGTCAAGTAGACCGAAACGATTTTGCATCTACTACTATTACTCCACACATCAACCGCTATCCAGCATGCATCTAGAGTATTAAGTTCATAAGAACAGAGTAACACATTAGGAAAGATGACATGATGTAGAGGGATAAACTAAAGCAATATGATATAAACCCCATCTTTTATTCCTCGATGGCAACAATACAATACGTGTCGGTTCCCTTTCTGTCACTGGGATCGAGCACCGCAAGATTGAACCCAAAGCTAAGCACTTCTCCCATTGCAAGAAAGATCAATCTAGTAGGCCAAACCAAACTGATAATTCGAAGAGACTTGCAAAGATATCAAATCATGCATATAAGGATTCAGAGAAGAAAATATTGTTCATAGATAATCTTGATCATAAACCCACAATTTATCGGATCTCGACAAACACATCACAAAAAGGATTACATCGAATAGATCTCCAAGAACATCGAGGAGAACTTTGTATTGAGAACCAAAGAGAGAGAAGAAGCCATCTAGCTAATAACTATGGACCCGAAGGTTTGTGGTAAACTACTTACACATCATCGGAGAGGCCATGGTGTTGATGTAGAAGCCCTCCGTGATCGAATCCCCCTCCGGCAGATCGCCGGAAAAGGCCCCAAGATGGGATCTCACGGGTACAGAAGGTTGTGGCGGTGTAAAAGTGGTTTTGTGGCTCCCCTGGATGTTTTCAGGGTATAAGAGTATATATAGGAGAAAGAAGTAGGTCGGTGGAGCTCCGTGGGGCCCATGAGGGTGAGGGGCGCGCCTACCCCCTTGGGCGTGCCACCCTACCTCGTGGCCGCCTCGTTGCTTCCTTGACCTCCACTCTAAATCTCCTGGATTGCGTTTGTTCCAAAAAAGATCCTCGCGAAGGTTTCGTTCTGTTGGATTCCGTTTGATATTTCTTTTCTGCGAAACACTGAAATAGGCAAAAAAACAGCAATTTGCACTGGGCCTTCAGCTAATAGGTTAGTCCCAAAAATAATATAAAAGTGCATAACAAAGACCATTAAACATCCAAAGTAGATAATGTAATAGCATGGAATAATAAAAAATTATAGATACGTTGGAGACGTATCAGGGTAGTCGGCTGTATAGCCACTTCCGAGTCGTCAAGGTCCGCCTGATAAAATACTCCATCATCGAACTCTATGTATATATCCGGATCCTCGTAAAAGTCAGGGTCTTCGTCACGGTTGTGATCCTCTGGCTGTGGGGCAGGACAGTAAATGTCCTCGATCATCTTCCTCTATGACTGTTTTATGACAACAAAGAACAACTTGATTAGCATGCTGTGAAAACAGTAAAGCAACATGGGTAATCAAAATCTTACCCATTCAATGGGGTTGTACATGAAATAACCTTCTCGGCAGTTTAAGAGGAGGAAGTCTTCTTTTTCACCGTTATACAGATCGGCCAAGACCATGGCCAGTTCGGCCGGGGTATCCGGACCCTTTTGTCTGTAACATGATGTGTCGTCTTCTCTTTTGTGGCACCATAAAGGAGTTACTCTGGACTGGAGAGGCTGGATACATCTTTTTATTGCATGGTCATGACTTTGATTATCGAGAGCTCGGTATGAGCTAATAATCTGACCTTGCTGACCAACCTTTTTATTTCCACACTGTCTTCCTCCTTGGGACTTCAGGGACGCCAGTTGAGGCATTTCTTTAGAAGAGCGCTGGAAAATTTAGGGAGGCCGCGCCGAACTGGGTCCGGCAGTGGGACATCATCGATATAAAACCACTCCAAAGACCACTCTGGGTATACCTCTTTGGGAGTTCCAATAGGGTAGCTTGATCCGGATATACGCCATACTTCGGCGCCGCCCACTTCAAATATAGAACCTCCTCGATGGCGGGGAACGAGGCAAAAGAACTTTCTCCATAGTTCAAAATGGGCCTCGCAGCCCAGAAACAGTTCGCGGAGAGCAACGAACCCTGAGATGTGCAGAATCGAACCTAGGGTGAGGTTGTGCAGCTGGATGCCGTAAAATTCCAATAGACCCATGAGAAAGGGATGGATCAAAAATCCTAAGCCCCGCAAAAGGAATGGAACGAAGCACACCCTCTCCTCCTTACTGGGGTTGGGGAAATTTTCAGCCGGCACGTCGTTGCCAATTGAGGCTAATCCTGCTCGTACAGAGACTAGATCTGTGAGGGGGAGATATCCCTGCGTCTGGAGTCGACTCAACTGAAGATGAGACACTGAGCAGCTCTGCCAATCACCCTCTTGAGGGCCATGGGGGCGCTGGCCATGTTTTGAAGCTTTTTCGTGGCTAGTCTTGGTGTTTTTCTGCACGATGTGGATGGCACTTGGTGAATCTGACCTCTTTATATAGGCACCATCCCTGTGTGGTCGGGCGTGTTCTTTTTGATAAAAAAATATTATGGACCATTCGCATTTGCCCAGTGCATGGAAATCGAGGTGATACAGGAGGAGTCATAAAGGAGGAACGGGGAAGCCGGGGACAAAGTATTATCCTCCCAATATATAATGAAGAACCAACCTTGCAAAAGCCGAAGACATAAGTCGGATACTGCATCGACATTTGAAGGCCGGTTCGGGGGCTACTGAGAGAGTCCTGGATTAGGGGGTCCTCGGGTGTCCGGGCTATTCGATATGGGTCGGACTGATGGGCCGTGAAGATACAGAGCAGAAGGCTTTCCCCCGTGTCCGGCTAGGACTCTCCTGTGCGTGGATGACAAGATTGGTGTCCAGATATGTAATTTCCTTCCTCCACAAACCGACTTTGTACAACCCTATGCCCCTCCAGTGGATATATAAACCAGAGAGTTAGTCCGTAGAGGCTATCAGAATTCTCATAGGCTAGACAATTAGGATTTAGCCATTACGATCTCGAGGTAGATCAACTCTTGTAACCCCTACATAGTCAAAAAAACTCTTGTAACCCATATACTCATCAAATACAATCAAGCAGGACATAGGGTTTTACCTCCATTAAGAGGGCCCAAACCTGGGTAAACATCGTGTCCCCCTTGTCCCTTGTTACCCTCGATCCTCAGACGCACAGTTCGGGACCCCCTACCCGAGATCGGCTAGTTTTGACACCGACAGCGAGTACTTGTCACCCTTGTGGTAGGTCAACCTCTCTTCTCAAAACCGTGATACAGATTCCCGAACTGGGTTAACACTTAACCCAAGTTGAATGGAAATGCTTACCGAATCTGATCACTCGAGAGGGCCTAGAGAATATCTCTCCTTATCGGAGGGGCAAATCCCATCTTCGTCAACCATGTCTCGCGGCATGTCTCACAACTCACCCAAAAGCTACCTTTATAACTACCTAGTTATGGAGTAGCATTTGATAGACCCTAAGTGAGTCGATCCTCATCTCGATAACATGTGAGGACCTCAGGTCTATGACATGGCATATAGATTGTACTTGATACTAACATATGAAAATATCTCGTTGCATCTCAAAGTGGGTCTATCCAACTCGGTGATCTCCATCCCTGAGTCCATACTATCAGCTCAGCAACTCTATGCCCATGACTTCTAAAACATAGTCATCAACCGAATCGTATACTAGTCAAAGGGTATGTGTCCGCATAACTTTATCAACTAGGGACTATTAGAACAATCATCATATAATATATATAGTTTCCCAAACAAGACACGTACTTATTGATACATATCATATTGATGTTCAAGGACAATACAAATGGCTCATGAATACATCAGGAAATATCATCATCATAGATTGCCTCTGGGGCATATCACCAACATTTAATTATCTTGCAAATACTTGGTAGGGCCACTAACGTATTGCACATCCTCTCATGGGTTTTGATAACTCAGGGTCACTACTTAGGGAAAAGGCAGGAAACTTTTTTGCTATCCAAACTGGATCTTAAAGGGCGTCAAGGATTTTACTGTCACCTCAAATTACCTCAACATCCCAACCTTTACCATGATGCTTTGTGGCCATACAAGGCGGAAAATGTTGAGTGGGGCCCCTTCACAACATTCACGAAGGCTATTAAATCAAACATTCAATAGAGAATCACGTATCCTTATAAGCATTCAACACATATACATATGAAGGTTCATCCATATCCCTGAGAACTAAGGGAATTACTCACACTTAGAGATAGCCAACATCCTATGAATAGTTGTGACAAACATGGATGATAAATCAGAGTAAAACACGTAGGGATCCACTAGGGTTCAGTATTAAAACAGAGTGGAGATGGAATGGTGAGGAGGATTATGATTGTAATGGTTGATGTCGATGTTTCCTTCCATGAGATGATGGCAATGGTTGAACTCTCCTTGTTGATTCCCCCATTGGATACCTTTCGAAGGCTAGGGTTCTACGTTCTGGAGTGGTTTCTGGCAGCTGTGGGATCTGATCCATGATTTCATTGCACAGGGACGATATATTAGACTAGGTGGTGGCGGCGATGTCTAGTACAGTCGCTGGTATGAGGGTGTGTGGTCGTACTGTACATCATCAAGCGTGTTGGACTCCTTTCTGAAGCATCTCTTGCCTCTCCCAATTGCTTCATTCTTTATGGTAGTATTACATCACATTAATTGACATGATTTTATCGGCATATATTGGCATTCTTTCTTTATACCCCCAAACACTTTCGTGAGTGGCATCCTGGCGAAAACAGACAAAAAGAGGTGCGTGAACAAAGTAAAATCTGGTAAAGCCTGCTACTAAAGCACAAAAAGGTAAAAATAACTTGTTTTTTGGAATCATGATGCACATGAGCCAAATTATCCCCGTGCGAATGGGGTGTCCATAAGGTTGCACGCTACCCCATGCGCACGAGGTCCAAAGAGCTGATCACCAGCCCGTGCGCATGGGGTCCAGCGACCAGCAACTTTTGGGCACACACACCCTCCTTAGGCACACCGAGAGAACACGACGTGGATGGGTGTAAGGCACTTTCTTGGTGGTAGGTGTAGGAGGGCTCATTCCCACACTGTCATTCTCCCGCCTTTACCCCTCTTGATAGTGTGGTTGTCCTACGACTCAAATCAAACCAAATAAAACCTTCGAGTTACCGAAAAATCACAACTTTGATAATTTTGAAATCGGGGATCAATAATCCATCATAAACATCAAGGAACCAATGACCTAATATAAACCTTAGCAACTATCATTATTTCCACTTAGCACATTGTCATCACAACAAAATACCATTAAGAGATAAATGCACCTTCAACAACTGCTTTCCTTCCTTTCCTGTATGCAACTTTATTCTCATTCACATGCAATATATATTCATTTTTGCATGGAAAAATATACTAATTTTTGTATGTAAAAATGTTTTTGCAATCACAGAAACCAGGGAGTAGATCCTCATTCACATGGAAAATTTCACACATTTTCACCATTTTCTATCTCCACATGCTCATTTTTTGGTGTTGGTTTAGATGGGGGTGTTTGCTATAATGTGGGAGGATAAAT
This sequence comes from Triticum dicoccoides, assembly GCF_002162155.2. NCBI lineage: Eukaryota > Viridiplantae > Streptophyta > Magnoliopsida > Poales > Poaceae > Triticum > Triticum dicoccoides. The sequence continues at coordinate 537,676,900 of NC_041386.1, read as the reverse complement.
TCATGCCAAATTGTCTCCCATATTCATGGTAATTTTTCCATGTTCAAATGCTTATTTTTCTTCCAAATTCCACTACCCCCTATCATCTTGTTGACATGCCTATGACGGACCTATATCTATAAATACAGTATGCTCCCTAATTTTGAAGCTCTCTCATTCAATTGAGATGTTTAATTTTGGATTTGGTTCACGATTTTGATTGAGGTTATTTTCAATTTGGTCCATGGTTTTTATTCAACCGAGGTATTCATTTTCTCTAATTTTTGAGCTCTCTCATTCAATTGAGGTGTTCAATTTGCAGGTTTGGTTCATGATTTTGACTGTGTAAATGATTTTGATTGAGGTTATTTTGAATTTGGTTCATAGTTTTTACTCAAATGAGGTGTGCAATTTCGGATCTGGTTCACAATTTTACTGGGTCAATGATTACGACTGAGGTGTCCAATTTTCAATTTGGTTCATGATTTTGAACAATTCAATGATTTCTCATATCAATTGGCAACAACCGGCCTATAAAAACACATGAGCCCCGCGCACCCTCTCATCACCTGGCAAGAAAGAATCATCAACATATGACATTGTAGCACTAATATAGTACATGTGGTCGCCACCGTAAGAAACTTCTCCACATACATGTGGGTTTATTAGCAGATAACACATAACCACTCCTCTAGAAAGGGCCCACCAAAACACCGCATTATAAAAAAATAAGACATGCAACATCATCCCTCTCACGTGCCAAACCCAATAAAACATTTATGAAATCCCTACAACACTAACGGTGCAGCAAAGTGCACACAACTCTTTTAGTGCATTACCAATTCTCATGGAAAAAATTCCCCTACCATGCATGAATTGCCCCACGGTTTTGTTTATGGAAAATCACCTTCTTTTCTTAACATGGCAAATCTAGCCTAATTTAGAGCTCTAGTTCCCCTATGATTCCACTTGGGATTGATGGAAATTGAGAGGGGGTGGGATGTGGGCAAGGTTTTGGGTGTAGATTATTACCTCAATTTTCGTGATCCACTAGTTGACCCCCCCCCCTCCACCCTCAATTCGAGCGCTTTGGTCAATTTTTCCATGGCGACTCAAGAGCGGAGTAAGAACCGAGGGGGGTGGAGGACCAGATCACAAGGGAGGGAGGAGGGGTATTTTTGTTCGCTGGGATCCCCCAACTAGCGTGATAGATCGTTCGCTCAGATAATCAATAGAAGCTGCGTTTTTTTTACGAACAGTAGCGAGCGCTATGTTTCATTCATGAAGAAGAAGACCACATAGCCCAAAAATCACCAGGGAAGCAAGATTAGATGAACATGTCACACTGAAAAGAAAGAAAATAACATGAGATCTACAAGGATGCAAAGAGTCGCCGCTCGCAATCACAAATCTAATGAAGCAAGCAGAGGCTTGAGCTTGGCCGTCTGGTGGCCACCCGACAAACATCCTCAAGGAGAAGTGCTGACAGGGAACACGGGGATCCGAGATAGTTCATGGTCTCGCTAGCCGGGCTTCATATGTGAGCATCAGGCTCTTCCGCAAAGCTGGTCGATCAATAAGACCATAGTGCACAAGAAACAGAAGAACACCTCCGAGCCGCTAGTTCCCACGGCCGGAAACCTGCTCCAAGACGAGGGCCTCAAGATGTGCACGACACACTGTGCCGCCATCATTCGATCCGAAAAGCAACCAAATCGAGGGTTGCCCCTGGAGCATTTGACAAGGAACACGACATAGCACTTGATGATGCCTTCAGGAGGGCGACGGTTAGGGGTGGATTAACGAGTTTCTTGGCTCGTTAAGCTCGTGCTCGTTAAACTTAATGAGCAAAAGATCATGCTCGCCTCTATTCATTAAAAGCTCGTTAAGCTTGTGAATGCTCGTCAACTGACTACAATATGTGTTAGGCCAACTCCATCGCGCGACCCTATCCTGTCTGGCCCTGTCCGTTTGGGGTAAAACGGACAAACGAGGCGGCCCAGCGTGCGGGAGCGAACGGACTTTTGTCCGTTTTGTGTCCGCTTTCGACCCATCCGCGGCCCAAGTTTGCGCCGCTTTTGAGGTGAAACGGACACCACACGGATGGGCGGGTCGTCTGCGCGTGTCCTCCCCTGGCCCGCCCGTCGGTGGCACAGGGCGGGCCTTTTTCTATCCGCCCCCTCCCTCCCTCCGGCCGCACCCCCTCCACTCTTCCCCACTCTTCCACTCACTGCCGCTGCCGCCATTGCAGCCGTGCAGTTCGGACGCAAGCTCGCCCAGCCCCTTCCCCTCGGCGCCACCGAGCTACCCAACCACAGCCACCTGGCGTGCGCACCCGCCGACCGGATTTGGGGCGGATCCGGTCGGTCTTGAGCTCGGCCGGCTGTGGGAGGTGTTGAGGCATATCTCTCTCGAGGTAGTTTTGGTGATTGATGACAACATGTTTGCGGACTAATCATGTGCGTTGAGTAGTTCATAGATTCATCCTTGGCACGAGACGCTTTCTTCCCTTCGGAGTGTCATTCAAGATGGTGTAGCTCTTTCGCTTCTCTTTTGGTGGACTAGTTGCGTCCGTACTATCAAGAGGGGGTCCGCTGGGGTATTGCATGGGTGGAATCAACACGTACACTTTAGCTTCTCACCCTCCGAGCTCTTCCACTTCATAGAAGAGATCTCTCCTCTTTTCTATGTCCTGTCTGGGTTCCAGCGGTTGTACCGCGCAACCCAGCGGTAGTACCGCTGAGGAGCCACAAGCGACAGTACCGCTCTGCAGCGGTAGTACCGCCCGTGACTCCACAGCAGTAGTACCGCTGGGGTGCTTGGCACCACCGCCTCGTCCCCAGCCTCTTTGGAGAGATCCTCTCTCTCTCTCTTCTGTGTCCCAGCGATGGTACCGCACTACCAGTGGTAGTACCGCCGAAGGGTCACAAGCGGCAGTACCGCTCCGCAGCGGTAGTACCTGTCGGCGTTCTGGGAACGGGGGTCCCCAGACTTGCCTGCCTGCGGCCTGCGGCGTGACTCAAAGGGGGGCCCAGCACGGCCCATCTTCATCAACACAGACCCAAGACCCTCGCGAGGGGCCAAGCCTCGCGGGGCGGACAACACGGAGCTTACTCAGGCACGGCCTCACTAGGCTGGCTCGCGAGGAGGCGGAGAGATCAAGGCGGGGTACCTCACAAGGTGCCCGTGACGCAAGCCATGACGACCAAGGGCGCCAGGCAGGCGCCAGCCCGCGCAGTGTCCTCCTTTCCCCTTTTGTGCAAAGGGGGCAAGCGCAGCCGTGGAGTACCGAGGCATCAGGCAAAGGTTGCCATTTCGGTGCAACAAGACCAAGACCAGGAGGACCGCAAGATGGAGGTCATCGTGGAGCCCAAGACGGTGTCACCGCCAGAGCTTTGTGCAGGCGAGGACCAACTTTAGTCAGGATAAGTGTACTAGATGTTCCCCTTCAAAATGGCCAATTGTTGGCGCCCTTCCCGCTCAATATTTCGGAAGAGGCCCAGGGCCATTGCCTATAAATAGGACCAGCCACCCACAAGGATCGGGGTTCGGGTTTGAGGTAAAAAGGAAGGTTAGAGACAGAGATCAAGGATCAAGGATCGGATCGAAATCAGAGAGAGAGAAGGGTGACTGAACTCCTCCTAGCAGTTCGTCCCCCTCCAGCAAAGAGCAGACCCTCGCGAGGCTGTTCTTCCTTGTATTGTTCATCATCATCATCCCAAGAGGCAATCCACCACACCACACACTGGAGTAGGGTATTACACCACAACGGTGGCCTGAACCAGTGTAAACCCTGTGTCTCTTGTGTTGTTCTTTCCATAGCTTAGATCTTAGCGAGGCGGAGGGGTGCAGGTAGGTAAGAGGCGAAATCTCCGCGCGAACCCCAGTGTTTGAACCTCAAGGGTCTACCAGAACCCAAAATCCGACATTTGGTGCGCCAGGTAGGGGTGCACCGGAATTCGTCTTCCACCACCCCGTTCTCCTCCGACCATCGCGCCCATGTCTGACGCTCGTCGGGCCCGCGCCGAGCGCCGGGCCACTCTCGCTTCCCGCGTCGCCCAGACGGCTCCTGTCGGTGGGCGTCCTCGTCGTTCCCCGTCACCTGCTGTCAACGCCGCCACCGGCCCGGCAGGGGATGAGCAGCAAGCATCGTCTCAGCATCCGTCAGTGCGGCAAGACGGCCGCACCGCTACTCCCTCGCTCACCCCAGCTGGTTCTTTGTCCCGCGCGCTCCGCGCACCCATGGAGACTTGAGCTGCGCTCATCGCGGCAAACGAGCTCCTGCGCTACTGTCCCGTCGACGACGTCTATGAAGAATGGCTTGACCGCGTCGCCGAGCTCGTCCGCGCCGCAGGGGGCTCTCCTGCGCCGTCCGTTCCGCTGCACTGCACCCCGCCCCACGCGGGCGACGAGGCTCCGGCGGCGCCCCGGCCGCCTCCTCCTCAAGAAGGTGCCATGGCTCCAAGGCGCGTGGCCCCTGGGCGGAACCCGCTCCGTCAGGTGCCAGTGCGGCAAGAGCAGAGCTGCCAAGAAGTCCCTCACCCGCAAGAAGCTGCCCGGGCGCTCCCTGCTCCAGCACGTCGCGACCATGCTCCTGCTCCCGCACGCCAAGACCCCGCGCTGCTCCCAGCTGCAGCGCGTGGGGACATGCAAGACCAAGCTCTCCGTCACCCAAGGCCTCCTGTGGCCATAGCAGGCTGTCGTGCCTTCACCACCGAGCTACGCAGCGTCACGTGGCCCGGCAAGTTCAAGCCAGACCTGCCTCCTCGTTACGACGGCACGGCCGACCCTGCGGAGTTCCTCCAGCTCTATGAGCTGGGCATCAAAGCTGCCAACGGAGACGAGAAAGTCATGGCGAACTGGTTTCCCATGGCGCTCAAGGATGGGGCCCGCACCTGGCTCCTGAACCTGGCCCCAGGCACGATCTCCTCCTGGGACAAGATGCGCACCCGCTTCATCGCCAACTTCCAAGGTACTCGCGACCGGCCACCCGCCGTGAGCGACATGTGCCGCATCAAGCAACAACCCGGGGAGACCTTGCAGAAGTACATCCAGTGCTTCAACAACGCACGCCTCAAGATTCCCAAGGTGACTGAGGAGGCCATCATCTCAGCCTTCTCCGACGGCGTGCGTGATGTCAAGATGAAGGAGGAGCTGGCGATGCATGAAGACCTGTGCACTTCCTTGGAGCTGTTCAACTTGGCAACCAAGTGCGCCAGGTATGAGGAAGGGCGTCTCTCCCTCCTCAAGCTGCCTACCGCAGACCCAGAAGAGAAGAAGCCCAAGGCCAAGGATGTGAAGCGCAAGGGGGCTGTCGTGCTCGCGGCAGAACCAAACACCAAGCGGGGCAGAGATCTGCCCGAACCTCCCAAGGGCAGTCGATACTGTGTGTACCATGACCTCCACACCCACAACACCAACGAGTATCAAGAGCTCCGAGCCGTGCGAGAAGGAAGGATCGGTCGTCGCCCCGACCGCGGTGACTGGGGCTACGGTCGAGGAGGAGGAAGGAACGCAGGACGCTGGGAAGACCGTGGCCCGCGCCAAGGGTGGCGCGATCAACCTCACGAGGATCGCTGGCAAGATCCGCCTCGCGAGGGAGATTGGAGGGATCAGCCTCGCGAGGATCACCCGCAAGGCAACGCAGGCCTCCCTCCGCTGCCGCCGCAGCCAAGGAGGAACGAGGACCGCCACCAGGACGAGGGGGCCGGGGGCTTCCAGGAGCCGCACGCGATCGCCTGCATCCTGGGCGGGGCTCAAGCCCCAGCCTCTCAACGCATCTTCAAGCAGTTCGCCCGCGAAGTGAATGCAGTCCTCCCCAAGCTCGAAGCCACGCGCCCTCTCAGGTGGTCGGCGTGCGCCATCACGTTCAGCTCAGCAGATCAGCTCAAGTGTGCGGCTACAGCCGGAGTCCTCCCGATGCTTTGTTCCCCAATCATCAGCAACGTGGTGGTCACCAGGACCCTCATCGATGGTGGGGCAGGGCTCAACGTCCTGTCCATGGAAACATTCAACAATCTCCAAGTGCCCTACAGCCAGCTTCAGCCAACCAAGCCTTTCTCCGGAGTCACCGACGGCTCCACAGTCCCGATTGGGCAGGTCCGCCTCCCTGTCACCTTCGGGGCACGAGATAACTACCGCACCAAGCTCATCAACTTCGACGTTGCTCACATTCGCCTGCCGTACAATGCCATCCTTGGGTACCCAGCGCTGGCCAAGTTCATGGACGTAACTCACCACGGCTACAATGTCCTCAAGATGCCAGGAAGTGGCGGAGTCATCACGGTGCCCTGTGAAGAGAAGGACGCGGTGTGTTCCCTGGGGCGAGCCTTTCAGGCCGCGTCACTGGAAGACTCGTATCGCGGAAGCAGGAGGCTTCCCGAGACCGCCCCCAAGAAGAAGAAGGCATCGTCCGGCCCGGCCCCTCAGGAGGCAGGCCCCTCTGGGCCCGCGCCTGCCCAGGGGGAACCTCCTTCCATCGCATAGGAAAGCGCGCCCGGCGCCCTCCTCAGGCAGGGCTCGTGGGCTCTCCCCTGGAGGGCCACCGACCTGGCTAGGGTCACGAGGGAGGCGCTTGGGCACCACATGGAGGCGTGTTTCGAAGCATGTTTCCCTCAAGAAGGAGTAAGGCAAGGAGAGCCAGACCCTCAGGAGTTCGTCAGCAAGGCCATTCAGGAGCTACAGGAGTCAAGAGTCATGAAAGGCGGCGGCCGCCTACCAGCAGTGGCTCCCCATCCGGGCAAGGATGGTGGGCTGCGTGTCTGCATCGACATACCAGGGCTCAATCGAGTCGCCTCTCTGGAGTGCCTCTGGCCCTCGTGAGTGGGGCGCTGCGGAGGTCCACCCCACAGCTACGTTCGCATACCTTACGGCTTACCGAACGCGGCTGCCACGTACCGGCGCCTCATGAGGGGCATCATGGAGGCACAAGAGGCCAGGCATTCCGCAGCCCTGGCGGAGATGGAGATGGTCCGCGAGGAGCCACCAGCGCCTCCGTAGCCTCCCGAGGCCCCTAGGCCTGGGGGCTCGTGAGGATCGGCTTCCGCAGCTCACCGAGTCTGCTACACCAACAGTCCCTCATCATCAACATCATCAGGTGACATCTTACAAGTTTCATTTCCAGCTGGGAGCGCCCCCCCCCCAGGGCTGCATTATTCCCAGGCCGCGTGGGTCCGTCCCTGCGGCATGTATCCCTTTTATTTCATGTTGTTAGCTTACCTTGTTGGGGGTGCCCCTCGGGCTGCATCATCCCCAAGTCGCTCGGGCCTGACCCAGTGATGTCCGCCTTCCCAGCATCTATTTGAATGAATCCACTCCTTCGCGGCTAATGAGTTTGACCTAGTTGCCCGCTCAACTGACGCCAACTGACAGAACTGCTCCCAAACGGCACGACGCTTGCGCATGGGTCCATCCCTGCAACACCGACAAACCTGAATGGCTGAGCTCTGGCCGCGACAGCCCCACATGGCGCCACCTCGTCAAGCCTACAGTGCCTCATCGCCCCTCGGAAGCAACCAACGGCTGACTGTCAATTGTCACGGCAACCCCTCGTTCTTTCTATGATGGGTTTACAGGATCTCCTAAAGGAGCCGCGTCAGGCGAGGCCCTTGCGGTGTCTCCTTCACTCTCATCCACGTGAACCGCTTGCACGTTAAAGGGGGGTGTCTGAGCATTGCGACTCAGGGCTCCTACTGGCTCTCCAGCCCTCACCCTCTGGCCTTGTCCACGGCATCGCGACCTGGCATACCAGCGACGGCTGAGACACGCTCGAGGGCCAGGACCCGAGGACGTAAAGCAGAAAGGGGAGCAAAGGCGAGAGGGGAGGGACACGCGAGGACCTCGCCGAGCAGCCTCACGCCTGCCGATGCACGGACCCGACGACACACCAAAGAGCGACCCCTGATTCTCGAGATAAGTCACCACCCGGAAGCGCCAGCTACCGTGGCACCATCCCCGCACCTAATGCAATCTCGTGTTAGCGACGCCGCTCTCCTTTCTCACCAAACGACGGTTGCTTGAGCGCCGAAGGGGACCTCCTGAGCATCGCGACTCAGGGGCTCTTACCAGACTCCGGGTCTCTCACCTCCTGGCCTTGACCACGGCATCGCGACCTGGCATACCAGCGATGGCTGAAGCCGCCTTGGGACTGGGACCTGTCGACGTAGAGCACCAAGCCCTCGTGAGGTTCAAAAGGGAGAATTGAGCTAAGACGGAATGAGCAACTCGCACAATTCTACGACAAGGGTTATATTAACAAAACAGGATCACATGCACTTTACAAGCCCCCACAGGATGCGTGTTTGATTCCTCGCAGGGAACAGATCCTAAAAGGACGCTAACTATGCGCGACCCTGCAAAAGACGCCATCATCAACAGTGGGCCGTCAAGCACCGGCGCCAACCCCATCCAGATCGAGGCGGCGACGGCCTGACGAGCCCGCCCTGCTCCAGGAGCGGCGCCGGCTCGGGGGCTCGTAGCTGTCGTCGCTCGTCTCCGGAGTCGCGAAGAGCTCGCCGGAGTCGCTGGAACCTCCGCCGCTAGAGGAGCCGCCAAGGGAGCGGTCGGCGGGCCCAGTCCTCGCCGCAGCAGGGTCCCGACCACCTCTCCCAGGGCAGCACTCCAGCCGACGCCCGTTCGCATCGAAGACCTTGAAGAACATCACCGAAGCACCGTCGTACTCCAAGTGGATCGTGAAGGCGCCACTTGTCCTGCAAACCCGGGCGACTTCGCTCCAGCCTCGAGTCATAAAGACCTCGCCCGGGGCGACGACCGCGACCTCTGCCTCGGTCGCGAGGGTGCTGCAAACGGCGTGCTGCAGCCAAAGCTCCAGGAGTTCTCCCTGCGGGATGATGGAGGCGAAGAAGGGAGGAAGGCGAATCCAAGACTGAGGAGGCATGGCGGCGTGGAGCACGAACTCTCAGGAGGAGCCCTCGGTGTGGACCCCAGGGGGGATGACCCACACCTTCGTGACCCGTCGGCGCCGACGGCGGCGCCGCCCGTGGCGATCAGCATCAACTCCTTCAGGGCCCTCGATGTGGGCGTACAAGGGAAGCGGGAACCCCGGCGGTGCCCGCTCGCACCAGGGCCTCGACACCACCTGATGGGCCCCCTCGTCTGGGCCGCGGAGGGCGAGCCGTTTCTTCAGCGGGAGCGGGTATGGTTCCTCTCGGGGAGCCTTTCCCTTCTCTGCCGTCGAGAACCGGTGGATCGGAGCCATCGCACCAAGACGGAGCAAGGACCGGGAAGAAGGAGAAGCAAGAAGGGATGGACTGGAAGGTCGTGCGCCGTTCCGTACTTATGGCCGGCGAAGGCCAACCGCCGACCTCCACGATCGCAGGTAATCATGACCCGCTTTGCATGCAGGGGCTTGTCCAATCCGTGTAGTTGCCGAGGCGCCATGGGGAAGTGGAGACGCCCACGTCCAATCAACCACCACGCAGCGCCCAAGACCGCAGGCTATTAGGGCCCGTGGCGCTTCGCTCTTGCCCTTCCGCCTCCCTGCACGGCCAAGTCCAGGCGCGCCTTGGGCCCGGGGGCTACTATTGGCGTTCTAGGCGGGGGTCCCCAGACTTGCCTGCCTGCGTCCTACGGCGTGGCTCAAAGGGGGGCCCAGCACGGCCCATCTTCATCAACACAGACCCAAGACCCTCGCGAGGGGCCAAGCCTCGCGGGGCGGACGACACGGAGCTTCCTCAGGCACGGCCTCACCAGGCTGGCTCGCGAGGAGGCGGAGAGATCAAGGCGGGGTACCTCACGAGGTGCCCGTGACGCAAGCCATGACGACCAAGGGCGCCAGGCGGGCGCCAGCCCGCGCAGTGTCCTCCTTTCCCCTTTTGTGCAAAGGGGGCAAGCGCAGCCGCGGAGTACCGAGGCATCAGGTAAAGGTTGCCGTTTCGGTGCAACAAGACCAAGACCAGGAGGACCGCAAGATGGAGGTCGTCGTGGAGCCCAAGACGGCGTCACCACCAGAGCTTTGTGCAGGCGAGGACCAACTTTAGTCAGGATAAGTCTACTAGATGTTCCCCTTCAAAATGGCCAATTGTTGGCGCCCTTCCCGCTCAATATTTCGGAAGAGGCCCAGGGCCATTGCCTATAAATAGGACTAGCCACCCACAAGGATCGGGGTTCGGGTTCGAGGTAAAAAGGAAGGTTAGAGACAAGATCAAGGATCAAGGATCGGATCGAAATCAGAGAGAGAGAAGGGTGACTGAACTCCTCCTAGCAGTTTGTCCCCCTCCAGCAAAGAGCAGACCCTCGCGTGGCTGTTCTTCCTTGTATTGTTCATCATCATCAGCCCAAGAGGCAATCCACCACACCACACACTGGAGTAGGGTATTACACCACAACGGTGGCCCGAACCAGTATAAACCCTGCGTCTCTTGTGTCGTTCTTTCCATAGCTTAGATCTTAGCAAGGCGGAGGGGTGCAGGTAAGTAAGAGGCGAAATCTCCGCGCGCACCCCAGTGTTTGAACCTCAAGGGTCTGCCGGAACCCGAAATCCGACAGTACTGCCTATGACCCCGCTGATGTACTACCGTTGGGCTGTCTGGCTCCTACTGCCTCGACTTGAGGGCTCTTTTTCTCGTGTCGGGTTTTGCGGCACTAGTTGGGGTTGTAGGGACGGTAGTACCGTTTCGGAGCGGTAGTACCGCCCTTACCACCGCGGTAGTACCGCGTTGGGTCCAGATCCCTGCTGCTCTTCTCTGATCGGCAGTACCGCTTGCTGGAGCGGCAGTACCGCTGGCTCAGCGATAGTACCGCCCCCGTTAGCAGTACTACCGCCCTGTGCGGGGCTGGTTGGTGGGGCAATGGTTGGTTTGTTGCCCCCACTATAAAAGGGGGTCCCCTTCTTCTCCTTTGACCTACCTCTTCCCCCCAAGCTCCATTAATGCTCAAGCTCCATTAAATGCTCCAAGCTCCATTTTCGCCCGATCTATCTCTCTAGCCAATCAAACTTGTTGATTTGCTCGGGAGTGGTTGAGAAGGCCCCGATCTACACTTCAACCAAGGGATTTTCGATTCCCCCACTCATCCCTAGCGGATCTTGTTACTCTTGGGTGTTTGAGCACCCTAGACGGTTGAGGTCACCATGGAGCCATAGTCCATTGTGGTGAAGCTACGTGGTTGTGTTGGGAGCCTCCGATTAAGATGTGGAGATTGCCCCAACCTTGTTGTAAAGGTTCGGTTGCCGCCTTCAAGGGCACCAATAGTGGAATCACGGCATCTCGCATTGTGTGAGGGCGTGAGGAGAATACGGTGGCCCTAGTGGCTTCTTGGGGAGCATTGTGCCTCCACACCGCTCTAACAGAGACATACTTGAAGGAAATATGCCCTAGAGGCAATAATAAAGTTATTATTTATTTCCTTATATCATGATAAATGTTTATTATTCATGCTAGAATTGTATTAACCGGAAACATAATACATCTGTGAATACATAGACAAACAGAGTGTCACTAGTGTGCCTCTACTTGACTAGCTCGTTGATCAAAGATGGTTATGTTTCCTAACCATAGACATGAGTTGTCATTTGATTAACGGGATCACATCATTAGGAGAATGCTGTGATTGACTTGACCCATTCCGTTAGCTTAGCACAAGATTGTTTAGTTTGTTGCTATTGCTTTCTTCATGACTTATACATGTTCCTATGACTATGAGATTATGCAACTCTCGTTTACCGGAGGAACACTTTGTGTGCCACCAAACGTCACAACGTAACTGGGTGATTATAAAGGTGCTCTACAAGTGTCTCCAAAGGTACTTGTTGGGTTAGCGTATTTCGAGATTAGGATTTGTCACTCCGATTGTCGAAGAGGTATCTCTGGGCCCACTCGGTAATGCACATCACTATAAGCCTTGCAAGCATTGCAACTAATGAGTTAGTTGCGGGATGATGTATTACGGAACGAGTAAAGAGACTTGCCGGTAACGAGATTGAACTGGGTATTGAGACACCGACGATCGAATCTCGGGCAAGTAACATACCGATGACAAAGGGAACAACGTATGTTGTTATGCGGTCTGACCGATAAAGATCTTCGTCGAATATGTAGGAGCCAATATGGGCATCCAGGTCCCGCTATTGGTTATTGACCAGAGAGGTGTCTCAGTCATGTCTACTTTGTTCTCGAACCCGTAGGGTCCGCACGCTTAACGTTCGTTGATGATATAGTACTATATGAGTTATGTATGTTGATGATCGAATGTTATTCGGAGTCCGAGATTAGATCACGGACATGACGAGGAACTCCGGAATGGTCCGGAGATAAAGTTTGATATATGGGATAGTAGTGTTTGATCTCCGGAAGGGTTCCGGAATTCACTGGAAGGGGTTCCGGATGTTTCCCAAAATGTTTGGGCACGAGAACACTTTATCTAGGCCAAAGGGGAAAGCCCACGAGGCTTTTGGAAAGTGCAAAAGGAAGTTTTGCGAAGACCTGAGACTAGACGCCAGGAACCCTGGCGTCTAGGGGGTAGACGCCGGGAACCCTGGCGTCTAGCCCAGGAGTCCGAGAACGACTCTTGCCTTTCGGGTGAAACCGACTTTGAGGAGGCTTTTACTCCAAGTTTCGACCCCAGGGCTCAACATATAAATAGAGGGGTAGGGCTAGCACCAAAGACACATCAAGAAACACCAAGCCGTGTGCCAGCAACCCCGTCCCCTCTAGTTTATCCTCCGTCATAGTTTTCGTAGTGCTTAGGCGAAGCCCTGCGGAGATTGTTCTTCACCAACATCGTCATCACGCCGTCGTGCTGCCGGAACTCATCTACTACTTTGCCTCTCTTGCTGGATCGAGAAGGCGAGGACGTCACCGAGCCGAACGTGTGCAGAACTCGGAGGTGCCATGCTTTCGGTACTTGGATCAGTCGGACGTGAAGACGAACGACTACATCAACTGCGTTGATATAACGCTTCTGCGAATGGTCTACGAGGGTACATAGACAACACTCTCCCCTCTCGTTGCTATGCATCACCATGATCTTGCGTGTGCATAGGAAAATTTTGAAATTACTACGTTCCCCAACAGTGGCATCCGAGCCTAGGTTTTATGCGTTGATGTTGTGCACGAGTAGAACACAAGTGAGTTGTGGGCGATATAAGTCATACTGCTTACCAGCATGTCATACTTTGGTTCGGCGGTATTGTTGGATGAAGCGGCCCGGAGCGACATTACGCGTACGCTAACGCGAGACTGGTTCTACCGACGTGCTTTGCACACAGGTGGCTGGCGGGTGTCAGTTTCTCCAACTTTAGTTGAACCAAGTGTGGCTACACCCGGTCCTTGCGAAGGTTAAAACAGCACCAACTTAACAAACTATCGTTGTGGTTTTGATGCGTAGGTAAGAACGGTTCTTGCTAAGTCCGTAGCAGCCACGTAAAACTTGCAACAACAAAGTAGGGGACGTCTAACTTGTTTTTGCAGGGCATGTTGTGATGTGATATGGTCAAGACATGATGCTAAATTTTATTGTATGAGTTGATCATGTTTTGTAACCGAGTTATCGGCAACTGGCAGGAGCCATATGGTTGTCGCTTTATTGTATGCAATGCAATTGCGCTGTAATGCTTTACTTTATCACTAAGCGGTAGCGATAGTCGTGGAAGCATAAGATTGGCGAGACGACAACGATGCTACGATGGTGATCAAGGTGTCGCGCCGGTGACGATGGTGATCATGACGGTGCTTCGGAGATGGAGATCACAAGCACAAGATGATGATGGCCATATCATATCACTTATATTGATTGCATGTGATGTTTATCTTTTATGCATCTTATCTTGCTTTGATTGAAGGTAGCATTATAAGATGATCTCTCACTAAATTTCAAGATAAAAGTGTTCTCCCTGAGTATGCACTGTTGCCAAAGTTCATCGTGCCCAGACACCACGTGATGATCGGGTGTGATAAGCTCTACGTCCATCTACAACGGTTGCAAGCCAGTTTTGCACACGCAGAATACTCAGGTTAAACTTGATGAGCCTAGCATATGTAGATATGGCCTCGAAACACTGAGACCGAAAGGTCGAGCGTGAATCATATAGTAGATATGATCAACATATTGATGTTCACCATTGAAAGCTACTCCATTTCACGTGAAGATCGGTTATGGTTTAGTTGATTTGGATCACGTGATCACTTAGAAGATTAGAGGGATGTCTTTCTAAGTGGGAGTTCTTAAGTAATATGATTAACTGAACTTAAATTTATCATGAACTTAGTCCTGGTAGTATTAGCATATCTATGTTGTAGATCAATAGCTCGTGTTTAGCTCCCCTGTTTTATTTTTGATATGTTCCTAGAGAAAACTAAGTTGAAAGATGTTAGTAGCAATGATGCGGATTGGATCCGTGATCTGAGGTTTATCCTCATTGCTGCACAGAAGAATTATGTCCTTAATGCACCGCTAGGTGATAGACCTATTGCACGAGCAGATGCAGACATCATGAATGTTTGGCTAGCTCAATATGATGACTACTTGATAGTTTAGTGCACCATGCTTAACAGCTTAGAATCGGGACTTCAAAGACGTTTTGAACGTCATGGATCATATGGATGTTCCAGGAGTTGAAGTTAATATTTCAAGCAAATACCCGAGTTGAGAGATATGAAGTCTCCAACAAGTTCTATAGCTAAAAGATGGAGGAGAATAGCTCAAGCAGTGAGCATGTGTTCAGATTTTCTGGGTACTACAATCCCTTGAATCAAGTGGGAGTTAATCTTCCAGATAAAATAGTGATTGACAGAATTCTCTAGTCACCATCACCAAGTTAGTAGAACTTCGTGATGAACTATAGTATGCAAGGGATGATGAAAACGATTCCCGAGCTTTTCATGATGATGAAATCGATGAAGGTAGAAATCAAGAAAGAGCATCAAGTGTTGATGATTAACAAGATCACTAGTTTCAAGAAAAGGGCAAAGGGAAAGAAAGGGAACTTTAAGAAGAACGGCAAGCAAGTTGCTGCTCAAGTGAAGAAGCCCAAGTCTGATCCTAAGATTGAGACTAAGTGCTTCTACTACAAAGGGACTGGTCACTGGAAGCGGAACTGCCCCAAGTATTTGGCGGATAAGAAGGATGGCAAAGTGAACAAAGGTATATTTGATATACAGATTATTGATCTGCATTTTACTAGTGTTCGTAGCAACCCCTCGGTATTTGATACTGGTTAAGTTGCTTAGAGTAGTAACTCGAAACGGGAGTTGCAGAATGAATAGAGACTAGTTAAGGGTGAAGTGACGATGTGTGTTGGAAGTGGTTCCAAGATTGATATGATCATCATCGCACACTCCCTATACTTTCGGGATTAGTGTTGAACCTAAATAAGTGTTATTTGGTGTTTGCCTTGAGCATGAATATGATTTGATCATGTTTATTGCAATACGGTTATTCATTTAAGTAAGAGAATAAATTGTTGTTCTGTTTACATGAATAAAACCTTATATGGTTACACACCCAATGAAAATGGTTCGTTGGATCTCGATCGTAGTGATACACATATTCATAATATCGAAACCAAAAGATGCAAAGTTAATAATGATAGTGCAACTTATTTGTGGCACTGCCGTTTAGGTCATATTGGTGTAAAGCGCATGAAGAAAATCCATGCTGATGGGCTTTTGGAATCACTTGATTATGAATCACTTGATGCTTGCGAACCATGCCTCATGGGCAAGATGACTAAGACTCCGTTCTCCGGAACAATGGAGCGAGCAACTGACTTATTGGAAATAATACATACTGATGTATGCGGTCTGATGAGTGTTAAGGCTCACGGCAAGTATCGTTATTTTCTGACCTTCACAAATGATTTGAGCAGATATGGGTATATCTACTTAATGAAATACAAGTCTGAAACATTTGACAAGTTCAAAGAATTCAGAGTGAAGTGGAGAATCATCGTAACAAAATAAAAGTTTCTACGATATGATCGCAGAAGTAAAATATTCGAGTTACGAGTTTGGCCTTCAGTTAAAACAATGTGAAATAGTTTCACTACTCACGCCACCTGGAACACCACAGTGTAATGGTGTGTCAGAACGTCATAACCGTACTTTATTAGATATGGTGCAATCTATGATGTCTCTTACCGATCTACCTCTATCGTTTTGGGGTTATGCATTAGAGACAGCTGCATTCACGTTAAATAGGGCACCATCTAAATCCGTTGAGACGGCACCATATGAACTATGGTTTGGCAAGAAACCTAAGCTGTCGTTTCTTAAAGTTTAAGGTTGCAATGCTTATGTGAAAAAGTTTCAACCTGATAAGCTCAAACCCAAATCGGAGAAGTGCGTCTTCATAGGATACCCAAAAGTAACTGTTGGGTACACCTTCTATCACAGATCCGAAGGCAAGACATTTGTTGCTGAGAATGGATCCTTTCTGGAGAAGGAGTTTCTCTCGAAAGAAATGAGTGGGAGGAAAGTAGAACTTGATGAGGTAACTGTACCTACTCCCTTATTGGAAAATAGTTCATCACAGAAATTTGTTCATGTGACTACTACACCAATTAGTGAGGAAGCTAATGATTATGATCATGTAACTTCAGATCAAGTTACTACCGAACCTCATAGGTAAACCAGAGTGATATCCGCACCAGAGTGGTACGGTAATCCTGTTCTAGAGGTCATGTTACTTGACCATGACGAGCCTACGAACTATGAGGAAGCGATGATGAGCCCAGATTCCGTGAAATGGCTTGAGGCCATGAAATCTGAGATGAGATCCATGTATGAGAACAAAGTATGGACTTTGATTGACTTGCCCATTGATCGGCGAGCCATTGAGATTAAATGGATCTTCAAGAGGAAGACGGACGCTGATAGTAGTGTTACTATCTACAAAGATAGAATTGTTGCAAAAAGGTTTTCGACAAGTTTGTAAGGACATATTTATCCCTAAGTGTTTTGGTGATTGATGACAATGCATTTGCGGACTAATCGTGTGCCATGAGTATTCCAGACACTTCTTTCCTAGGCACAAGACGATTGGGTGCCCCTTGAAGACTCACGAAGATGGCGTCTTTTCTACGTTTCTTTTTGGTGGATTTGAGTCGTGGGAAAGTCGTACTATTAAGAGGGGGTCCGCGTTGGAAACGTTTGGGAGGAATCATCACCTACACGTCTCCTTCTTATCCCCTCCTTCTTCCTTGGAGCTTCCTCCATTTTCTTGCCTTCCTTGTCTACCTGTCGTTGTTGGTTGCGGTAGTACTGCTCCCAGGTCAACGGTAGTACCGTAGGCATCCGCGGTAGTACCGCGCGGTGGCGCGGTAGTACCGCAGGTGCCCACGGTAGTACCGCTCCCCTGGAGCCGCACTACCGCTGCCCACCAGGCTAGTGCCGCCCCTTTGCGGTAGTAGGAGCGGATGTAATTTTTTACATCCGCACCTACCGCGGTAGTACCGTTTTCGCCGAGCGGTAGTACCGTGCTATGCAGTCACGCAGTAGTACCGCCCCTCGGCAGTACTATTGTGTCGGGTTTTTGCTACTTCCGTTTCTTTGCGGAAGTAGGCATGGAAGTTTCCCTTCTCCCCTGGCTGGGATTTTTGCCTCGCGGTAGTACCGCATGGGGGGCGCGGTAGTACCGTGCGTGCGGAAGTACCACCCCCAGCTTGTGTGCGTCTGTTTATCGGTTCTGTGCTGGGGTTGCGGCAGTACCATGGGTCGGTACGGTAGTACCGCACAGCCGTGTGGTAGTACCGCTTGGTTGCAAGCAGTATTACCGCCCGGCCTTGCGGTAGTACTGCTGGCCAGGCGCGGTAGTACCGCTGGCCGCGGGCTGGTTGGTGGGTAACGGTTGGATCTTTTCCACACACTATATAAGGGGTCCCCTTCTTCCCCGTTGACTCACCTCTTCCACCACTAAGCTCCATTATTGCTCCAAGCTCCATTTTCGCCCGATCTCACTCCCTAGCCAACCAAACTTGTTGATTTGCTCGGGAGTGGTTGAGAAGGCCCCGATCTACACTTCCACCAAGAGATATTTGATTCCCCCACTAATCCCTTGCGGATCTTGTTACTCTTGGGTGTTTGAGCATCCTAGACGGTTGAGGTCACCGCGAAGCCATAGTCCATTGTGGTGAAGCTTCGTGGTGTCGTTGGGAGCCTCCAATTGAGTTGTGGAGATTGCCCCAACCTCGTACGTAAAGGTTCGGTCGCCGCCTCCAAGGGCACCAATAGTATAATCACGACATCTCGCATTGTGTGAGGGCGTGAGGAGATTACGGTGGCCCTAGTGGCTTCTTGGGGAGCATTGTGCCTCCACACCGCTCCAACGGAGACGTACTTCCTCTCAAAGGGAAGGAACTTTGGCAACACATCCTCGTCTCCACCATCTCCACTCTTGGTTATCTCGTGCCTTTACTTGTGGAAGCTTATTTGTTTCATATATCTTGCTTGCTTGTGTTCCTATCCGTGTTGCATCATATAGGTTGCTCACCTAGTTGCATATCTAGACAACCTACTTTGATGCAAAGTTTAAATTGCTAAAGAAAGGCTAAAAATTGTTAGTTGCCTATTCACCCCCCCCCCTGTAGTCAACCATATCGATCCTTTCAATTGGTATCAGAGCCTCATCTCTTTATTAAGGACTTTACCATCCAAAGAGTATGGTTAATACCGTAGACGGTGTGGAGGAACACTCCGGTGTGAATCCTATCTCGTCTACGGGTGATAGGGGAACCTCGGTCTCTCGTGAGGAGTTCAATGTGGCCTTGGAGACATTGAAAACCTCCATGACGACCGAAGTTGAGAGCATGTTTACTAAATTTCTTGAGGGGCTTAAACTATCCACCGCACCGTTGGAAGTGGGTGATCCCGCCAACAAGGTGACGGATGCTATCCCCGACAAGGGGGAAGCTAGTAGTGAAAAGGCTCCTTCTTCTAGTGGTAAGAATGGCACCGGCATCTTTGCCCATGTGGAACCACCACTTGTTTAGGGTGGACCGATTCCTTCCACTCATTTGAATCATGCCGGTCCTCCTCCTAAGATTGTGAAAAATGAGGACTTTGATTCTTGGGTTTACCGCTTTAAACGTCATTTAAATCATGTGAACACTAACCTTTGGAGAATCATTGAAGAAGGTTTTTATCCGCATGATCCAAGCAACTTCACTCCTCGAGAAGCCGCGGATAATCAATTCAATGAGAATGCTCTCTTCATCATTCAAGATGCAATTCCACCCGAAGACCTACCTCATCTTCGTCCCTTCGCCTTGGCCAAAGATGCATGGCATTGTGTTGTCTCTCTCTACCGGGGAAGCGCAACCATTCAGCGCTCCAATTATGAAGTGGTACAAGATGAGGCCGATGAGTTTGCAATGAAAGAAGATGAAGAACCTCGTGAGCTTTATCGGAGAGTAACCAAACTCGCAATCTCACTACGAGATCATGGGAGCAAGGACACGGATGACAATTGGATCAAGCGCAAATTCCTCAAGGCAATGATGCCCTATCACAAGGCCATGTCCTCCATCATTCGTCAAAGACCGGACTTCCACACTTTGACCTCAAGCTAAGTGTTGGATGAGTTTGTGTCCATGAACATTTTGGACAAGACCGCCGATAATGCGGTGCTCCGTTCTCAACGGGCAAAGAAGCCTAACCTTGCATTGAAGGCCAAGCTCACCGTGGAAGAAGAAGAAGAGGAAGAAGAGGAGAGCAACCCCGAAGATATGAAGTATGCATATCATGAACACATGGCACTTGCTTCAAGGCAATTTTGGAGCAAGAAAAACTCGAGGCCAAACTTTAGCAAAAGTAACTCGAGTGGCACAAGGGGCAAGCAACATGTAAGGACTTGCTACAATTGCGGCAACGTGAGTCATTTCGTTGCGGAATGCCCATATGAGAAGAGGGAATACAATGGTGGCAAGCTCATCCGAAAGGACAAGGCCAAGTCGTTCCCCAACAAGAACAACTTCACCAAGAAGACTCCTCCCAAGGCTTTGGTTGTGCAAGAAGAGTACAATGAGGATGATGACAATGATGAAGATGGTGAGTCGGTTGCCATGGCCTCCGTTGCCATTGCAACAACGTCATGGGTGTCTCTCTTCGACTCACCCAACGAGAGCATCACCGCCAAGTGCCTCATGGCTAAAGCCACCAACAAGGTAACCTCCAACATCGAAACTACCATCATTAATCATCCTTCCCCGACAGATAGCATTAATGAACTTGAGGGAGCTAATGTGGAGGCTAACGAGTTTGAGGCCTTTATGGGCAAACTCAAGGGAAAATCCAAGAAGCACTTTGTTGCTCTCTTGGAACAACTTGGTGAAGCCAATGACATGATCGAGGCTCACGAAGACACCATCTCTAAGATGGAAGGGCATAGTCGTGACTATGCCAATGAGATTTCGGATCTTTCCAATGCTCTTAAGGAAGAGCGTGGTCTTCGTTTGGCTCTTGAGGAGTCACACAACGTTGATCATGCTAAGTTAAAGAAAGATTATGATCATGTCCTCATTGTTTCTCGTGTGCTAAATTCCGAGAAGGCCAAACTCGGGGTTGATCTTGCTAGACTCAAAGAGGAGTTTGATATACTTGACAAGGCCCACAAGGCCTTGAAGGGTATTCACGCTAGTCTCAAGGAGTCTCATGATCAACTCCAAGTGAAGCTAACTAAGGAGAAAGCAACTTTTCCTCACATGGTTCTAATTGATAATGCAAATGCTACTAACCCGTGTTGTGAGCATATACATCTTGTTGAGGAAAATGCTAAGTTGAAGGAGCAACTTGAGAGAGGTCTTGCGACGTGCATACAAGGCAAGAAGAACCTCAACGATCTCTTGATCAACCAAAAGGGAGGTGTGGCCAAGGAAGGGGTTGGGTATGTGCCCGACTCCAAGAACAAGAAGAAGAATGACAAGACCAAACGACCTCCTCCCCTCATGCAAACCTTTGTGAGGGAGGGAGAGAGTGCCCCCGAGGAGAAGAAGAAGAACAATGTCAAGAAGGGCAATGTCACCCCTCTCAACAAAGCCGGCGATTTTAACCCTTCTTATGTGTTATGTCGTGCTAGTGATGGGCATGTTTATGCCAAATTTATTGGTTCTCTTCATGAGTACATTGAATGGTCTATTTGGGTTCCTAAGCCCTTGTTGCTAACATCAAAGGACCCATTACAAAATGGGTACCTAAAACCAAGCATTGATCTCTTGTAGGTGTTTGCTTCCGGTGGTGGATCATGGTTGCTCGATAGCGGAGCTACAAATCATATGACCGGAAGCAAGGACTTGGTGGTGGACGTGCACAAAGTTCCATCTATGCCCACCAATGTCGAGTGGGGTGACGCCTCATCTTCTAAGGTATTGGGACTTGGCAAGGTGGTCATCTCTCATGATCTAACGATCGAGAAGGTCATGCTTGTTGAGTCCCTTGCATACAATTTACTTTCCGTTCGTCAACTTGCTATCATGGGCTTTGCCACTTTCTTTGATATCGATACCGTGGCCCTCTTGTGGAGCAAGACTCTTAAAGTAGCTTTTGTTGGGCATGTCGAGAACGGTCTCTATGTGATTAACTTTTCGGAGCGACCCACTAAGACCGCGACATGCCTAATGGCTAAAGTTGATGTGGGATGGCTTTGGCATCGCCATTTAGCCCATGTCAATATGAGATCTTTGCAAAGTCTCCTCAAGGGGGACCATGTCCATGGACTAACGAATGTTAGTTTTGCTAAAGACCGTGCTTGCAGTGCCTGTATCGAAGGAAAGCTACATGAGAAGGCTCACCCTCCCACGACTATCATTTATTCAAAGAGGCCTTTGGAGCTCCTTCACATGGATCTCTTTGGGCCTCCATCCTTCGATAGTCTTGGAGGTAGGAAGTATTGCTTTGTGATTGTGGATGACTACTCAAGGTACACGTGGGTGTATTTCTTCAAGAGGAAGAGCGAGACCCAAAAAACCGTCATTGACTTTGCAAATGAAGCACAACGTCAACACAATGCAAAGATCTTGACAATAAGAAGTGACAACGGCACCGAGTTCAAGAACTACACCTTGGATGAGTTTCTTAGTGATGAGGGAATCAAGCATCAATATTCCGCACCCTACACCCCTCAACAAAACGGTGTTGCGGAGAGGAAGAACTGGACGTTGATGGATGCGGCAAGGACCATGATGGCGGAGTTCAAGTCTCCGTACAACTTTTGGGCTAAAGCCATCAACACCGCGTGTCATGCATCCAATCGGCTCTACCTCCGCAAGGGCTTGAACAAGACTCCATATGAGATACTCACCGGTAACAAGCCCAACCTCAAGTACTTCCGAGCATTCGGGTGTAAGTGTTTCATTCTCAAGAAAGGTGTTCAGTTGTCTAAATTTGAGGCTAGAGCTTATGAGGGCATATTTGTTGGTTATGCTACAAACTCTCATGCTTACCGTGTCCTTAATAAATCCACGGGACTTATTGAGGAGACGTGTAACATGGAGTTTGATGAGAATAACGGCTCCCAAGTGGAGCAAAGTGGCACTTGTGATGTAGGTGATGAAATTCCTCCTCAAGCCATAAGAAGAATGGGTGTTGGTTTTATCCTACCCATTGAGGAACCCCTTGTGGCCGAAGGAGAAGGAAAATGCTCCACTCAAGTGGAGCCATCACCAACCCAAGGCCCACACGCTTCCGAAGAACAAAGTGAAGGCCCTCAACCTCAGAACATGATCAAGGGAAAGATCATACTCAAGACGGTGTGGACACACCAAGTGATGCCCAAGGTCAAGTTCTCTCCCCCGAGCAAGTTCAAGATCAAGAACAAGTTCATGACGGCGCTAAAGATGATCAAGTAACCATTCCTCAACTCACCACCGAGGAGGAATTAGAGCGTCGTGCCGCCAAGGTTGCTTCCAAGCTCTCCATCAAGGATCATCTCATGACGAATGTGCTTGGAAGCTTAAGAAAGGGGGTAAGCACTCGTAGACAATTAGCAAATTATTGTGAGCATCACGCGTTTGTCTCTTGTGTGGAACCCCACAAGGTCTATGAAGCACTAGAAGATCCGGACTGGCTCAACGCCATGCATGAAGAACTCAACAACTTCGAGCGCAACAAAGTGTGGAGATTAGTGCCAAGACCAACCGGGAATAACAATGTCATAGGAACCAAGTGGATATTTAAGAACAAGCAAGATGCCCATGGGATTATCATTCGCAACAAGGCTCGTCTGGTAGCACAAGGCTACTCCCAAGTCGAGGCTTTCAATGAGGAATTTGCCGCTCTCATGACCTCAAAGTTCGAGATGTCCTCCATGGGAGAGTTGAAGTTCTCTCTAGGGTTCGAAGTGAAGCAAAGAAGAGAAGGAACCTTCATCAATCAATCCAAATACACTCAAGACATGCTCAAGAGATTCAAGCTAAGTGACGTCAAGCCGGCTTCCACTCCAATGCCCACCAAGTGCCAACTTGACTTAGATCCCAATGGTAAAGTGGTGGATCAAAAGGTATATCGTTCCATGATTGGATCCTTGCTTTACCTTTGTGCATCTAGACCGGACATCATGTTGAGTGTGGGAATTTATGCACGGTTTCAAGCCGCACCTAAGGAAAGTCACTATGTGGCGGTCAAACGAATCTTTCGATATTTGGCTCATACCCCAAACTTTGGCTTATGGTACCCAAGAGGATCAAACTTCAAGCTTGTAGGGTACTCGGATTCCGATTGGGCGGGAGACAAAGTGGATAGGACGTCCACTTCCGGAGGGTGCCAATTCCTTGGTTGCTCTTTGGTAAGTTGGTCTTCCAAAAAGCAAAGTTGTGTGTCTCTCTCGTCCACTGAGGCGGAGTATGTTGCCGCCGGTAGTTGTTGTGCTCAACTCCTACGGATGAGGCAAACTTTAAAGGATTGCAGTGTCACTTGTGACAAAGTGCCTCTTTGGTGTGACAATGAAAGTGCCATCAAGATCTCTCTCAACCCGGTGCAACACTTCAAGACGAAGCATATTGAGATCTGGTATCACTTCATCTGGGATCACATTAGGCGAGGAGAGATCGAGCTCAACTACGTCAACACTCATGATAACCTTGCAGATATCTTCATGAAGCCCTTGGATGAAGCAAGATTTCGCGAGTTAAGGCATGAGCTAAATATCATCAATTCGAGCAATGTTGCTTGAACCCTTGCACACCCCACCATACTCAACGTGTTGTCCTATTTAGATGTAGGCATGGACATAGGGGGAGTGATGTTCTCTCAATGAACTCTTCCTCCCCCCATTATGCATAAATCAATCAAGTCTTTCACATTAGCCATGTTTGATGGTACTTGTGCTTCAAAGACGAGTTTTGGTCATGGACCCAAGGATAATTCTTCGCGGTGCCATACCAATTGACTCAAACATAGGTGGCTACGGCCACCGCCCTCTCTTTTGGAGAGGTGGTGTCTCATGGTTGGTTCGTTTGTCGTGTGCCTTTCTGGTTTTGTGTGTTGCGTGGTCTTGTGGTGTCGTGTTGGCTCGGAGTGTTTTGTGCAAAGATCCAGTTTTTCGTGTGCTCGAAACGTGCATCTTCTTGAGCTCACGGTACTACCGCGTCTGGCCGCGGTACTACCGCTTTGGGAGGCACGGTACTACCGCTCTGGTGCGATACTTCGGAAGTACCACGCGGGGCGGTACTACCGTGTCTGGGCATGGTACTACCGCGCCGTCGAGGGCGCGTGGGGGTTATGACTCGGGCAGGGGAGTTCCAACTCCCCATACCCATTCGTTTGTCTCTCTCTCCACGTCTCTCTCTCTCAAGAATGGCGCCGGAGGCCCTCGCCGGATCTCCGTCTCCGGCCACTCTCCTCGGATTCCGACCGGTGGGATCGTTCCCCACCACTTCCTCTTGCCATGGACCAAGGTTTTTCCCCAAATCCCTCTTTTTCTTGGTTGTTCTCTTGCTTCTAGGTTTTTGGGGAGAAACTTGTCGTTCTTGAGATTTTAGGCCAAATCTGTGCAAGAGTAGGATGTAGGAGAGTCGTGATGCGTAGGAAACATACTTGATATGTTGTCTTGTGGTAGCTTTGTCCAACCGTAGTACCGACGTAGTTTCGCGGGCTTTTTCAGATTTGAACCCGTTCAGATCTGACGCGGTGCGGTACTACCGTGCCTAATGTGCGGTACTACCGCTCTTGCGGTACTATCGCCCGTCAGGTGCGGTACTACCGCTCTGCAGACGCGGTACTACCGTGCCGGCCGCGGTGCTAAGGTCGTACTACCGCTCCTACACCCGGTACTACCGTGATCTTGCATGGTACTACCGCGTCTAAGCGCCGTACTACTATCTTAGCTCCGCAGCACTTGGCAGTACTACCATAGGGATCAAATCTCTCTCTAGTCATTTATCATGTGTGCTTTCTTCTCGTTTCACTTGCGTTGTTGTGGTCTTTGCATTAATCTCTCTTGGCTGTTGTGGGTGCTTTTGCATTCTGTGTCTCAGGTGGTGGCTCTCGCCGTTCCAATCCCAGTCATGACACTGGCTCCAAGCGTCTGCGCAACCCCCAAGATGAAGCCCCAGAGGGCTCCAATGCCCCCAAGCGCAATGTCAAGACCACTGCCAGCAAGCAAAAGGAACCTGCTAAGGGCATGGACGAGATTTTTGTCACTGAGTATGTCGAACGCCGGAGGGTCAATCCCTATGTGACTCCTCGGGCTGTGCTCAGAGGCACTGAGATGTTTTGGAACAAGCAACAGGTTCTCATCTATCTGGATGTAATCAAGAGCAAGAAGAATACATTCGTGGAGGTCAAGTGGATAGACATGCATCACATGCGGAAGGACAAGTTTCGTGACTATTTTGGAGAGGCTCTGGACTTGGTGGAGCAGTTTGCTATTGAGCCGGTGATCTCTTTTCACCTTGACTATGACCCTGAGCTCATCTGTCAGTTCTTTGCCTCAGTATACTTTCATCCCGGGGAGGAGCGGAGGATGACCTGGATGACCAATGGCCGTCAGCTGTCTGCTACATGGAAAGAGTTCATGGATCTGCTGCACATTCCTGATGATGGGCTTCACACCCCCGTTGGCGTTCGCCCCCATGCCAACTCTGAGTCTGCCAACAAGAACTTGCTTTAGCCCTTCCTTGTTGAGAAGGTACTCCCCAATGGCAAGTCATCTTGGGTGTTAAACTCCTTTCTGGATATCATGCATCGCATCTTCCGCAACACTCTGTTCCCACGCATTGGCGACAAGGACAAGGTACATGCATATCTAGTGGACATGTTGCTCTTGTGTGCAGAGGCACGTTCTTCTCAGACTCAGCCACTTGATGTCTCACACATCATGTGGTGTGAGCTTCGGTTTGCGGTGTTCACTCGCAAGGTACCTATCTATGGACCGTACCTGTTTCTGCTGCTCTCCACCACTTGGGAGAAGATGTACCCGGGTGATGAGTTCCTTGCTCCAGACTGGATTCGCCATGAGTCCATCAGCCTCCGCGTCAAGCCCAATTGGGCCAACACCACTACCCGTGTTGAGGCCTCTTCTGCTAGGAGGGCTGCTGGTGAGGGGGAGGCTGCTGCTGCTGAGAATGTTGCTGAGGACCGTGCTGCTAGGTTCACCACTTCTTCCTCTGAGCCGTCATGGCCAAGAAGCTAAAGGACAAGATGAAGACTCTCTTCTGCATGCAGGCGAAGGGACAGTACAGGGCTCACGTGGTATACAAGGAGAGTCGCCACCGTGACAAGAAGGTTATGAGGCTCTTTGGAGAGGATGTGTCTGGCGGGTATGAGGACGTCATCACACCTGAGGCTGCCTGGATGTCAAAGCAGGGATACAAGTGGACCAGTTCAGAGGATGACCTCGAGGAGACTATCCCCGCCGCTGAGTCTGACGAGGAGCATGAGGAGCAGTGGGACGACTTCTCTGCCTGAGCCACCCCGTGTGTGTAGGTGTCCTCTCTGCCTTTTTGGCGTCTCGATGCCAAAGGGGGAGAGAGTGTAGGGATTTGTGTTGTGTCGTGCTTGGTGTGTTTGTTTGCTTTGTCGTTTGGACCTCATTTGCCTCGTTTGCTTTTGTTTGGTTTGTGCCTTCGAGACCTATCCTACATATGGTGTAAGACATATGCACTCTATCTATCTTAGTTAACTTATGTTTGTACTATCTTGTCTAGTGATAGATATGCCTTGTCTCTATAATATAGGGGGAGCTCTGTTCCTAGTATTCGTGTGCCATGCAGTCCATAGCACTCATCTAGGTGGCACACATCTAGGGGGAGCCCGTCTATATTATAGAGAGGAGGGATTTGCATTTACTTAATAGTATTTTCTTTGTGCAAATCCTGTTTTGTCATCAATCCACCAAAAAGGGGGAGATTGTAAGGACATATTTATCCCTAAGTGTTTTGGTGATTGATAACAACGCATTTGCGGACTAATTGTGTGCCATGAGTATTCCAGACACTTCTTTGCTAGGCACAAGATGATTGGGTGCCCCTCGAAGACTGACGAAGACGGCGTCTTTTCTATGTTTCTTTTTGGTGGATTTGAGTCGTAGGAAAGCCGTACTATTAAGAGGGGGTCCGCGTTGGAAAGGTTTGGGTGGAATCATCACGTACACGTCTCCTTCTTATCCCCTCCTTCTTCCTTGGAGCTTCCTCCGTTTTCTTGCCTCCCTTGTCTGGCTGCCGTTGTTAGTTGCGGTAGTACTGCTCCCAGGTCAACGGTAGTACCGTAGGCATCTGCGGTAGTACCGCGCCGTGGCACGGTAGTACCGCATGTGCCCACGGTAGTACCGCTCCCCTGGAGCCGCACTACCGCTGCCCACCAGGCTAGTGCCGCCCCTTTGCGGTAGTAGGAGCGGATGTAATTTTTTACATCCGCACCTACCGCGGTAGTACCGTTTTCGCCGAGCGGTAGTACCGTGCTATGTAGTCAGGCAGTAGTACCGCCCCACGGCAGTACTACTGTGTCAGGTTTTTGCTACTTCCGTTTCTTTGCGGAAGTAGGCATGGAAGTTTCCCTTCTCCCCTGGCTGGGATTTTTGCCTCGCGGTAGTACCGCATGGGGGGCGCGGTAGTACCGTGCGTGCGGAAGTACCGCCCCCAGCTTGTGTGCGTCTATTTATCGGTTCTGTGCTGGGGTTGCGGCAGTACCGTGGGTCGGTACGGTAGTACCGCACTGCCGTGCGGTAGTACCGCTTGGTTGCAAGCAGTAGTACCGCGCGGCCTTACGGTAGTACCGCTGGCCAGGCGCGGTAGTACCGCTGGCCGCAGGCTGGTTGGTGGGTAACGGTTGGATCTTTTCCACACACTATATAAGGGCCCCCTTCTTCCCCGTTGACTCACCTCTTCCACCACTAAGCTCCATTATTGCTCCAAGCTCCATTTTCGCCCGATCTCACTCCCTAGCCAACCAAACTTGTTGATTTGCTCGGGAGTGGTTGAGAAGGCCCCGATCTACACTTCCACCAAGAGATATTTGATTCCCCCACTAATCCCTTGCGGATCTTGTTACTCTTGGGTGTTTGAGCATCCTAGACGGTTGAGGTCACCGCGAAGCCATAGTCCATTGTGGTGAAGCTTCATGGTGTCGTTGGGAGCCTCCAATTGAGTTGTGGAGATTGCCCCAACCTCGTTTGTAAAGGTTCGGTCGCCGCCTCCAAGGGCACCAATAGTGTAATCACGGCATATCGCATTGTGTGAGGGCGTGAGGAGATTACGGTGGCCCTAGTGGCTTCTTGGGGAGCATTGTGCCTCCACACCGCTCCAACGGAGATGTACTTCCTCTCAAAGGGAAGGAACTTCGGCAACACATCCTCGTCTCCACCGTCTCCACTCTTGGTTATCTCGTGCCTTTACTTGTGGAAGCTTATTTGTTTCATATATCTTGCTTGCTTGTGTTCCTATCCGTGTTGCATCATATAGGTTGCTCACCTAGTTGCATATCTAGACAACCTACTTTGATGCAAAGTTTAAATTGCTAAAGAAAAGCTAAAAATTGTTAGTTGCATATTCACCCCCCCCCCCCTCTAGTCAACCATACCGATCCTTTCAAAGTTCAAGGTGTTGACTACGATGAGAGTTTCTCACTCGTATCTATGCTTAAGTCTGTCCGAATCATGTTAGCAATTACCGCATTTTATGAAATCTGGCAAGTGGATAAACAAAATTGCATTCCTTAATGGATTTATTAAAGAAGAGTTGTATATGATGCAACCAGAAGGTTTTGTCAATCCTAAAGGTGCTAACAAAATATGCAAGCTCCAGCGATCCATCTATGGACTGGTGCAAACATCTCGGAGTTGGAATATACGCTTTGATAAGTTGATCAAAGCATATAGTTTTATACAGACTTGCGGTGAAGCCTATATTTACAAGAAAGTGAGTGGGAGCTCTACAGCATTTCTGATAAGTATATGTGAATGACATATTGTTGATCGGAGATAATGTAGAATTATTCTGCAAAGCATAAAGGAATGTTTGAAAGGAGTTTTTCAAAGAAAGACCTCGGTGAAGCTGCTTACATATTGAGCATCAAGATCTATAGAGATAGATCAAGACGCTTGATAAGTTTTTCAATGAGTACATACCTTGACAAGATTTTGATGTAGTTCAAAATGGAACAGTCAAAAAGGAGTTCTTGCCTGTGTTACAAGGTGTGAAGTTGAGTAAGACTCAAAACCCGACCACGACAGAAGATAGAGAGAGAATGAAAGTCATTCCCTATGCCTTAGCCATAGGTTCTTAAAGTATGCCATGCTGTGTACCAGACCTATTGTATACCCTGCCCTGAGTTTGGCAAGGGAATACAATAGTGATCTAGGAGTAGATCACTGGACATTGGTCAAAATTATCCTTAGTGGAATAAGAATATGTTTCTCGACTATGGAGGTGACAAAAGGTTCGTCGTAAAGGGTTACGTCGATGCAAATTTTGACACTGATCCAGATGACTCTAAATCTCAATCTGGATACATATTGAAAGTGGGAGCAATTAGCTAGAGTAGCTTCGTGCAGAGCATTGTTGACATAGAAATTTGCAAAATACTTACGGATCTGAATGTGGCAGAACCGTTGACTAAACTTCTCTCACAAGCAAAACATGATCACACCTTAGTACTCTTTGGGTGTTAATCACATAGCGGTGTGAACTAGATTATTGACTCTAGTAAACCCTATTGGTGTTAATCACATGGTGATGTGAACTATTGGTATTAAATCACATGGCGATGTGAACTAGATTATTGACTCTAGTGCAAGTGGGAGACTGAAGGAAATATGCCCTAGAGGCAATAATAAAGTTATTATTTATTTCCTTATATCATGATAAATGTTTATTATTCATGCTAGAATTGTATTAACCGGAAACATAATACATGTGTGAATACATAGATAAACAGAGTGTCACTAGTATGCCTCTACTTGACTAGCTCGTTAATCGAAGATGGTTATGTTTCCTAACCATAAACAAAAGAGTTGTTATTTGATTAACGGGATCACATCATTAGGAGAATGATGTGATTGACATGACCCATTCCATTAGCTTAGCACCCGATCGTTTAGTATGTTGCTATTGCTTTCTTCATGACTTATACATGTTCCTATAACTATGAGATTATGCAACTCCCGTTTACCGGAGGAACACTTTATGTGCCACCAAACGTCACAACATAACTGGGTGATTATAAAGGTGCTCTACAGGTGTCTCCGAAGGTACTTGTTGGGTTGGTGTATTTCGAGATTAGGATTTGTCACTCCGATTGTCGGAGAGGTATCTCTGGGCCCACTCGGTAATGCACATCACTATAAGCCTTGCAAGCATTGCAACTAATGAGTTAGTTGTGGGATGATGTATTACAGAACGAGTAAAGAGAATTGCCGGTAACGAGATTGAACTAGGTATTGAGATACCGACGATCGAATCTCGGGCAAGTAACATACCGATGACAAAGGGAACAACGTATGTTGTTATGCGGTCTGACCGGTAAAGATCTTCATAGAATATGTAGGAGCCAATATGGGCATCCAGGTCCCGCTATTGGTTATTGACCAAAGAGGTGTCTCAGTCATGTCTACATAGTTCTCGAACCCGTAGGGTCCGCACGCTTAACGTTCATTGACGATATAGTACCATATGAGTTATGTATGTTGATGACCGAATGTTATTCGGAGTCCGAGATTAGATCACGGACATGACGAGGAACTCCGGAATGGTCCGGAGATAAAGTTTGATATATGGGATAGTAGTGTTTGATCTCCGGAAGGGGTTCCAGATGTTTCCCGAAATGTTTGGGCACGAGAACACTTTATCTGGGCCAAAGGGGAAAGCCCACGAGGCTTTTGGAAAGTGCAAAAGGAAGTTTTGCAGAGACCAGAGGCTAGACGCCAGGAACCCTGGCGTCTAGGGGGTAGACGCCGGGAACCCTGGCATCTAGCCCTGGAGTCCGAGAAGGACTCTTGCCTTTCGGGTGAAACCGACTTTGAGGAGGCTTTTACTCCAAGTTTCGACCCAGGGCTCAACATATAAATAGAGGGGTAGGGCTAGCACCAAAGACACATCAAGAAACACCAAGCCGTGTGCCGGCAACCCCGTCCCCTCTAGTTTATCCTCCGTCATAATTTTCGTAGTGCTTAGGCGAAGCCCTGCGGAGATTGTTCTTCACCAATATCGTCATCACGCCGTCGTGCTGCCGGAACTCATCTACTTCTTCGCCCCTCTTGCTGGATCGAGAAAGCGAGGACGTCACCGAGCCGAACGTGTGCAGAACTCGGAGGTGTCGTGCTTTCGGTACTTGGATCGGTCGGACGTGAAGACGTACGACTACATCAACCGCGTTGATATAACGCTTCCGTGAACGGTCTACGAGGGTACGTAGACAACACTCTCCCCTCTCGTTGCTATGCATCACCATGATCTTGCGTGTGCGTAGGAAAATTTTGAAATTACTACGTTCCCCAACAGTACTTCCCCTCAAAAGGAAGGAACGTCGGTAACACATCCCCGTCTTCACCGGATCCACTCTTGGTTATCTCTTACCTTTACTTGTGCAAACTCTTTAGTGTTATTTCTCTTGCTTGCTTGTATGCTTGTTGTTATTGCATCATATATGTTGCTCACCTAGTTGCACATCTAGACAACCTACTTTGATGCAAAGTTTAATTTGATAAAGAAAAGTTAAAAATCGGTAGTTGCCTATTCACCCCCCCCCCTCTAGTCAACCATATCGATCCTTTCAGGAGGGAGCCGCGCCATGGACTGGCCGGGCACCTCGCCGGAAGGCCCTGGCAGGACCGCAAGGCCACATGCAGGCAGTGGCTCCTCCTCTAGCCGCTCGGATCTGCACCGTCGGTGGTCCGCCGACAGATACACGAATGGCGGTCGGCCGGGCTCGGTGCTTGCCCAAAAGCTCGCTGGCGCACCGTTGCCACTCATTAAGTGCGACCACTGACCAAGGATGGTCGTGCGCCGCATGTCTAAAACGCCGGAACATCCCGGATGGGTGTCCATCAAGTGCTTAAACGACGGGGTATGCGCTTTTTTTAGCTTCGGTCTGTGCTCTAGATTTGACTAGTTGTGCTAACTTCAAATTTTGTTGTGTAGAATGGATGCAAGTTTTGGTATTGGGAAGAAGAGTACATCGATATATTGATAGAGCGAAATTTAGTACATGTTCGTGCATTTTTAGCTAGCATAGAGGCTGTAAATGAGACAAGTGCACTTGTTGCTAGATTAGAGGCTAGACACGAGACTAGGTCTGAGAAAGCAACATCTACTTCTGGCTTGAAGAAGAAAGGAGGATGTCAGATCGAGCCTCCTCCACAGATCAACAATGAGTGCATCGAGAAGGCCCTAACCCAACTCAAGGGGGCAGTTATGGAAGTTGGCTATCTTCTAAAATGTTTGTTCTTATTTTCTTTGGCCTTGTTCTACTAGTCAAAATATGATGATGTATTGTCATGTACCAAAAATGAATCATAAA
Source organism: Triticum dicoccoides (assembly GCF_002162155.2). Lineage (NCBI taxonomy): Eukaryota > Viridiplantae > Streptophyta > Magnoliopsida > Poales > Poaceae > Triticum > Triticum dicoccoides. The sequence goes on along the minus strand of NC_041386.1, from coordinate 537,644,024 downwards.
AAAATTTAAGGACTTGCAAAGAAAAATGCACACGAACATGATGCGGCCGGGATGCGGCCGCGCGCTGGACGCATGGCCACCGCATTCCAGAACACGCCCGAACACGACCCCAAATCCCTACCCAAACGAACAGAATCCAGACAAAACAACATCCGTTTGGAGTCGCACGATGAAGTTGGCCTTATGTCCTTTAGGACAAGGGTGACCAAGGTCGAGCCATTCTTTTGCCGGCAGTCACAGTATTCCAATCCCAAGACCGGGTGGCCCGCACCGCGCGCCGTAGACATGTGGACCCCACGCGTCCATGAGGCGCCGCCGCCGGCCACCATCGACGCCGGACGCCGGGGCCAGCCAGATCCGCCAAGCATCGCATCGAGCCGCCCCCACGGCCCATGTTCCGTGGGACGTCTGATACCCGAGCCGGCGTGCGTACGGAGCCCGACACCACCCATCCGTGTCGAGCCACACGGGGGAATAAGATTTATACCAAGATGAAGATTAACAACGATTCACGACATGCTTTCCGTGTCTCGGTCCATGGTCAGCCCAGCCAGCGCCGCTGCATGCGTCCCGCCCGCCCCCGTATCCCCCCTTTTCTTTCTTTTTCCCCGTCACGTGCCCCCAGACCCAGGGCCAAAGCAAACAAAGCTGTGCTCCCTCCCCCCACGCCACCGCCGTTTCCCACGCCAATCGCTCAAACTTTCGTCCCTCCGCCTGGTCCCCTCCCCGCGGCTGGCTTGGCCGGCCCAACCAACCGAAAGAAACGGTCGCTCTGACCTCTGACCCTCTCTCTCTCTCGCCGCGCAGCGGGGGGAAAAGGCCGACGAGGGAAAGGGAGCTCGCTCGTCAGCTGGTTTGTGCGCTGCTGCAGCGTCGGGCCCCGCGCGCTGCTCCTCCGAGACAGAGACGCGCTCGCCCTCCCATGCGTCGCGCTCGGCGCGCCTCTTTCTCCCCGCACCCAACAAAAATGGAATGCCGCACCGGGGCGGGGCTATTAATCGCGCCCGCCGAGGAAAAGGCCGGCGAAAATAAATGAGCACTGCTGCTGCTACCACCAGGATTGGCAGCGGCAGCTGGCACTGGCATTGCATCGCCTAGCTAGCTAGCGCGCACTAGGGAGCGAGCGAGCTCCCTCTGTTCCTCGCCTCGGCCAGCCATGGCGGCGACGTCGCTCCTGCGCCTCTGTGCCGCCGCCGCGCTTGCGCTGCTCCTGCTCGTCGGAGCGGCGCCTCTGACAGGTCAGTCCGTCGCCTGCCCGGCTGTCTTGGCCCTTTCCAAACAGCTCTACATTGCCTTGTTCGCTCTTCTCAGAATTTGTTTCTTGTTACTACTGTTTCATCGAGGGTTTTCTTGCCAGACTCCTTTCCCCCTTCTCTTTTTTCTACAAATCCGTCCTCGATCTTGATAAGTTCGCAGATTTTGCGGCCATCTGCAACGATTCGATACATAAATCTCCGTGTATTCCCGATTCGTACGAGGGGGAAAAATCATGCGGGGAACCAGAATCTCGAGCTGTTGCCACTTAGAGTACCATTCACCGCCGCAGTTGGATTTCTTCCCATTTTTCAGCCATATCATACGCAGAGGATGTGGCCCTAGTAGAATCTTGCGTAGTGGTCGGTCAAGAAAATACTCGGGGAAAAGGGGCCCTGCATACTGTTCGATTGCCATCTAATCAAAGGGTCCGGATCATTCGTATTCTGCTTTATTAGGCATGCAGAGAGTATAAATTAATTAGTTCCTGTAACCACGGTCGGTAGCCTTTAATCACTAGTCAATACCGATTCCTAGTGTTTAAAGAATTTGTTAAAGTATTGAGTTGCATGCAGCTGCTTGAGCCGGGAGATCTCTACCTCGACACCCGGCTAGCACAATATATACAAATAAGAGGAAAAATCATCTAGGGAACCAGAATCTCGAGCTATTGTCACCACCGCAGTTACATGGCTGTCGGGACATTTCAATCTTAATTAAATAACTGTGAGCTACTTCTCCCCATTTTTCAGTCACAGGAAATGTGGATAATTACATGGTTGTCGAAATTTAATTCTGTAAAAGAGAAATGTTTTTTATATCATGCGAAGACCAATGTGGCGTGTGCATATTATAGGATAGTTACAGAGTTCTTCCTCAATTTTCATTCAGCAAAGATTGGCTGCATGTAATTTGTTCTAATAGCAAGTAAATCTTGATCCGTATTGTGCTACTTTTCATACAGAGTTTTTTCGCTATTTTTATTTAAACTGGAACTTGATGTGAACAAGGGGGTGTGTTGAAATGCATGTATATTAACTTGAGGTTCTGCGTATGCTTGCCTATCTCTATGCAGAAGCTTACGACCCTCTTGATCCAACCGGGAACATCACAATCAAATGGGATATCACTCAGTGGACTGCAGATGGCTATGTTGTAAGTTACCCCAACTTCTAGTACGGTAATTCAGAGTTCTGATTGAAGTTCATGCAGAAGTCGGACGCAAGTGCTCCTTTTTGTAAAACTCTTCTTTGTAGTTCGACATTGCATCCTATAAAACTTCAGTTCCAATGTGTGCAATTTCTTTTTTCCTAATTGCATTTGACACAATGCAGAACAGATTCGCTGCACATCACTCGCAAAAAAAAAAAAGATTTGCTGCACATCACTTGGCTTCAACATTTATCTTCTTATTAAGACCTGTTACATTTTTATTGAGAAGGGAATTTTATTGACTCTAAATGCGGCATTAAGAACCCTTACATAATTGTGAAACATACAACCTCCACCACGTATTATTCTGCTGTTGATGTTCTGTACAATCTGCATTTCACAGGCTGTTGTTTCCATAAACAATTACCAGAAGTACCGTCATATCCAAGCACCTGGGTGGCATCTTGGGTGGGCTTGGACAAAGAAGGAGGTCATCTGGGGAATGATGGGTGCACAGACAATAGAGCAAGGGGATTGCTCTCAATTTAAAGGCAATATACCACACTGCTGCAGGAGAGACCCAACAACAGTTGACTTGCTTCCTGGTGCGCCTAACGGCATGCAGGTGGGAAATTGTTGCAAAGGAGGAGTTCTTAACTCATGGGGGCAAGATCCAGTCAATGCAGTGGCATCGTTTCAGATCACTGTTGGCCGATCCGGAACGACAAATAGGACAGTGAAAGCACCGAAAAACTTCACCCTCAAGGCCCCAGGTCCAGGGTATACCTGTGGAGCAGCCCAGAAAGTAAAACCTCCCACTAAGTTCATTTCGCTCGATGGAAGGAGAACAACTCAAGCGCATGGTATGTCGTTTCCGAATTCCTCTTTTCTGTTTAGTTGCTATTACGACAGAATCAAATTTCTTGGGCTTACCACAGGTCAACAGTGCATATGTTGATCACTGACTAACGAAAATGTTCTCTTCTTTCAGTGACTTGGGATGTGATATGCACATATTCACAGTTTGTTGCTCAAAGAGGTCCTGCTTGTTGTGTTGCACTATCATCATTTTACAACGAAACGATAGTTGACTGCCCAAAGTGCTCATGTGGCTGCCAGAACAACATAACCAACCCTGGGAGCTGCGTTGAGTAAGTATTATCTCTTCAGGAGGCAGATACTTTTTGCACTCCCTGAAACTATTTCTAAATGTGTTTGCTACTTTGATAGGGTTAATTCGCCTTACTTGGCTTCAGTGGTGAATGGACCTGGCAAGGGCAGCTCGACCCCCCTAGTGCGATGCTCACCCCATATGTGCCCAATCAAGGTGCACTGGCATGTTAAGGCCAACTACAGGGACTACTGGAGGGTGAAGATCACCATTTCAAACTGGAACTACAGGATGAACTACTCCCAGTGGAACCTGGTTGTTCAACACCCAAATTTCGACAATGTCACGACAATTTTCAGCTTCAACTACAAAGCATTGAACCCCTATGGAGTAATAAGTGAGTATTGCTTTATCCCTCCATAACTAAAATGTGTAGCATGTACTAAGCTATTAACCGGCGTTTCGATGCAGATGATACCGCGATGCTGTGGGGTCTCAAGTACTACAATGACCTGCTCATGGTGGCTGGGCCAGACGGCAACGTGCAATCCGAGCTTCTGTTCAGGAAGGACCCGTCGACCTTCACTTTCGAGAAGGGCTGGGGTTTCCCAAGACGCATATACTTCAACGGTGAGAGCTGCGTCATGCCTCAGCCAGATTTGTACCCATGGCTGCCAAGCTCCTCCCCGAGACTGACGAAGACGGCATTTCTGGCCCTGGCCATCGTCGCTTGCGCGACGGTGGCGTTCTTGTACAATCATCTAGTGTTGGATAAATACTGCGGGAAGTCATGAGTCATGACCCATTGAGCGCTGACGTCTTGAGTTTGTTGCAAGTTTAGGTAGGGATGTTGCATCAAAAGCTGACTGGGGGTGTGTTGTCCTGACCCATTGGCCATTGAGCACTACTGACATCTTGTGTTTCTTGCAAGTTTGAATCCATTCAGATTTCGGGTTCTTGCAAGTTTAAGTTTGTTCACATTTAAGTTGCTTATTCTCAGATATAAATAAGTTTGAATCCATGTTTGCCCGGGGGCGGCACCGGCGAAGCAGCCTTGGCAGAGGCGATGCGGCTTGTCTTCAACTGGGCTTGCCGGAGAAGGGAAGCTGTGGACGGGGTGTTGCTGCTCGGCTGACCGAGTGTTGTGGATCTGGCGCCTGGCTCCGAATCCGCGGGTAGTGGCCTTATAGCTGGCCAAACGGGCCTTTTTTCCGGGCCGGCCCATGAGCACGCGTGCTCGGCAATAAAGGGCTTGGCCTGGTACATGACTAAGCGGGCCGTGTGTGGCCCATGGCACGACGGCGCAGATGTGTGAGGCCTGTGGCTGGCACGACATGGCCCGTTTATTGTTTTCTGGATTTTTTTCTGACTTTTTTTTATCAAGTTATTGACCCAAAAACAGTCCAAAAGGCCGAAAGCACATGGGCTGACCAGCCTACGTGTCGTGCCAGGCCCGGGCTGGGCCATTGTCCACCTTGGCCTCTAAAACAGGGTCACGGGAACATGCGAGGGTTTCGCTAGGGTTGCAGCCGCCGTCGCCGCAGCCCCAACGAAGTTTCTGATCCCCTCGCCTCCGGCTGCCATCCTGGCTCTCGAAGGTGGGGGGCCTCACATCTTCAAGAGTCCTATGTCTTTCGTCATCACCTAGTGATTTTCGTATTTTGTGAGAATAAATTTACTCTCGTTCTTCTAGCGACGCCAGGAAATTAGAGAGTTTTCTGTCCTCGTAGATCCGATTATTCGGACCTGATGAGTTTATGTTGGTGTCAAAAAAAATTGTTGATTTGATTCTTTATGGAGTTGAAATATTTCATCGACACAACGGTGAAGATATTATGATCTGACAGTCTGCACTTCTAGGGGATTATCCCCGTCCCAAATACATTCATCCATGAAGTCTTTCCATCTTTTTGGATGGACGACTCAAGGTGCTTTCAAAACTCATTGTTGGTAATGTTCGTGTAGGTGAAAGAGTGACAACATCGTTGCTCTAATCCAATTGCAGCCTCTTTATCAAAGTCTTTAGAGTATTTTTTTCCAACAGAGATTGATACAACGAAGAAGGTGTTTCCAAAAAAAATCATTATAATTCTTAGTCATAAGAGTTACTTTATATTTTCTTAGATCTTAAATCCAAATCAGTGTATCTGTGGTTGTTATGAGTATGATATGAATAAAATTACAGGGTTTCTCAAAGAAGAAACAAGAAACTATGTCCAGTTGAAACCGCATTATAGTTTTGAGGTTTCAAAAAAATCTAAAAAAATACAATATATTTCCTTAACACAGTACAATCGTAGATGCTTACAAACACACACATGCATTCAAAAAATATAATATGTTAAGAGTGTGATGTTATATTAGCATGTGAAATTTCAAGTTCAAACACATATTCTTTACGATGTAAAAACAAAATCAAAATTGAATCGTGACAGAAAACATCATTATTCATTGCTGATTTTATTGACCGTGTTTTGATCGTTTCATTTTATTTTTCTTGGCATAGCAAATATGACTAAGTGATTTTATAGTAGAGGCATATCATGAATGTGCTTGATAGATGGACGTGGAGTTTCTACACCCAGGAGCAAATGCTCCTGGTGTGAACAGTAAAATAAAAAAAAATAAAAAAAATGTCAAAGTTCTGAATTTTTTTTGTGGCATACTTATACAAATGTTTGTTGTGCACGTAAAATTTCATCACGAAATCACATTGATGGAAGGTGTGGTAAAAAAACAAAATCGATGCTCTGAAAATGTTACTTACAAAAGCATTTTTGAGCTCTGATTTTGTTTTTTTTGGCACGACTTCCATGAATGTGATTTCATGATGAAAATTTCCATGCACAAGAAACACTTGTGAAAGTATGTCGTAAAAAAATTTCAGAAATTTTTGAATTTTTTTTCTATTTTTTGATTTTACTGTTCACACCAGGAGCATTTGCTCCTGGGTGTAGAATGGTACTTTCGTTGATAGATCCCATTTTTTCATGAAAATAAGTCTTGTATAACTTTGCTCTTTGCAAATGTGTTGGCCATATGCATCCTAATTATGCAGAGGTCGGATAAGTGCTCATTGTGTTTGTGTCCCTTGATGCTTCATTTTCGATAAAATCCATCCTTTGTTGAAAAAAACCTTGCCCGCTTCATTTTCAATTAAATCCACCCTCGGCCTTCATCACATCCGCTGCGTGTGGCTGGACCTTTGGATCATCAATATTACAAAGATTATAAAGTGAAACGTCGTGTGCAAAGCAATTCCGTTGTAAATATTGGGTCGTGAAACAAACACGCCCGCGCTCACCCATCTCGCTTACCATTCGCTTATCTTCAGCTTCAGCCACGCGAATTCTCAATATTCCTTTCTATTTCTCATCAAACGAAAACGAATGACATCTTCCGATTTCTCACCCAAGGTGTGAATTTTTTGCAAAAACATAATGAATGTCCACAGCATTTTACTCCACATTTACAATTGGAAAATTTAAAGCCAAAACATGACCGCACATATTCCATACAGGAATTTTTTTAATACAGCCTAAATAGACACTATTTTTTTCAAAACGGACACTCACAGTTTGATCTATTTGTACACAACAAATGAGGATACTTTTGCTCAGTTCTGCAAGTGGATAAGCTATAGCATGGTAAACATCAATGATTTTTTTTTGTCCAAGAAGATAAGCATTTACATATTCTCAGGCACCAAGAGTCAAAGCACCAAACCGTCGACAATGCAATGCAAGCAGCACGAATTTGTTGATACAGGAGGGTTATGAGCAAAACATACAATGTTTGATATTGGTAAATTAAGCTAGTTCTGAATATTAAGGCATGCAGTTTGAACCGAGTTAAGGACTGATGGTAATTTCTATCAACAGGCAAAAATACGCGTGTAGATGCGAGCAGAACACGCGACCTTTCTGAGATGATTCTACAACAAGGTGGGTTTCTGAATGCGAGAAAAAGAAAAACCAAGTGAGTCTTGTTGCCGCTAGTACTGCCCCTGTTCTGGGGAAGGTCAAGCAGATCCATCCCCCCTGTCCATTCTTTGTGAATCTGAAACTCAAACGATGTTGGGCATAAGTTATAGGTGAAGGAACGGTTGTGACAAACAACGTCTGTGATGCTGAAATAGCTTATAGCCAGATAAAGTACCTATGGCATGCAAAGAATATAGGAAGCCATCATCTTCTCCTTGGAGCAGCAATTGGCGCCCTTTGTGCTGGAGCTTGACCCTGCCCTCCAGCTTGCTCCTCGGGTATGTTTGCTGCTGCTGTGACGGCGTTCATGACAATGAGACCAAGAGGAATGATGTACATCCACTGCAAAGCAGGAAGCAGCAGTCAGATTCAAGGAAAAGGATACGACAACATTTCAAGTCATGCAGGCACCAGCGAAAAAAATCGAAAATATACACGTGATATTTATTACTGTACTCACATATTTAGCCCAGAAAGATTTCTCAGGTGGTTTCATCACTTCACCGAGTCCACTCTCAGTTTCTATCAATTGCTCTACAAATGATGGAGTTCTGCAAGCGCACAACTTAGTTAGAACTAGGAACCAGGTGTCATTCGAGATAGGATAGGTTTGAGACTGTTCTTTGGCAATAGGTTTGTTGCTGGAAAAGGTCACTAAGATAAATGTGAACTGCCACCTCTCTGGTGCTCTGCATATTATTTTTGTCTTAACCTCGATAAAGCAGAGATTTACCTTGGTGCTTGGTCAGCAGTCTTCAGAATAGTGTATGAATTGAATGTCCATTTTGATGGCTGGAACAAGAATTTCAGCATTGTAAATAGAAGCATTGTCTTTCATCAGCAGACACACACGGTATACTTAACGGGTGAAACATCAACATGCATCCTTCTGTGATGTTATTTTACCATAATTGCGGGAGTTTAATCTAGGCAGTATAACTCTCGAAGTTTATATGTTTATAGTATGTGCGTGCATTTTGCTGGTACGGTACAGTTAAAAGCTTATAGGTTATTTCTATCAATTATTTACCACATGCAACTCCATAAACAAGGTTTCAAGCAAGACAACTTACTACTTTCATTGGCCGGGGATATTGGCATCCACCAACGGAACCATAATTAACAGCCAAAATATTTACACCGTCCTGCAAATGACACAGCAAAGCCTAATGTGAGCCAAATACCAAAGAGACATTCATCTATAGAAAGTGAACATTCCTTCAAACATTTCATCCTGCGAAAGACAGTATTATTCTACTGCACTACCGATTTATCACATAAAAAAATATACCATTAAAGGTTTGATGCTACGTGCTAGGTACATGTGATGGTTTCTAGCAAATAAGCAACAGCCAACAAAGCCATCTGTCATTCTAAATATGAAACATGGGAACTTCCAATTTGGACGTGGAGTTCTGCCAAGGAAGAACATATGTAACATAATAAAACCAGGACGAAAGTTGCGTACTTCAGAGCTAAAAAATACTCAGGTTAACCAACCCTACTGAATATGCATTCCTAGTGCCACATGATTAAACTGTACAATGTTACAGGTTGATTTGTGGTGGTGCAAAGGTGGGGGTTGTACAGGAAAATGTGCCTTTGTACGGGATCGGAAAGGGTAGGTAGCTTGATAACTCATGCTCACCCTCCATGCACAAGTGGCAAAGAGGTTCTGACATACGGCTTCATTAGGTAAGGAAATTCTTAGATTGATGCTGAAAATTACATTAAGGCTCCTTCTAAAAACAGGTAGTTATAACTAGAAGGGCTCCTAAAACAGGTAGTTATAACTAGAAGTTAACATACAAGGGGCTGCTTCTAAAGATAGGCAGTCATATACTCATATCCAAAAGGGAACAGAAACTGCTAGCTGATTGTAATAACTAAAATGTACTCCCTCTGTACAGTAATGTAAGACGTTTTTGCAGAACGTCTTAGATTAGTGTACATAGGCAGTATCAGGAAAGGAACCTTAACCTCAAGGAACACCAATAGATATTTCTAAATACGTATACTGAAGGAATACTTAACCATCTCTAACACAATCTCTAATTTAAGACGTTTTTGCAGTTCAAATTGAACTGCAAAAAAGTCTTATATTAGTGTACAGAGGTAGTATCAGGAAAGGATAAATAGCATCCTTGAGCTCAAGGAACACCAATAGATATTTCTAAATACATATACTGAAGGAATACCTACCCATCTCTAACACAATCTCCTAACGAAAATTGAATATAGTCTATCCTAATGCCTTGTGAACTAAACCATCACTGGTGTGCTATCCTAGCTGCCATTTTCCGTGGATCGGCAGCAAAGATAGATGGGGCTATAGGAAAGGTCCACGACAATCAAACAGCATCCCACCCTATTTTGTTAGTTATACAGAAAATGTAATTATGAACCGACAAAAATGCTGACAGTATTTTTAAGATGTATCAATTATACACAATGAAGTAAGCTCTACAGGAGAAGATACAAGTAGCAGTTAAGAAATCGAGAGAATTACCATGTGGATGACAATATGTTCATCCAAGCTGTCACGTGGAATGCATCTCTGAACATCGAAAAAATACACAGTTCAGCGACTGAAAACACAACTCTAGAATCACAATAATTCCTAACATAAAACATTTCATATCTGCAATTTATGCTTCTTTCATAAGCTTGAAAGTGGCCATTGCTTCATGGGAATTTCAAATCAGTATAGTTGTTGATTCTGTTGTAATAAACCTCATTCACAATAATATTGGAGTAATATCTGGTGAATCTATCTTACGATCCAGCAAGCCATAATGATAGGTTGGAGAGAAACAACATGAAGTTAGTCAACTACTCAACTTACCGCTTTGATTGAGGAATAAATATAATCGTTTCTTGTAGGATCCAACACATTAGACGGTAGCCTTATTGTGTAAAAACTATCTTCTTCCAGTAATTTCTGCAATGATAAAATTAAAATGCAGAAGCACCAGATAAGTTGGTATATAGAAAAATAATGAAATCAGGAAATAATGGAGAAAAGAAAGAACCTTAAATGCATTCTTTTCATCCTCAGTCAACTCATTCCTCGTAAATCGGAGCTTAGTGAGAGTCTGGTTCAGAAAATGAGTGGAGTCAATTAAGATAAAATTCTCCTCGCTTTAGTATAAATAGTTAAAGAAAGAACATATAGGAAACTAACATATGGTTAACTTTACTACTTGAGGGCAGCGTTGACATGGGTGATTATTCAATGAGACAACTAGTTACATAGAATACAAGCAAACAAAGCCAAGAATAATTCTGAAGCAAAAATAAATTCCTTCCTATGACTTCTAATCTAGACACCCTACGGGAGCGTGCAGAAGTCAGCAAGGTACAGCAGCATGTCGTGCTCAGCAAGACGCGTGGCCAGGGAGGCGCGAGGCGGCACGGACAACGAGGGGCGCAGTAGGGAGAGGGAGTGGAAGAGGGCGGCAAGGAGGACGCAGAAGCGCGGGAGAAAGCAGGTCAGAGGAGCGAGAGGTGGTGGTGGCGAGCACCGGGTCCACCTCACCCTTTTCCTCCTCGACCGAGCACCGCCACAAGGCCATGGTGTAATCCCGCCAGGTGCCTCGCTGCAGCACTGCGACTGATATGTGACTCCAGTTCTGCTCAGGTGTTTTGCTGAAAAAATAACTAGTGTACAAATGAGGGGTGTCTTTTCAGGTGTCATTTAACACTCTGCTGGAAAAACGGATGGAAATGTCACACTAGGAACAAAATTCACACCTGGTGTCAAAAGAATACCAAACAGGGAAGCACATTTTTAACAGGGCCACATAAGGAATTGTTTCCACATATTACCCTTGCGAAGCTAGCATATCTAGGCAAGAGAATACTAGCTGTCGGCCATGGGTTATCTAGGCAAATCCCTTCTTTGGATATTTTGCCAAGAGAAACCAATGACCAATAGATCATGTGCTAACTGGCACTTGCTCTATTCTGAAAAGAATAGACTGACGTTTGCTCTTGAGGAAATGCCAATTCTGCTCTCATCCCTTGTGACCAAACTGTATCTCTTTGCCTAGCAAAGCCAGATTTGATTGTGCTAACAATCAAACACCCAATGCTTTGTCACGCAAGGCGAGAATACACACCCTTTGTTGCTTGCAGTTCTGTCACCCCACCTCGTAGTTGTTCTCTATGTGGCAATATGCGAGTAAGCAATGTAGAATGACTCCATATTCTTGCAAAGGATGTGGCAACTGATTTCTGTGACCACACAGAGTATGTCATGCCACTGTTGGGCAACAACAATGAAATGGTAAAGCTCATAATCATTTATCAACCTTATCAGCACTACCTACAGGGTAGCAACTACTTTGCTAAACGAACCAAACAACAAAACTGAACCGTCCTACACACGTCAAACAAATAGCAGATGATCTGGAAGAACAAACTAACCAGATCCGATCTATAGTTCACCTTCCCTAACAATTCGGACCACACAATTCACAGTATCTCCAAACCAAACAGCTAGAAACTACTGACGGGGGCACGAAATCAACCAAATCTACCCCCTGGCAGGGTCCAATCACTAGCTGCCCATAGATCACGGGATCAGGAAGTAGAGAAAACAGATCAGCAAGCAACGAGAGCTACGACGACGAGATCGGGCAACCAAATCGGGAACGAAGCTACCGATAGGGTGCGAAGCAAACCTGGGAGCCGTGGGCCGAGGACTTGAGGCGGGCGGAGAAGGACCCGGCGGGGCCGAACCCTAGGCCGGCTCCGAGGTCGTGCTCGAGGGTGAACTGGACGGTGTTGGACTCGGAGGCGCCAGCCGCCTGCGTCGCGTCCGCGGATCGGCGGCGGGAGGACACTACCGGCGGCGTCGAGGGCGGCCGGAGCGAGGGGGTGGAGGAGGCCCGGGTGCCCTCGAACTCGTCGTCGTCGTGGAGGAGCAGCTCGTCCGACTGGAAGGCGGCGGCGAGGGAGAGGAAGTGGGAGAGGAGGAGGAGGAGGGGCGGGAGCATGAGGAGGGAGCGACGCCGCGCGGCCATGGCTTTGGGTGAAGAGGCTTGGACTCTGGAGGAGATCGGTGCCAGCGCCGGCCGAGGTGATGTATGCGGAGAGACGGTGATTCTCTCCTCTCTCTTTTTTTTTCCGCTGATGAAGAAGTTTTCTTTTTTTGACAGCTTTATTTTAGAACATTTTGAGTAGGGCTGGGCAAAAACTGATAGCTCGCTCTATAATTGGGCTCGTTAAACTTATAGCTCGCTTTTTAATAAACAGATGCAATCATCAATTTAAGCTTGTTAAGCCAAACAATAATCCTACATTTACGTAAAGAACTACGTGATATTACGTAAACTACCTAGTCTAAACATCTCTGCCTCCTGATTTTAATGAGGGTGGGCTCCTTCCTCACTCCCTCCCCAATCCTGACTTGCCACGTTTGCTATTACGTAAAATACGTAAAAAAACAGTAACGTAGATGTAGCATTGCTCTAAGCTAAATGAGTTTCACGAATAGCTCGTTAAACTCGTTAGTAACAACACAACATATCTTTTTTCATTTTATGTGACAAAAAATTTCATAGTACCTCGACCCATTGATTCAATCGAGTCGACATAGGAGGCAACAAAATAGTGTGATTTTCTTTTGTAGTCATCATCTTTCTTCATATAAACCATGCCTACACACTCATTGTATAAATGTAACACATCATAATCTGTTAACGAGCGATCTATTAACGAGTGCTCGCGAGCGCTCACAAGCTTAACGAGCGTTAAATGAACCGAGCTGAGCAGGGCTTTCTACTTGTTAAGCTTAACTAGCCTTAACAAGCACGAGCTTAACGAGCTGAACAGCGCGTTAATCCATCCCTAATTTTGAGATGCCTTTTTTTCTCAGAGGTAATTATGAGACGGCCAGAGAAGAAGGTTTTGATACGATATGATGGACTTTGCTGAGATACGAACTGGACTAATCATGGGCCGGGCATTATGACCAAAACACGAATAAATTTTTGGGAGGAATGATTTTGATAGTTGGGCCGGCCTAGGCCTGTTGTGGTTCTCAAATTATTAAAATAATTTTATGTCTATTAAAATAATTTAGAAATACTTACAAATCATGGTCACAAACATGTGCTACAAAGTTTCAAAGACATAGCCGCCTCGAAGAAAAAAGTTTGAAAAATATGGATTGTACAATAATGCAACTAAGTAACATGGAAATTAATGATATTGAACACTATAAAACATTAATATGTTCTTTATTGAAAGGATAGTAAGCACTTTGGTGTGAGGATAACTTTTCTTAGGGGAGGTGCGAGTATAACTAAGGTTCTTCTTTGTAGCTTCGGGAGGAGAGGGTTGGACTTGGAGGACATTGGTGACACCGGTCGAGGTGATGTATGCGGAGAGACGGTGTTTTCTTCCATGAATAATTTTTTGATACAGCTGAAGAAGATTTTTTTTTAAAAAGGAAATGCCCCCTCAGGTGTTATTTTATTGATCAGATGAACCAATTACATTTCTAATTGTTACATCAAACACACAACTAGAGAAGGACGGCGATAAGTGTCACACGTGTGGACGTTAGGAGGTCTGTCCACACACCTACGTGTGGGCCAAACAAGTAATGCCCACACACCTTATTTTTTTCTCCGGATCCCTCTCACACGCGTGCGTGTGGGCGAAATAGATAACGCCCACACGCCCCGTACGTCAGGCCTCATACCTCGTTGTCCCGCATGCCCCGCGTGACAGTCACCGTGCATCCCACAGTTGCCATGGTCCAGACCCTCGTCCATGTTCGTTTAACTGTAGTTGCCATGTCGCTGAACTTCGGTTGTCATGTCGGACAACTACAGTTGCCATGGTTGCTCAACTGCAGTTGTCATGTATGATCTGGTCTACTGCAGTTGCCATGATTTCAAAACTTTAGGAGTTGCCACCCACTGACACTAGGCAGTCGCCGTGTAGCACTACAAAAAGACATGGCAAAAAAATATGTTCGGGTAAAAAAGAGAGTTGTCGTGTGCTCACAATCACGCTAGGGCAGTTGCCATGTAAAAAGAAAGAGTTGCCATCTGCTTACGTGCACGCTAGGGCAGTTGCCATGTACCATACAAAAACACATGGCAACTTGGGTAAAAGAGAGTTGCCATCTGCTTACAAGCAAAGTTAGGGCAGTTGTCATGTACCCTGCAGAAATACATGGTAACTGCCAGCTTTGGGTGTGGGCGAGGAAACAGGCGTGTGAGCGAAGTGATAAACGCCCACACACCAGCCCCCTCTGCGTGCGTGAAAACTGATGTGTGGGCGAATTGTTAAACGCCCATACACCAGCCTCCCGTGTGGTGAAAAAAAACGTGTGGGCGACCGGATGAATGCTCACACACCAGCCTAGTCCTACGTGGCACACAAAAACTGCTAGAATGCACTAAGATTCGTGCAAAATTGATTGAACAAGGATCCATGCGTGTGGGCGAGTTGCCGGACGCCCATACGTATGGGCGTTATTGTTTTCGCTAGAGAATATGCAGATAACGGGGTAAGTATGAGTTGGGTTTGTACGAGAGTGTAGTAGAGTACAAGAGAGAAGCATCTCTATCTAATTTGTCATTGGTTATATGTGTTCATAATTCATAGTTATCCTTCATCGATTTCTTCGACCAGTTCATATCTCACGGAACGAAAATTCTCATATCTCACGGATGCATATATAGAAATTCTGATTGCTACACACAACCTCCCTTTTCACTTGTGGGGTTAAACTAGGTTCCTCCAAAGAGGCATCTGGTTCACCACTGCACAGACATGCATAATCTATAACCGATATACTCCATAATATAGCCATCGGACACTATGGGTCATTATATACTGTAGCTAGCACCCAGATGAAGGAGATTGTTGGTTCTGCAAGCGAAACTAATCTTGCCTCTAAACACTGTCACATCATGAGGGAAAGCTTAGCAACTCAACAGGCATCTCCCTGCTAACGGCCTTCGAGGCTTCAGGTCCAGCCATAGAACTGGATCGGCGAATCGGAATCTCACGCAAGTGATTCATCTCGAGTCGTGGTTTGTTCCTGGTATGGTTACATCACAATATGCAGTCATAGTTGAACCGAGTATTTCTTTATAACTATTCAAGGGTTCTTCATAGTAAAATAATATGATACTATCATGTCAGCTACATTACAAATTCTGAGATGTGAATCATCGAGGACAACACAATCAGTAAAACAATGGACTGTTACATGTTTATCCATAGCATATCTGCAGGAAAGAATTACCTCGGCCCATTTGACAGCAATCACTGCATCAAATTTGCCACCCTCTGCTTTGAAATGATCTTACCTACAATCATAATCGTATATTCATAGTCTGTCAAATAAGCAACTGATAAGTGATAACTAACAAAACCCTTCTGGCAGCGAGGGACATGCAATTTTAAAAACATCCACATGCGTGTTAGGCATCTATCATTTCTCCGTGGAGACAGCAAGACAAAATGGTAGCTTGAGATTTGGGGGTGGTGGAAATGGAATTCTGGTACATAGTTAAAACTGAAGACTAATCATCAGATAGAAATTGCAGGCAACACAAAACCTGAAAGAGTGGCATTACAGACTGCAAGCAACACATGCAACTGAAAGTGAAAAAAAAATGCAAATATTGAGATTTTTTTCCCTAATTCACCATTTCTGCGAAAACAGCACAAAGTGACAAAGTATTATATCTCTCGTAACCTTATACCGAGATTCTTCCCGCCAAACTCAGCAAAGTTTATCCAAGAGTACCTGGCACATCCTGAGCAGGTCCCCATGTACTGGATTGCAGAGAATGATGTCGTTTCAGGAACCATAGCAGCAGGTTGTGCCCTCTTAGGGAGCACTGTGATGGATTAATTCCTTCTCCAACAACAGAAGTCTTTTTTAGAGTTGCGACCCTTGCATATCTGAACACACAAAAGAAAGGTGTTTTCATGTCGAACAAATTCAAAATTTACAAATTCAATCAAATAAAGGTAAGATCAATGCACTAAGGATATAATTTCCAGTTCAGCTCCCAGGAACAAAGGCAAGATCAATGCACTAAGGCTATAATTTCCAGTTCAGTTCCCAAGCCTTACATTGTTATAGAACAGGATAACAAATAACTTAACCGCGGCATATCAGACGACAGGACCAGGAGATATGCAGTTGATAAGCTTGAGAAGGAAAGGCATTTCCTTAGATACTTAGAGCAACTCCAACGCGCTGACCCATTTCGTCCGCGCGTGTCCATTTGGGTCAAAAGGACACAGTCAGCTCAACGCGTCGACCCAAACGGATGCGCGTCCGCTTTTCATCCGCCGGACGACCCATTCCTAGCCCAAATTTGGGCCTCATTTGCGTAGGCGCGGACACGAAGCGGATGCGCGCCTACTCCTCCCCCTGGCCCGCCAGTCGGTGGCACAACGACCACCATTTCCCTCCACTTTTCCAAAACACTCCCGCCAGCTCACGCTCCCGGCCGCTCGCCATGGACGATGAGCCGACCCTCGATGCCGCCGCCGGCCTCGCGTCCCTCGCCTCGTCCGGCCTCACCTCCATCGCCATAGACGATGTGCCGACCCTCTCCGCCGCCGCACATCAGGAGGAAACCAATGCCCGAGTCGCCGTGGCAACGAGGGAGGCCCTACTCTGCCTAGGGTTAGACCCTGGCCAGCACAGGCTCGTCGGCATTTCCTCGGATGGTGCTGCCAGAGTCACCGCGCGCGTCTGCCACGCAGCCGATTCCTGGCCTCCATGTCTATCCGCAAGCCTCCCGCTTCTCCGAGGAATGCTCGCCGGAGGTGAGCGTGGTGGCGCCGTCCACGCCCGCGCCCGTGCCCATGGCCATCGACCTCAACGCCACGCCGGTGGTCGGTGGATCATCCTCCGGAGGGGCGGGGAAACGCCCGCGGGAGACACCAGCCGACATACTTCCCGACGTCCACAACCTGTTCGATAGAATGCCGACCGCCAGTGACGACGAAATGGCCAACGGTTTCATCATCGAGAACATCATCTTCAAAAGTGGTGCGGGGGTCGATCCCGAGGAGACCCAAAGCCAAGACGGCCGAACGCCCTTCATGCCCGCCACCTTTGATCAAGCTGGCATGGACGACACCTTCATGCAAGACCAGGTCGGCATGGGCAGCACCTTCCCGCTCGACCACGAATTCCCGGAGGGCTACGACCTTGAGGAAGAGGATGAAGTGGACATCGACGGGGAGCCTTTGTTCGAGGATGAGCTCGCCAACCAAGACGGCGCAAACAAGGAGTGCAAAAGCAGGCGGACGAAGGCATGCACGCCGTCAGAGGACAAACTCCTTTGTGAGTGTTGGAGGGACATTGGGCAAGACCCCAAGGTCGGCGCCGATGTTAGGGCATGTCTCTCTCTAAGTAGTTTTGGTGATTGATGACAATGCTTTTGCGGACTAATCGTGTGTGTTGAGTATTTCAGAGATTCATTCCTTGGCACGAGACTATTCTTTCCCCTCGGAGCTTTAAGTGAAGACAGTGTAGCCTCTTTCGTTTCGATTTTGGTGGACTTGAGTCGTAGGAGACACCGTACTATCAAGAGGGGGTCCGCAATGGAAAGGCTAGGGTGGAATCAACATGTACACGTCATTTTTGCACCCCAAGCTCCTTTCCTCTCCTTGGAGTTTGTTGTTTCAACGAAAGTGGAGATTGTGAGGAGATAGCGGTAGTACTGCCGCCAGCGCGGTAGTACCGCCCATGGTCCTCAAGCGGCAGTACCGCTGTCCTACAGCGGTAGTACCGCTTGGGTGCATCGGCGGCAGTACCGTCCTGGTTCGGCACCGCTACCGCCTCGATTCGAGGTCTTTTCTCGTGTCGGGTTGTGCGGCAGTAGCAGCGGTAGTATCGCGGCTACCACCGCTACTAGTGCCGCCCATACCCTCTTTTTCTCTCCCGTTCTCCCCCTGTTTCTTTTGCTCTATGGGCCTTTTCGCATGTTGCTTACTGAGAAGGCTTGGGAGCACACTTTTCCTGGTGTCGTGCTGGAGACTGGCGAGTTGATCCCTCATGAGATCAAGCGTCTAAGGAAGAAGGAGAACTGGGGCACTTCGGTTCCGAAGTCTGGGATTTCGTCTGGAGCTGACGAGGTCGAGGCAGAGGCTGATGCTGATGATGATGAGGATTATGAGCCCTGTGGAGCGGAGCCCTCATGGGCAAAGAAGCTCAAGCACAAGATGAAGAAACTTTTCTGCATGGAGTCTGATGGGCAGTATATGGCTCACGTGTATGAGAAGAAGGCCAGGAGCCGTCACAAGGAGCTCATGCGTCAGTTAGGTACAACAGTTGCCAGCGGATCTGAGGGCAAGATCACCGATGAGTGGATTCAGCAGCACTGCCCATGGACAGACTCAAACACCGAGCAGCCCCCTGCTGATGACGGAGGAGCGGCCGATCACGCGGGGATGTGATGATGGAGATCATCAGTTATGCTATCACCTGTGACCGTAGCAACACTCTTTGCCCTTTTGGTGTCTCGCTGCCAAATGGGGAGAGAGTTCAGGGATTTGTCGTTGTCGTTGTCGAGTTGCGAGTGTGTCTCATTTGTCTTGTCTTTCTCTCTCGCAAACTCTTTTCTCGTCATTTGCTTTTGGTTTGGTTTGTGCTCATGAGACCTGGTACCCTATCATATGGTGTGAGACATATGCTACCCTATCCTATTATTATCTCAGTATGTCGAGTACTTTAGTAGTTTGTGAGTTCATGCTTATCTCATATGTCTACTTTGCTCACTTGCTACTCTACTGCATCCTAGCTCTTATGTCTCATCTTTGATGCGAATGTTGTCAGACTATAAAATATAGGGGGAGTGTTGATCCTAATGCGTGTACTTTGCATCCAAAGGCACTTCTATTTAAGTGCACACATTTAGGGGGAGCCCGTCTATATTTTGTAGTCTCTGGGATTCGCTTATTCTCTTGTCCTTCCTTTGTGCAAATCCCGTGTTGTCATCAATCCACCAAAAAAGGGGAGATTGTTAGGGAATGTCTCTCTCTAAGTAATTTTGGTGATTAATGACAATGCTTTTGCGGACTAATCGTGTGCGTTGAGTATTTCAGAGATTCATTCCTTGGCACAAGACGATTCTTTCCCCTCGGAGCTTTAAGTGAAGACGGTGTAGTCTCTTTCGTTTCGGTTTTGGTGGACTTGAGTCATAGGAGACACCGTACTATCAAGAGGGGGTCCGCAATGGAAAGGCTAGGGTGGAATCAACACGTACACGTCATTTTTGCACCCCCAGTTCCTTTCCTCTCCTTGGAGTTTGTTGTTTCAACGGAAGTGGAGATTGTGAGGAGATAGCGGTAGTACCGCCGCCAGCACGGTAGTACCTCTGTCCTACAACGGTAGTACCACTTGGGTGCACCGGCGGCATTACGGTCCTGGTTCCGCACCGCTACTGCCTCGATTCGAGGAGGTTTTTTCTCGTGTCGGGTTGTGCGGCAGTAGTAGCTGATGAAGCTATGTACCTAGGGTAGGGTCATGGACCTGTCCTAACTGCCCTACCCAAGGACATCTCTAGAAGAAATCATCTTTCAATCGACTTGGAGGTGTTCCACTCGACAGACTCGAAGACATTCGACCGAGAAGCAATCACTCGACCAAGATCCAACCACTCGACGGCCAGGAGACCTAAAGTCACTCCGCACGCTAACGGTCGGTCATTAAGTAGCTTTTATGGTCATCATAGCACTTTATTACTAGCGTTACCAGTAACGCCCTGCCTTAATATACATTGAACCCTTTGTAATGTGGGCTGGCCGGGGTCCTGGCGCACTCTATATAAGCCACCCTCCTCCGAGACAAGGGTTCGCACCCCTGTAATTCATACTCTCATAATCCAGTCGACCGCCTCCGGGCTCCGAGACGTAGGGCTATTACTTCCTCCGAGAAGGGCCTGAACTCGTAAACCTTGCGTTCTTACAACTTCTCCACAGCTAAGATCTTGCCTCTCCATACTTACCCCCCTACACTACTGTCAGACTTGGAACCACGACAGCTGGCGCCCACCATGGGGCAGGTGTTTTAGCGTATGTTGGAGGAGTTGCGACCTTTTCCGACCCGAATCATCATGGTTTTCGGCGGAGTTTTGGTGGAGGGCCGCGAGATCCGTCTCGGTGCGCTCACGTTCATCATCGACGACTTTGCTTGGCTCCAGGAGGCTCCGCTCGACGTGGACGCACTCCCTGTTCGCGGGGCAATGCACTTTAGCGCGTGCGTCCGCGGCGTTCTCCTGCGGCAACCGTCGACCCCCTACCGGTCGGCTTCTGTGTTGTCCTCCCTCCCCGTCTCCCGCCGGCGCAAGCGCTCCGGTCGGTCGAGACTTCAGCGGTGGGTGAGACACGCGGTGGCACGTCAGTCGGCCACCCCTCAAGTCGCGGCGATCAAGCCCGACGAATCCCTCTACGGCCTGTTTGACCTGTCGACTGGCTCCGCAGAGACCGCATCCGAGTGCGACAGCAGCGATCCGGCGGCGGAGGTTCTGATGGTCGATGGACCGCCCAGTCCTCCCGGTTTTCCCCGCACCGACGGAGGCACGGGTGGAGGCGACCCGTCGCGTCTCCATGAGGAGTATCTTCCCGAGCCTCTCACGTCGCTGCAGAGAGAAGAACTTTGCCGCCAAAACGTGGATGCACTGCACACTCCTATCGTTGGAGAAACCCCCGAGGCTCACGCCTTGGAGGACGCGCGCCTGGCAAACTTGGCCGAGCGCACTCGACTGGAGAACCTCCAGCGAGCACTCGACGAGCGTGCATGACAACGGGTTCCCGAGTCCAGTCGACGATAGCTCTTCCCGCCCCCGCAGGTATATCAAACTCCGATTCAGAATTTAGCAGATGCGGCCCGTATAGCGGAGTCGATTCAGCCTTCCAAGTCGGAGGTTGATAGAGGCTTGCTACAGATCAGAGCATTACTCCGGGCAGCAGGAGATCAGAATTCCACTGTTTCTCAGTCGCGGAACAGGATTCACAGCAGATCCGTTGCCGCAGACACAGTCCAGTCGGCTCACAGCCCGAGATCGCCCCCGAGGCGTGAGAGACGTGGAGACCGGCGTGACCAGTATGGGAACCATGAGCAGTATGATCACCGAGTCGACCGTGACGGTCGACGTCGAGTGTCCACGCCTCCCCCGAGGAGCGGGTCGTATGTGCCTTGCCAGCAGGATGACAGACGCCCTCATAGTGGTGGGCAAAGGATTCCAGTCGACCCCAGAGGGCCAGGCTTTGACGTGAGATCCATTCTCGTCCAAGGTTTGGTCGACAGGAACAAGGCTCACCGAGAAGGTCACGACAGAGATGCACCTACCAGCAGCAGAGTACATGTTTCGGGACCAGAGTGCTTTAGTAGAGCCATCAGGGCCGCTGTGATTCCTCCCAACTTCAGGTTGGCGACTGGAGTCAGTAAGTTCACTGGCGAGTCCAAGCCCGATACTTGGCTTGAGGACTACCGAGTGGCCGTCCAGATTGGCGGCGGCAATGATGAAGTGGCCATGAAGCACCTGCCTCTCATGTTGGAGGGCTCGGCCAGAGCGTGGCTGAACTAGTTAGCGCCTAGCAGCATTTACACTTGGGAAGATCTCTCCCGAGTGTTCGTCACCACATTTGAAGGCACATGCAAGCGACCGGCAGGGCTGACGGAACTGCGGTCTTGCGTGCAGAAGCCGAATGAAACTCTGAGGGATTACATCCAGAGGTGGATCACGTTACATCACTCGGTGGAGAATGTGCCTGACCACCAAGCAGTTTGTGCCTTCAAGGAAGGCGTCAAGTACAGAGAACTGAATTTGATACGGTCGAACCGGAGATATGTCCCTGAATCGGATGATGGAGATTGCCACCAAGTACGCTAATGGTGAAGATGAGGATCGACTCAGGAGTGGCAAGCTCAAGTCAGTCGCCCAAGAAACCGAAGGAAATTCCAATCGGAAATAGAAGCGGAAAGCCGAGCCAGCGGCTCCCGGGGAAGCCTTGGCTTTAACCCAAGAAAAGATTAAAGGGAAACCTAAAAGGCCTTGGAACCCCAAAAAGGTTAAAGACCAGGACGGAAATGATGTGTTGGTCTTGCCATGTCTCGTCCACACAAAGAAAGATGAAGAGGATAATTTCATTTACCCGAAACATACCACTCGACAGTGTCGACTCTTGATCCAGCAGTTCCAGGGCAAGAAGCCCAAAGGTAAGGAAAAGGAGTCGGACAAGGTCGAGGACAAAGAAGACAGTGACGACGGATACCCTCAGGTCAATTCCACTCTGATGATTTTTGCCGATGTTGAAAGCAAAAGTCGACTGAAAGTTATTAACCGAGAGGTGAATATGGTCGCTCCGGCGACACCTAGTTACCTGAAATGGTCTCAGACTGCCATAACATTCGACCAGTCCGACCACCCAACGCACATCGCCACCCCTGGGAGGCAAGCTTTGGTGGTTGACCCAGTTATTGAAGGCACTCGACTGACCAAAGTCCTGATGGATGGTGGCAGCGATTTGAACATATTGTATGCTGAGACGTTGAAAGGGATGGGCATTCCGATGTCCAGACTCAGTGCCAGCAACATGAGTTTCCATGGAGTCATTCCTGGGAAGAAGGCTGAATCACTCGGCCAGATTGCTTTTGATGTGGTTTTCGGTGATTTCAAAAATTACCGCAAAGAAAAATTGACATTTGAAATTGTAGACTTCCAGAGTGCCTACCATGCTATTTTGGGGAGGCCGGCTTATGCACGCTTCATGGCCCGACCATGTTACGTGTACCTCAAATTAAAAATGTCTGGCCCCAAAGGTGTGATCACTATTACGGGCAGTCGGAAGAAAGCGGAAGAATGTTTTCATAAAGGTTCGAAGATCGTTGACGCTCAGATGGCAGTAGTGGAGTTGCAGGAATACCAGAAGACTGCAGACCCGAGTGATTTGTTGAGAGCCAAGAAGCCCGCTACAGAGTCAGCTTTTCAGTCGACTGGCGATACGAAGACAGCTCACATCCACCCGACCGACCCCAGCGCTGCTCCATCTCATATCTCGACAACACTCGACTCCAAATAGGAAGAATCACTCATCCAGTTCCTCCGTGAGAACTGGGACATTTTCGCATGGAAGCCCTCTGACATGCCGGGTGTTCCCAGGGAGCTGGCTGAGCACCGCCTAAGAGTCGACTCAAAAGTAAAACCTGTCAAGGAACATCTCCGACGGTCCGCCGTCCAGAAGAGAAAGGCCATCGGCGAAGAGGTGGCTCGGCTCTTAGCGGCGGAGTTCATCCGAGAAATCTACCACTCCGAGTGGCTCGCCAATGTTTTCATGGTCCCCAAGAAGGACAAGTCACTTCGCATGTGCATTGACTTTAAACATATCAATCGGGCCTGCCCGAAAGATCATTTTCCTCTCCCCCGCATCGACCAGATAGTCGACTCGACTGCAGGATGTGAGCGACTGTCTTTTTTAGACGCCTATTCCGGGTACCATCAAATCCGTCTGTATGGGCCTGACGAAATCAAAACAGCTTTCATCACTCCATTCGGGTGCTTCTGTTATGTTACCATGCCATTCGGCCTCAAGAATGCCGGAGCCACATTCATGAGGATGATTCAGAAGTGTTTGCTCACCCAAATCAGTCGGAATGTGGAGGCGTACATGGATGATATTGTGGTCAAGTCACGGAAGGGTTCCGACCTGCTGACTGACCTTGCTGAAACCTTTGCCAACCTCAGAAGGTTTGATATCAAGCTTAACCCATCAAAATGCACATTCGGGGTTCCTAGCGGAAAGTTACTCGGTTTTCTCGTTTTCGAACGGGGAATCGACGCCAATCCAGAAAAAGTCGGTACTACACTCCGAATGAAAAGTCCTGTGCGAGTGCACAATGTTTAGAAGCTTACTGGTTGCTTGGCCGCCCTAAGTCGATTCATATCTCGTCTCGGTGAAAAGGCATTGCCTCTTTACCGATTGATGAAGAAGTCTGACAAGTTCGAGTGGACTCCTGAAGCTGACGCAGCGTTCGCAGAGCTCAAAGCTCTGCTCTCCACCCAGCCGGTGCTTGCTGCCCCAATTAGCAAGGACAAGTCGTCAGTATGGTACTTACGGTCGAGCGGGAAGAAGGAAAAACCTTGAAAGTTCAGCGCCCAGTGTATTATATTTCTGAAGTCTTGACCCCATCGAAGCAAAGATATCCTCATCATCAGAAGCTCGTATATGGGATTTATATGACCACAAAGAAAGTTGCCCACTACTTCTTTGATCATTCCATTACAGTCGTCAGCGACGCTCCATTGTCAGAGATCTTGCATAACAGAGACGCAACTGGTCGAGTGGCAAAATGGGCGATTGAACTCCTTCCTCTAGATATCAAGTTTGAGGCAAAGAAAGCTATCAAGTCCCAGGCAATCGCGGATTTCGTCGCCGAGTGGATTGAACAGCAACTGCCGACTCAGATTCACTCGGAGCATTGGACCATGTTCTTCGACGGTTCCAAGATGCTAAATGGTTCCGGCGCCGGAGTGGTGTTGGTCTCCGCCAGAGGAGATAAACTCAGATATGGTCTTCAAATCCACTTTGATTTCTCTAACAACGAGGCAGAATACGAAGCACTTTTATATGGGTTGCGCATGGCCATTTCACTCGGCGTCCGTCGCCTCATGGTCTATGGCGACTCAGATTTGGTGGTTAATCAAGTGATGAAGGAATGGGACGTCAGAAGTCCAGCCATGACTGGTTATTGCAATGCAGTGAGAAAGCTGGAGAAGAAATTCGAGGGGTTAGAGCTTCATCACATACCCCGACTGAAAAATCCAGCAGCTGATGATCTGGCAAAAATAGGTTCCAAAAGAGAAGCCATTCCCAGCAATGTGTTTTTGGAACACATCCACACACCATCCGTCCAGGAGGATCCCTTCACTGAAGAGGCCCCGCAGCCAAAAAGCGCCACGGATCCGACTGAAGTTGAAGTTCCAGCTGTGGTCGACCTGATCATGGAAGTCTTGGTTATCACTCCCGTCTGGACAGAACCATACATCGCGTACATCCTAAGGAAAGAACTCCCAGAAGACAAAGAAGAGGCTCGACAGATCGTCCGTCGATCCAAGGCCTTTACAGTCATAAAGGGACAGTTATATAGAGAAAGCGCGACTGGGGTCGGCCAGAAGTGTATTACACCAGAAGAAGGTCAGATGATCCTTAACGATATCCACTCAGGGACCTGTGGTCATCATGCGTCCTCTCGGACCATTGTGGCTAAAGCATACCGAGCAGGGTTCTACTGGCCAAGAGCCAATGAGACGGCAAAAGAGATAGTCGACAAATGTGAAGGATGTCAGTATTACTCCAATATGCCGCACAAGCGCGCGTCAGCCCTGAAAACCATTCCACTCGTCTGGTCCTTCGCTGTTTGGGGGCTGGACATGGTTGGACCACTGAGAACAGGCAGGAGCGGCTTCACTCATGTGCTGGTAGCAGTCGACAAGTTCACCAAATGGATTGAAGCCAAGCCTATCAAGAATCTCGATGCTTGCACCGCTATCAGTTTCATTAGAGAGTTGATATTCAGATATGGAGTTCCGCACAACATCATCACGGACAATGGATCAAACTTCGATTCCGACAAATTCAGGGCCTTTTGCGCCTCTCAGGGCACTCGGGTCGACTATGCTTCGGTCGCTCACCCCCAGTCGAATGGGCAAGCAGAAAGGGCAAACGGCCTAATTCTCAAAGGACTGAAACCCCGATTGATGCGCGATCTCAAGCACGCAGCAGGTGCATGGGTCGACGAGCTTCCATCAGTCCTTTGAGGATTGAGGACAACCCCGAATCGATCGACCGGAAGAACCCCATTCTTTCTGGTCTACGGAGCCGAGGCAGTCTTACTGAGTGACCTGCTTCACAACGCTCCCCGAGTTGAGCTCTACTCTGAAGATGAAGCAGAACAAGCCCGGCAGGACGCAGTCGACCTCCTAGAAGAAGAAAGAGAAATGGCCTTGATTCGATCGACCATCTATCAGCAAGACTTGCGTCGATTCCATGCCAGAAACGTGAAGAGCCGAGCCTTCCAAGAAGGAGACTTAGTCCTCCGAGTGGATCAGCAGAAACCACACAAGCTCGCTCCTACTTGGGAAGGCCCCTTCATAGTCACCAGAGTCCTCCACAATGGAGCATACCACCTCTACAATATCGATTGCCAGATTGATGAGCCACGAGCCTGGAATGCGGAGCTACTCCGCCCCTTTTATACTTGAATTCTCACTCGGATGAGATGTAATAAGAAAAACTCCTGTAGTTTATTTATCAAAGACAAGAGCGTTATAATTTTCCCAGTGATTATTATTGTTTTTGTTTGCGTAAGAAATCCCCCAGTGGGTGGCTTAGCTGCGAATCCGCTTCGCCTAAGTTTGTAAAAACAGTTTCCTACCGAGTGGCGAGCCAGTCTCCCACTCGGGGGCTTAGCTGTGAATCCGTTTCGCCTAAGTATTTAAAAAATCCTACCGAGTGGAGAGCAATCCTCCCACTCGGGGGCTTAGCTGCAGTCCAGTACTCGCCTAAGTTCTCCCACTTGGAGACTTAGCTGCAGTCCGGCACTCGCCTAAGTTTGAAAAAATCCTACCGAGCGGAGAGCAATCCTCCCACTCGGGGGCTTAGCTGCAGTCCAGTACTCGCCTAAGTTCTCTCACTTGGAGACTTAGCTGCAGTCCGGCACTCGCCTAAGTTTGAAAAAATCCTACCGAGCGGAGAGCAATCCTCCCACTCGGG
>NC_041386.1:537616360-537616656 GCF_002162155.2 Triticum dicoccoides | reverse complement strand
TCTCACTCGGAGACTTAGCTGCAGTCCGGCACTCGCCTAAGTTTGAAAAAATCCTACCGAGTGGAGAGCAATCCTCCCACTCGGGGGCTTAGCTGCAGTCCAGTACTCGCCTAAGTTCTCTCACTCGGAGACTTAGCTGCAGTCCGGCACTCGCCTAAGTTTGAAAAAATCCTACCGAGTGGAGAGCAATCCTCCCACTCGGGGGGCTTAGCTGCAGTCCAGTGCTCGCCCTTCTCCCACTCGGAGGCTTAGCTGCGGTTCAGTACTCGCCTAAGTTTGTAAAATCCTACCGAGTG
>NC_041386.1:537583046-537615974 GCF_002162155.2 Triticum dicoccoides | reverse complement strand
ATAAGTTTGAAAAAAAAACCACCGAGTGGAGAGCAATCCTCCCACTCGGGGGCTTAGCTGCAGTCCAGTACTCGCCTAAGTTCTCTCACTTGGAGACTTAGCTGCAGTCCCGCACTCGCCTAAGTTTGAAAAAATCCTACCGAGTGGAGAGCAATCCTCCCACTCGGGGGGCTTAGCTGCAGTCCAGTACTCGCCTAAGTTCTCTCACTTAGAGACTTAGCTGCAGTCCGGCACTCGCCTAAGTTTGAAAAAATCCTACCGAGTGGAGAGCAATCCTCCCACTCGGGGGCTTAGCTACAGTCCAGAACTCGCCTAAGTACGAAACACATCTCAATCCTCAAGCACGACGAGGGGCAGGTCAACTGCCACCTTCTCCTGCGAAGCTTCGCCACAAATACAATGCGTGATTCATCCCGCTCTACAGTAACGAAGTGCGGGTCGACTGCCACCTTCTCCTAGAGAGCTTCGCCACAAATACAATGTGCGCTCCGTCCCGCTCTTCAGTAACAAGGTGTGGGTCGACCGCCGCCTTCCCCTGAAGAGCTTCGCCACAAATACGATGCGCACTCCGTTGCCGACCCGCAAGGGCGACAAGACATGGGTCGACTGCTTCCCTCTCCTTCGGAGCTGCACTGCGAATACAAAAGTTGCCTCGAATGAAGAATGGGTTTACTCAGCAGGAGATTCATAAAGATATTCAACGGTAAACCAAGTTCAGATAAATTCTAAAGGTTTCAGATCACAGATCGAAGTACTCGGGCATGCAGCCCGAAAAAGTTTAACGGTTACAAAAACCACTCGGCATTCCGAGGCAAATTTAAGGTGGGACATAAGAGTTTGTTCACTCCGCGGGAGGAGGGCTGGCAGGCTTGACGAACTCATCCAGGTCGACGCCGTCGGCTATCCGAGTGGCTGCAGCGATGAAAGTCTCCATAAAGGTTCGGAAGTCATGTTTCTGGGTGTTGGCGACCTTGATTGCTGCCAGTTTGACTTGTCGCACCTCCTTGTAGTGGACACAAACCAAAGATAGAGCCACGTCAGCGCCACACCGAGCAACAGACTTCTTCCACTCCTGCACTCGGTCTGGGATTTCATTTAGTCAAGTCATCAGGGACTCAAGATCATTTTGGAGCATAGCCTCTGGCCAAAGTGTCGGGTCAATCCGCAACATGGCAACCTTCAGTCGAGCCAAGTAGTCCACGACACTGTCGATGCGAGATTCCAGACGGAGCAGATTCATGACAGTTTCATCTTTCACGGGAGAGTTGATTGGATCCAAACCTGGTTCGATCCGCCCAGTCTCCTCTTCAAAGTTCTGGCAAAACTATGCATTCACGATCCAAGGATAAGTCAATTTTCGTACACTGAGTCGACACAAAAAAAATCAGTCGGAACAGAATGTGCACCTTCAAGCTTGATGAACAACTTCTTGGCAAGACTTCTCAGACAGCTCTCCAGATCATCCCTCCTGCGAGCAATGCCTTCCATTTCTCGCCCTGGACGAGATTCGCCTTCTTCCAGCGCGAGCACTCCTTGTTGGAGTCATTCAGAGCGGTCTTCAGCCTGGTATTCTCTTCTTCCAACTGGCCGACCGAAGCCAGCTTCTGTTCGGCCAGAGCGGTCCTGTCGTCAGCCTCCTTACGAGCAGCAGCCAAATCCTGATCCTTCTTCGCTAGAGTTTCTCTCAGTTTTTCTGCAAAGAAATGACGATTGATTCAGAAATAGCAGAAGGGTACTCAAGCCTAAAACTGACCAGTCGACAAACTCGTCTTACCAGCGGCGCCGTCTCTGACCTTTTGCAGCTCTGTCCTGGCCAGCTCCAAGTCAAGGTTTAGTTAAATCTGCTGCTTCTCCAAGTCAGCAAAGCGAGCTCCAAGATCACAAGATTTCTGAAATCAAAGGGGAGAAGTTATTTTTACAGCAAAAAATAACAAAGGCAATAAATACTAAGACTATGGTCGACTGCCCGCAGTCCACCATAGTCTCGGGGACTACACCCAATGGGTGCACTTTGCGTGCCCCCACCGGTTCTGATCCCACTCGACCGGCCCGCCGAAGTCGAGTCCAAAAAAAAGGCAGAAAGAGAGAAAGTAGAACTCAGACTATAGTCGACTGCCAACAGTCCACCGTAGTCTCGGGGACTACACCCAGTGGGTGCACTTTGCGTGCCCCCACCGGTTCTGATCCCACTCAACCAGACCGAGTGGAAGAGACAAACTACCAGTTTGGTTTATACATTCGACAAAATACAAAGACTACAGTCGACTGCCAGCAGTCCACCGTAGTCTCGGGGACTACACCCAGTGGGTGCACTCAGCGTGCCCCCACTAGTCCAAAAATTCAATCGACGACACCCAGTGGGTGTACAGATGCAAAGATTTTCGAAAAGAATCTTCAGGTAGCATATCCTAACAAAACAAGCGGCGACCAACTAACCTGAACGTTGCTCTGGAGAGCCAAGCTGGCATCATAGGCGGCTTGGCTGGCGTCCCGCACCGTCTTCATCTTCTCCATCATAATGCCCGCCTGGCGTATGGCTTCCCTAACAGCATTCACCTCGTCCTCTGGGACATGATGGGTCGCAAAAACTGAAGGTGGGTCGACAGGGGCCTGAGCAGTCGACGAAGAAGGCAAGGCACTCGACAGTGGCACAGCGAAGGTAACAGAACCCCGATTGACATCGCCAGTGTCCTGAACGACTAGTTCCGCCCTCGGCGTCGACTGTAGCGCCTCACTTACAGGAGCTCGCCTATTCTTCCTCATCAAAGGCCTCTCGGGCTCTTCATCATCATCAGGGAGGTCGATAATGTTGGGAGCTGTGCAAAGTTCAATTGCCAAAATCACGTCACCCAATGATGCACATTGCAGTTGAATCGACCGAATAAAGATAGTATGGCAGAAATCATACCCGGATTAGAAGTGACCGCATCCTCCATCACCTCATCATCATCCCTGTAAGCTGAGGTCCCGGAAGTGGCAACGCTGACAATTCCAAAGTTCGTCCAGTTAAAACAAGAAAAACAAACAGCGCGGAGCGTCGAGTGAATACAAAGAGAGACACTCACGCGGAGGCGACGGGGATATCAATCTTGATCTTCGGCAACGCCTTCCGAGTCCTCGGCTCTGCAACTTTGGGGTGCTTGGGCGCCTTCTCAGTCGGGGTTGGTGAAGAGATCCGAGGACGCTTCAAAGACTGGCCAGCCTGAGCAGTTACCTTGTCACGGGCACTCGGCCGTTCTTGGTCAAGCTTGGATCGCCTCTCCCTGCGAGGGGGCGACTCGACTTCTTCTCCATCACTTGAGTCGTCGCTTCCTCCATCCCCTTCACCATTGGAAGTCCACTCGCCACTGTCGCCGCCACTCGCATCGCCTTCCAGAGCTTGCTCTTGCTCCCCGTTGGGCATTGAATACATTTCAATAATGGCCTGAAAGAAAGCGAGGAGAACAAAGTCAGTCGAGCAATATAGGCAGCTGCGCGAGTGAATTCAGATTACAAGCAAAAACTCAGAATCAGACCTGCTCTGGTGCATGAGACTGGTCGAATGGGGGAACTCTCCTGGCTCCCCTGGGATTGTCCTTGTTCCCGGTAATGCCCGACAGCCACTTCTCCAGTGTGTCATCGTCGACCTCCTCCGGGTGGATCCGAGTGGAGTCTTCAAGACCCGAATACATGCACATCGGATGGTCTCGAGCTTGAAGATGCTGGATGCGCCGCTGAAGGAAGACCTCTAAAAGATCCATACCAGTGACCCCGTCATGAATAAGCTGGACCACTCGATTGACCAACACCTTCACGTGCGCCTTCTCCTCCGGGAGCACCTTCAAAGGGGAGGGTTTCCTCACTCGG
Organism: Triticum dicoccoides; assembly: GCF_002162155.2. Classification (NCBI taxonomy): domain Eukaryota; kingdom Viridiplantae; phylum Streptophyta; class Magnoliopsida; order Poales; family Poaceae; genus Triticum; species Triticum dicoccoides. The sequence goes on along the minus strand of NC_041386.1, from coordinate 537,612,128 downwards.
TCCATGGTAAAGGGAGGGAGGCCAGTCGATTGCCCTGGCGTCGACTGGTCTTTACAGTAAAACCAGGTCGACTGCCATCCACGAACTGAGTCAGGAAGAATCATGGCCGGAAAGGAGCTTTTCCCTCTCGTTTGAATGCCAAGACCCCCACACATCTGGATCACTTGGGTCCTCTCGTCACTCGGATTAGCCTTTTTCACTGTCTGGGAGCGACAAGTGAAAATATGCTTGAAAAGACCCTAGTGAGGCCGGCAACCCAGGAAATTTTCACACAAAAGAAATAAAAGCGGCGAGATAAACGATTGAGTTGGGGTAAAATGGTGGAGTTGTGCCCCAAAGAAGTTCAGAAACCCTCGAAAGAAAGGGTGAGGAGGCAAGGAAAATCCATGGTCGACGTGGGTGGCAAGAAGAACACGCTCACCCTCCCGAGGTTGCGGCTCAGATTCCTTCCCCGGAAGCCGCGCCGAGTCATAGGGGATCAGCCCCCCTTCGGCCAGATCGTCGAGGTCTTCTTGGGCGATCCTCGAGTGGATCCAGTCGCCCTGGATCCAGCCCTTCGGCAGGCCGGTCCGCGAGGAAGATCCGCCCCGGCTGGTCGCCTTCCCCTTCGACCTCGCCATCGCCTTCTTTGCCCGCTCCAGAGCCGCCGTCTTCTCCTTCCCCATTGTCGTCGGCGAGACGCGTACGGAGCGGTGACGCTGGGGCGAGAGCGAGTGCAGCGGAGGGGCGTAAAGAGGAGAAGAGGTAATAGGAACACGTTGTTTGGGAGACTCCGGTCCAACGCCTTATATGAGGCCGCTTCCGAGTGGCTGACGGGTAGGCCCAGGTGGCTCTGTCAAATCCCGTAACGATCGCGCGCGCGATACGTGGCGAAAAAGGTGGCGCGGGGATCGAGGCGGCTCCGCTCTATCCCATCCGGTTACTGCGGCCTCCCCCATCCCGCGTGCTTCCCAAAATTCGGATCCCACAAAATCTGCGGGCAGCAAACAACTTGTCAGACCAAAGATCTCCTCCGCACCGTCACTCGGAGCCTTACAAGTAAAGAAACTCACTCGACGAAGAATTAAGAATGGATCAAGGCGGCTGAAAAGGAAGTTGCTGTCGTCACTCAGGTCCGTTGATCCGAAACAAGATACGCTCACGGCATGAAAAACGAGTCGGAGAAGTTGTCAACTCCTTCCCCACTCAAACCTTGATCCATTCGGGGGCTAATGATGAAGCTATGTACCTAGGGTAGGGTCATGGACCTGTCCTAACTGCCCTACCCAAGGACATCTCTAGAAGAAATCACCTTTCAATCGACTTGGAGGTGTTCCACTTGACAGACTCGAAGACATTCGACCGAGAAGCAATCACTCGACCAAGATCCAACCACTCGACGGCCAGGAGACCTAAAGTCACTCCGCATGCTAACGGTCGGTCATTAAGTAGCTTTTATGGTCATCATAGCACTTTATTAGTAGCGTTACCAGTAACACCCTGCCTTAATATACATTGAACCCTTTGTAACGTGGGCTGGCCGGGGTCCTGGCGCACTCTATATAAGCCACCCTCCTCCGAGACAAGGGTTCGCACCCCTGTAATTCATACTCTCATAATCCAGTCGACCGCCTCCGGGCTCCGAGACGTAGGGCTATTACTTCCTCCGAGAAGGGCCTGAACTCGTAAACCTTGTGTTCTTACAACTTCTCCACAGCTAAGATCTTGCCTCTCCATACTTACCCCCCTACACTACTGTCAGACTTGGAACCACGACAGTAGCGGCAGTAGCAGCGGTAGTACCGCGGCTACCACCGCTACTAGTGCCGCACATACCCTCTTTTTCTCTCCCGTTCTCCCCCTGTTTCTTCTGCTCTCAATCTCTGCGGTAGTACCGCTGGTGGTCGCGGTAGTACCGCTGCTACCAGCAGTAGTACCGCTCTACTAAGCGGTAGTACCGCTCTTTGCAGGCTGAAGGGGGGGGGGGGTAACGGTTGGATTGGTCCCCCCACTATAAAAGGAGGTCTTCTTCTCCAAGTTGACCTACCTCTTTTCCCCCAAGCTCCATTGTTGCTCCAAAGCTCATTTTCGCCCGATCTCTCTCCCTAGCCAATCAAACTTGTTGATTTTCTAGGGATTGGTTGAGAAGGCCCGGATCCACACTTCCACCAAGAGAAATTTGATTCTCCCCACTAATCCCTTGCGGATCTTGTTACTCTTGGGTGTTTGAACACCCTAGACGGTTGAGGTCACCTCGGAGCCACATTCCATTGTGGTGAAGCTTCGCGGTATCATTGGGAGCCTCCAATTAAGTTGTGAAGATAGCCACAACCTTGTTTGTAAAGGTTCGGTCGCTGCCTTCAAGGGCACCAATAGTGGAATCACGGCATCTCGCATTGTGTGAGGGCGTGAGGAGAATACAGTGGCCCTAGTGGCTTCTTGGGAAGCATTGTGCCTCCACATCGTTCCAACGGAGACGTACTTCCTCTCAAAGGGAAGGAACTTCGGTAACACATCCTCGTCTCCACCGGCTCCACTCTTGGTTATCTCTTACCTTTACTTGTGCAAGCTTATATTGTGTTGTATCCCTTGCTTGCTTGTGTGCTAGTTGTTGTTGCATCATATAGGTTGCTCACCTGGTTGCATATCTAGGCAACCTATTTTGATGCTAAGTTTAATTTGGTAAAGAAAAGCTAAAATTGTTAGTTGCCTATTCACCCCCCCCCCTCTAATCAACCATATCGATCCTTTCAGCCGAGCAAAAGGCATCAACCTTTTGGCTTCGTGTTCATCGTCAGTACCATGAACACAAGAAGTTTGCACCGTACAAAATGGAGAGCAAGCGTGGGTGGGTGTCTCTCTTGAAGCGATGGAGGGTGATACAACAAGAGTGCAACAAGTTTTGCGCCACCCTTGAGAGCATCCGGGCACGCCCCGTGAGCGGCATCGACATGAAAGATATGGTATACATGCGCCCCTCTTCGTATCCGTTTTCGTTATGCTTGCATGTCCATTTGCCCATATGCTTGCACGCTATTCATTTGTAGGCATTCCAAGCTTTGGAGGCATTCAAGGCCCAACATGACGACAAGTCCTTCAACCTCTCCCATTGTTGGATGGTCATCAATGGGGAGGAGAAGTTTAAGGCGCAATATGCCGCCGCCAAGGCGCGTGGGGGGGAGGAAGCCGTCGAGGAGCTTGGGGAGGGCAAGAAGCCACGGCCGCGGGGGAAGACCAACTCCAAGAAGGAGGACAAGTGCGATGTGGCGTCGATTGCCTTGCATGCCACTTTGGAGGGCATGATGAGCAAAAAGGACACAAGCGAGGAGAACCACCGGCAAGACAAGGAAGAGCAAATGAACGCCTTCATGGAGATCAAAAGGAGGATGCTTGAGCTTGATGCGGAGAAGCAAGCCAAGATGCTTGAGATGGAGGCGGAGAAGCAAGCCAAGATGTTCGACATCGAGGCCGCCAATGCCAAGACCAAGGCAAAAGAAGTGGCGCTCGCTAGCATGATGACGGGGGTGGAGATCATGAAGGTGGACTTGAACACCGTGTCGCCGAGGAAGAGGCCATGGTTCGAGAAGATGCAGGCCGAAATACTCAAGTTCAACAACGGGTGATCTATGGCGGAGAGCGCCATCCTTTTTTTATATGACGGCAAGTGTGCTAGCATGACCACGACCAAGATGGCGTGGTCGAACTCCCGCCCCTTTTATGTGTGCTGGCATGTGTGTCCGCCGCTGGCAAGTGCGCCAACATGAACTGTGTGGTGGCTTTTTTAGAGACTGGCATTGTATGCCGGCCGCTGGCATGGCACCGGCATGAACTCCGGACGATGGCATGGCCGCTGGCATGATCTACGGCCGCGGGGCCTTTTAAAATTTATGGGCGGACATGAAAAGGGTCGCGCACGTAAAACGGGGCGGACGCCGAGCGGCCGGCCGACCCAAACGGACGAAAAGCGGACAAAGCGCGCGTCTGTTTGGGTCGGCGCGTTGGAGTTGCTCTTAGAAGTGCTCCTTAAGAAAGGATAAGAGAATAAGAGTCGGCATGCACCAAACTACTATCTATACATTGACTAACCAATCAGAATAGTATACTTATGAACATTTAATCTGTATGTTAAAACAAAGGCAAGTGTCCTCTTATTTGGATCATAGAAAACTCGGCATGACTACCTGAATGCTATTTACAAAATGATATCAGAACTACTCTGCAAGCACATGGTAAGAAAAAAGGTAAGTAACTGGATGCTATTTCCAAAATGATGTCAGAACTACTACCCCTGTAACCAGAATATAAGACGTTTTTGCAGTTCAATTTATTAAACTGCAAAAACATCTTATATCTATTCTGTTTTATTTCTACAAATGTACATAAAGAATCAATTATTTTGGTTCTTTTAGGTACCATCTTCCTTCTTCTGTTCACACAGAAGAAAAGCCTACTGGTCAGCCTAATCACCTTCAGATTTTTATAAAAGCACACAAGATCACTAAAAATATATTTAAATTATTCGTAACAGATAAAAGTACCCAGTTCTGATTCATACTGCTAGCCAACAAACTAACCAGTGCTTCAGATTTGTAACTATGTGAGTATGTTGTGGACCCCATGCTCATCGTATGATTAAAATAGAACCTTAGCAAACCCTGGAATAATAATGTATTAATAAGGAAGTCCATAGCAATCAAACGAGGAGGTGCTGACTTGCAATTTAAAAATATATACAGCAGTACACCATGGCTGCTTCAGATGTTCAGTTATATTCGGAAAAGCATGATGCGTGTTCAAATGAAATGGTTACTGAAAAAGGATCTCACCTTGTTCCACCAGAACATGTAGTGATCCATAAACATAGTACATGTTCTCTGAAATAATTGGATCAGGCCTCGTGGTTCCACAGGATGGTGATGCGAAAGCACGATTTCTTTGAGAATTAAGTAGCAAACCTGCAATGCACAAAAGGGATCAAATGATTAGCAAACCTGCTGTTCGTCCTGAAGCTAGTTTAGTAAGAGAGAACATTTAGCAACAAAAATAAGAAGTTTTTTTAGAAGCTTGCAGCGAACATACAATGTGTGGCACGGAATATTTCAGAAAAGCATGAAACCTGTGTTCAGATGATTACTGAAAAAGGAATCTCACATTGTTCCACTTCCAATGGAACATGTAGTGATCCATAAACATGGTAGATGTTATCTGAATTCATTGGTTCAAATCTCATGGCTCAACAGGATGGTGCTGCAAAAAGCAGGATTTTTTCAAGCAATTAGTACCAAACCTGCAATGCGCAAAAAAGATCAAATTGTTAGCAAACCTGCCATCCGTCCTGAAGCTAGTTCAGTAAGAAAGAACATTTAGCAAAATCAGATGAAGCTTTCTTTTTGCGGCGTGCATGCAATGTGCAGCATTGGATAAATCATTAATTCCAAACAAAAAGAACAAAACAAGAACACAGAAAATGTCTGACACTCAAGTAACAACTGCCTGAAAATATCATGCTGAAATTTTACATTGCCCATGAATTCTCAGTTATTACCTTTTGTGCATGGTGTCCTGCTCAAAGATGTCCTACCTGGAGCAGAAGTGATACCAAACCTGAAAAATATCACTTAGATAATGCTTCCACTAATACAAATCCACTATTACTGCAGACCATGGAATCCTGGATAAGTGGACAGCGTACCAAACAGTATGCAGTACACATGACAGATAATGTCAGGTATAAGTACTATTAGGAATAGATATTTGATGGGCAGCTTCAGGTAAAAGTTTATGCCAATAAATTGTTGAAGAGGCGATAGAAGCTCTAGATCAAGACAACCTAGAAAATACTCCATTATAATTCTTGAAGAGTTAAAGTTATTGATATATTAACTATCAACGGAATCCGGCCAAGCATTTTAAGAGAATAGCCGAAGAGCAAGAAACCAATCCAAAAAAATACCTTCAACAAACTTAAACTGCCATCCTGTGAACCTTATGAAAGGATTTGTCAGTGCTGCTTCCCATCCTTGTCAGCGCTGGACAGGAATTCCTCCGAGATGGTGGTGGCGGTGTTGATGAAATGCTACAGCTGGAGGAAGAGCTCGCCATAATCAGATGAATGTAGATGAATTGCTAAAAGAGGAAGATGACTCGTGATACCATGTGAGAATTGTGGAAGCGTCTCTACCTCCATTGGAGGCCGCGTGATGTTTATTTATAGGTGCCGAACGTGGCAAGCGATGTACAGATTGGTATCTAGATTGATCTTGGGAGGCAAGGAGACAGGTTTAAACTAGATTACAGTTCCATCTCTAATGCCTCTGGATCCTTCTAGACAGTCGCAGGTTACAGATACTGCCAAGCCTAAGTATCCTGAGATCCCGGACTTCCCAATCCGTTACCGAACCATCTTGAGCTCAATTTCTGAAGCAGGTTATCCTTGATGTCGCAATACCTTTGAGCCCAATCAACCGGTTCGACTCCATCAACACCTAAGCCGGGGGCCCGGTCAGCGGACTCAAGGTTGATTGGATCTCTCCAGTCAGCCACGTAGGCGGACACTCGTCGTTTGAACTTATGCTTGAACTCGGTCCACGCCTGGTACTTATAATGGTTCACACGTGCCTGCATGCTCCGTATACTTTTGAAACCAGCCTTCAGTGTGAAGTGGTGAATTGCATTCTCCAAAGAATGGTCCACTGCAGCAAGCAGAACCAGCGATTTGTGCCGTAGAAACCTCTTCAGACGGCATGTGTATCCTTGGATGACACCCTCCTGTGGGTGTGATGTTTGGCCAGAGGGGCCAAAATCAAAGCACCACAGATATACCTGCCCGACATCTGGATCAACCTGAACAATCTCTTCAAGCATCGATTTTGACGGTTTCTCAGATCGTTCCCAGTTGGGCGAAAAAACGAACTCGTCGACGTCAATAAAGGCCATCCACCTGCAAGAGCTCTGGTGCGTTGCAGCACAATGGGAGAAGCCGGCTTCCTGCATTTTGATCCATGGCCAAGGCACGGTAGAGATTTTGATTCCAGCGGACCTCAACTGAGCGACTTGATCTGCCAAGTCATCCTTACTTCCATTGTCATACAGGATGAAGTGGTCCACCCCGATAGCGGCATGATACAGCACCCATTCGCGAAGAAACTTTGAGACGTTGTGGATCATGGTGCATGCACAAATCAGGTTCTTTTCCGGTGCCACCAGCGAGCCACTTTCACTCTGCCGGGGACGATAAGTCACGAGTGTCGGGATTGGATCCTCGCCCGTGGCTGCCACGGTGACACGGAACTCTGTGTTCCTAGAGTTCAGATGGATCGGTGGAGCGGGGCACCGGGTAACCTGCTGTACGGACGTGATGGCCGGGAAGGAGGCCACCACGGCATGGGTCTCGCCGCAGTAGCGATACAGGCATTGGACACCGCCAGCAACATGGTTGACGCCCTTTGCAAAGACAAGAACATCGCCACTGTCGAGTGTTGCAGAGCTGAACGCGATCCGGCCGGTCCAGTTCAGCAATGCGCGGCCAGGGCAATCGGCAGAGGAAGCCGAGGTCGGGAGCAGCACGGGCGCTTGGAGCGGCTGGAGGCTCCGGGCAGGCTCACGCATTGGGCAGATGTAGGCGTGGCGGCCCGTCCCCGGCAGCCTCCCGAGCGCGCTCGCCGGGGACGACGCTCCACCCTGGAAGGCGCACGTCGCCTTGGCGCCAGGCTCAGCGTCAGTCAGGACAAGAACCTCCCAGTCCGGGAGCAAGACTGCGTCCGCGTCGTCGTGCGAGCGATCGGCCTCCGAGTCCAAGCCCAGGAAGGGTGAGGGCGGCGGCGAGCGATGGAGGGGCCGAAGGCGCCGCGGGAGGGTGGTTTCCGGCTGCGGGGGCTCAGCGTCGGACTCTGAATCTGAGACGAGGTAGGGCCGCAGCGGCGAGAGAGCGAAGGGCGGCGGCGTGCGGTGGAGGGGCAGAAGGCGCCGCGGGAGGTTGGCTTCCGGCTGCGGGGGCGAGGCGTCGGCCTCCGAGTCTGAGAGGAGGTAGGGCGGCAGCGGCGAGAGAGCGAAGGGCGGCGGGGCGAAGGACGGCGAGCGGTCGGCGCCGAGGCCGAGGGGCAGCAAGCCCGGCGAGAAGAGCTGGCCGTGGGCGTAGGTATGGCCGCCGGCGAGCAGGAGGAGGCCGGCCGACACACCGCCGGCGATGGTGAGGGCACGGCGCAGGCAGCCGCGGCGCCGGTAATGCGCCATGGCGGCGGAGCGATTCGAGCGGAGCGGGGAGCTGGAGGTTTCTTGTTCGCGCGAAAACTCTGCGATCGATTGCGCGGAAAAGCTTTTGCCAAATTAGGGCGTCGACGACCTGTATTATACGGTGTATCGGGTCCGACTACGGTACGTATATGGTAGCGTGTTCGCTACGCATACGGTAGCGTAGTTTCTACGTATACGGTGTACAGGCTACCGACCGACCGAGGCAGCAAGGTTTGGAGGTTTGGGCTCGACGCCAGCTGTTCCTTCGGGTCCGCCCGTGGTCGAGTCTCGATCTTTTTTTTTTCCTCACGCTATCAAGATCAGCCTGGTTCTATGTCACGTTGCTGGATTTTTTTTTTCTTTCTCAATATTTTTTGACTAAATTCTTTCTCAATAATAAAGTCAACATTTTATTTATTCTGGACCCGAATACGTATACAGTAGGGTTCAGTACGTATAAGGTGTTCGGCATGTTTCGCCCCAATTTTCGATTAAAAACGTACTCCTATTCAGGAACAAAGCAAAAGAGCTACACTTCCTCAAAAAAATCCAAATTGATTCATGCCGATATAACCAAATCCGTCAAATCAGTGATGAAATCTGATGAAACCAAAAAACCACACTAAACGCTCAGTCAGGTGAAGGAATTGACTGAATCACGCAAAAAAGTTAGCACATTTCTATTCGAAAAAAAAACAGCAATACAAGCAGCACAGCAGGGACAGGCGTGTACCGAAGTGGTTGAAGTCGACCACGGAGCAGGGCGTGGCTCGGTCGTTGGAGCAGGGCGAGGTGGTGTGGTCGCCGGAGAAGGGTGGTGACGTCGAGGTCGCCGGGGCCGAGTCAAGCGAGGGCCGCCGATCAGGTACCTTCAGGTCGCCGGAGCCGAGGACGGCCGGGGTCGCTGTACGAGGGCCGCGGAGCGAGGGGAGGGTGGCGGAGGCAGGAAATTGGAGAGAGGGGAGAGAGAGGAGCAGCAGGCCAGCGCTGGCGCCACTAGGTTCCGCGCGCGGCGCGCCGCTATGGCTGATACTTGGCAGGGAAGAGCGACTGGAAGGAGATTGGTCTCGACGGACAACGACAGAGCTAGGGATAATTTTGACAGGGGTAGTTTGGGAATACCAAAACGATGACAAGCTATTCACAGTAAGGATGGCAATGGGTCGGGTTTGGATCGGGTTGAACAATATCAAATCCATATCCATATCCATATCCATGAAGACAGTCTTTGCCCGCCCGTGAAAAAATTCATGGGTGAAAAATTGTGTCCATGTCCAAATCCGATGGATATCCATATCCACTGGATATCCATTGGGTCCTCTCAAGACATATAAATAAAACTTAACATAATATTAACATAAACTCTTCCATTCTTCACCTCGTGGCAGACTAGGCTTCATTTATGATAAAGCAACATCCAGTAATAACCTAAGATCATTTAGTATTTTTCTAACAGATGAGAATGACGAGTCATTTAATAAGGAGATAAAAATAAGGGAAGGGGTGTTGAAGTATGTTACAGAGGGGATTGACTGTCAACTTATAAAAATTACGATGGGGATTGTGTGATTTCTTATGCATGTTTTAGATAAAAAAGTGTAAAATTATTGTGGGACATGTGAACGTGGGGTAGGGATGGCAGATTTTTTCCCATTACGTCATACTATCGGGTCGGGTTTGGGTATATCCATGGGTACACGATTATATCCACGCCCTACCCACGAACAATCGGGTCGGGTTTGGGCGCCGCCCATGGACACAAAAGCATATCCAAACCCTATCCATTCGGGTCGGATATCCATGGATATCCATGTCCATGGATAAAATTGCCATCCTTAATTCATAGTTTGACTAACAGAAAACATGTGACCATCTAAAAAAAAACAGAAAACATGTGACATTTAACGGGAGTGCTATTTTCAGACGGAAATGCTACGGCTCACCCGGCTGATCTGTTTCAGCCAACATTGTGGCTGCCGGATCTGATTTTGATCGAAAGGCTCGAAAGCAACCTCTTCCGTCATCTAAGTTTGCAGCTGGGCGGCTGTTGCAATCCTTGCAGACCGGGGAAGGGGAGGCAGCGGCCAATAACCAGGGCGAGGGTAGGGTGTCGAGATGGGCGACGCTGGAGCAGGTGTTCAGCGGCTACTTCGACGACATCTAGCCGGAGGGCAGGAAGGAGCACTGTGAGGCAACCTCAGGGAGTGTGTCGCACGCGGTCGATTGCTGCTAGTACTCGCCAGAATCGACCGGCATAACTGGCGGTGGAGAGAGAGGAGATGCTTTGTTTGCAACAAGGGTTATGTGCGACTGCAACAAAGCTTTTGTTGCGGAGCCGCAAATACTTTTTTTGCAACAAGGCTCTTGTTTCTTTTGAGAAATTAAGCAATTGTTTGATTAATTTTGAAAGTGCTAGTGATCGACTAGAGGGGGAGTGAATAGGCGATTTTTAAGAAAGTCTTCAAAACATGAGAGTTTTGAAGACAAATGATAGAAATAAACATATTACCATGCAGCGGAAGGTAGACTACACTAAGCAAGTCATAGTCAAGTATTCAATAAAGTAAAAGCACAATGACTAATAGCAGCTAGGCAGTATAGATCAGGTAGAAGATAGTATGAAGCCAATCAGAACAAGCAGTCACTCAGTGAAGACAAAAGATAATGCAAACAGGCAATGACTTCACAAGGACCAACTGTAAATAAAGAGATGGGAAGGATAGAACCAGTGACTCGTTGAAGACAATGATTTTTTGGACCAGTTCCAGTTGTTGTGACAACTGTACGTCTGGTTAGGGAGGCTGAGATTCAACTCAGAAGACCGTGTCTTCACCTTATTCCCCTTGAGCTAAGGACACCCAGTCCTCGCCCAGTCACTCTGGTAAGTCTTCAAGGTAGACTTTCAAACCTTCACAGACTTCGTTCACCGGCAATCCACAATGACTCTTGGATGCTCAGAACGCGACGCCTAGCCGGCTGGAGGATTCACAGTCCTCAAGTGTAATAAGTCTTCAGATCACACAGACAGGAAGACTTAAGTGATGCCTAACACTCTTTGCCTCTGGGTGTTTAGCGCTTTATCCTCGCAAGGAATTCTCTCTCAAAGGCTTCGAGGTGAGTTGCTCTCAAACGACAAAAGCCGTACTAACTCTAAGCAGCCAACCGTTTATGGTTGTAGGGGGTGGGCTATTTATAGCCACTAGGCAACCCAACCTGATTTGTCCGAAATGACCCTGGGTCACCAAGGAACTGACATGTGTTCCAACGGTCAGATTTCAAACACACACGGCAATTTTACTTGGGCTACAAGCAAAGCTGACTTATCCAGCTCTGGATAAGATTTGCTCTCATTGTCTTCACTCAAAGACATAGGATTTTGGTTAAGCATCACTTCAGTCATTCTGACTGGTTCTCTTGGACCCCACTTAACAGTACGGTGGTTCCTATGACTCAACAAAGAAGAAAAAGAACGACGAAACAACTAAGTCTTCGCGCTCCATAGTCTTCACGCGATGTCTTCTCTTGTCATAGTCTTCAATGTGAATGTCTTCACATACCACCTTTGACTTCAATGTCTTCATACATTTTTAGGGGTCATCTCTGGTAGGAAAACCGAATCAATGAGGGACTTCTACCTGTGTTATCCTGCAATTCTCACAAACACATTAGTCCCTCAACCAGGTTTGTCGTCAATACTCCAAAACCAACTAGGGGTGGCACTAGATGCACTTACAATCTCCCCCTTTTTGGTGATTGATGACAAACTGGTTGAAGTTTTCAACGGGGAATAAAATATGTGAAATTGTAAAGGATGGAGTATTGTCTTCATAAGTGGCAAAGGCTCCCCCTGAAGATGTGCATATAAGTAATTTGCTCTTGGAATGCAAATGCACATGGCAGGTTGTACTTGTGGAGATCCTCTTCAACTTATGATGACAATTCATCATGCATGATTTGATGTAACGAAGATAATGACATGCATAATGAAAAATGGACGTCTGCAAAATGACCATCGAGTTTAAGCGTCACAACTCGAAGAACCAAATGTATCGAAGAGCAAGAGTTGTAAGCACTTGGCAAAAGTAGCAAAAGGTAAAGCAACCACCCATATGGACCCGCTTGAAGACTATCAACTCATATGCTTCTCCCCCTTTTGTCAGTAAGGACCAAAAAGGTTTGAAGACATAGAGCGCCTACTCATTCCCATGAGGTGCAGGAGAAGCAGCAGGGTCGTCATTGAGGTCCGGTGGTGCAGAAGAACTTGGTGCAGTGTCGACACGCACTGAAGTTGGAGGAGGTGAGGTTGCATCATCTTGGTCATCAATGACTCTGGCATTCACTGTCGCAGCTGAGGACGAATAGTCAGAGTCTTCAAGTGAGGGAGTCCGACGCAAGTGAGCATTCCTGGGAGGAGTTGAGTCAAACTTGAATCTTTTGGTGAAGCCATCGTCTTGTAGATCAGCTTCAGCACTAAGCAATGTCAAACTCTTCCACGACCTCTGACAGGTTTCATGAGTGACAAAGGCATTCTTGGTGGCAAGATTGCGAATGCGGTTGACATCCACCAAGAGGCTTTGCATCTGACGCTTGAGCCAGTTGTGATGCTTGTCCTGTTTCTGGTGTAGCGCGACGAGAAGCTCTCGGTCATTGATAACACGAGATCGCCTTCGAGGTCTTTGCGCAATGGTGCTTCCAGTGGCGTCAGTTTGAGTACGAGGGGCACGTGTGTTGCCAGCCAAGGGATAAACACGCGAGACTGCCTGAACTCCTTTAATGGGTTGGGTGAAGCTTTGGTGATCAACATTGTGAAGATAAATGGGATCCTTAGCAGGCTCTGGGTAAATAGCTTCAACAGACAGATCAACCTCTGGCAAGAAGACAAGATGATTGCGCACAGACGGCTAATAGTTAATGGCAGGGTGAAGCTTGATAAGTTGCATTACCCATGGAGCATAAAACTTCAGACCAAAAATGTCGGAGCCAAATGCAACCAACTGCCTAATGAAGAAGTCCTGAGCATTGAAGCTGATGCCATTGAAGATGTAGAAAACCAAAGTCTTCATTGCTCCTTCAAGCTTCGCTGCAGATGAATGTCCTTTAATGGGCCATAGAGTTTTTCTGATGATATGATAAATGGTGTGAGGCAGATACTCTAGGTCTTCAACAAAGAATTCAGATGGGTAGTCAGCGTCGTGAGGCAAAGGCTTCATCATGCTCAACATTTGGCTCATGTTGGGTTCCGACTTCTGAAAAATGCTCTCCAAAGCATTCTGGTGTTGTTGGCAATCTGACTCATAGTATTCACCAGGAGTGGGCAGGCCTGTGAGCTCAGTGATATCAATAGTTTGGCTTCACGATGGATATTGCCTGTCATCCACTCAAGGACCCAAGTCTTTGGATCCCTGTTGTAGCCTCAAATGTGAAGAGTTGCATAGAACTGTAGCAGAAGCTCTTCATTCCAGTGTTCCTTATCTGTGACAAACTACAACAGTCCAGCGTCTCTGAAGCAATCCAACGCTTCTTCAAGGCAGGGCAGGCCAGCTATAGCTTCAGTGTCGAGAAGCATATGTGGAAATATGCGCCCTTGATTGTATAAGATGCAGGAATAGTAGCTGCGCTGCTGATAGTTCCAGAACCGATCTGATGAAATGCGAGGTTTGGTGTAAGGGTTCTTGGCACTGTTGAAGAAGGTGTTGTGTGCCACGAAGCCATTCACATTGAAGACCCCAGGTGAAGTTGCAGTGCCTGGGAATCATGGAAGTCTTGGCTTGGGCTTCTGGATGGGAGGTCTGTGCTCGACATGATAGTCAAATTGTGGACCCGCAACAGGTGGAGGAACCAGAATGGGCCATCGGACCATAACAGGCTGACCACGATCAAATGCCAGCTCAATTGTATGAGGTCTTGGAGGGGGTATGAAAGTGCTAGTGATCGACTAGAGGGGGGGGGGGTGAATAGGCGATTTTTATGAAAGTCTTCAAAACATGGAAGTTTCGAAGACAAACGATAGAAATAAACCTATTACCATGCAGCGGAAGGTAGACTTCACTAAGCAAGCCATAGTCAAATATTCAATGAAGTGAAAGCACAATGACTAATAGCAGCTAGGCAGTTTAGATCAGATAGGAAGATAGTGTGAAGCTAATCAGAACAAGCAGTCACTCAGTGAAGTCAAATGGTAATGCAATCATACAATGACTTCACCAGGGCCAACCGTAAGTAAAGGAGAGGGAAGGATGAAACCAGTGACTCGTTGAAGACAATGATTTGTTGGACCAGTTCCAGTTGCTGTGACAACTGTACGTCTGGTGAGGGAGGCTGAGATTCAACTCAGAAGACCGCGTCTTCACCTTATTCCCCTTGAGCTAAGGACACCCAGTCCTCACCCAATCACTCTGGTAAGTCTTCAAGGTAGACTCCCAAACCTTCATAGACTTCGTTCACCGGTGATCCACAATGACTCCTGGATGCTCAGAACGCGACGCCTAACCGGATGGAGGATTCACAGTCCTCAAGTGTAATAAGTCTTCAGATCACACAGACAGGAAGACTTCGGTGATGCCTAACACTCTTTGGCTCTGGGTGGTTAGGGCTTTATCCTCGCAAGGAATTCTCTCTCAAAGGCTTCGAGGTGGGTTGCTCTCAAACGACAAAAGCTGTACACTAACTCTGAGCAGCCAACCGTTTATGGTTGTGGGGGTGGGCTATTTATAGCCACTAGGCAACCCGACCTGATTTGTCCGAAATGACCCTGGGTCACTAAGGAACTGACACGTGTTCCAATGGTCAGATTTCAAACACACACGACAACTTTACTTGGGCTACAAGCAAGGCTGACTTATCCAACTCTGAATAAGATTTCCTCTCATAGTCTCCACTCGAAGACATAGGATTTTGGTTAAGCATCACTTCAGTCATTCTGACTGGTTTTCTTGCACCCCACTTAATAGTACGGTGGTTCCTATGACTCAACAAGGAAAAAACACAGAACGATGAAACTGCTAAGTCTTCGCGCTCCATAGTCTTCACGCGATGTCTTCTCTTGTCATAGTCTTTAATGTGAATGTCTTCACATACCACCTTTGACTTCAATGTCTTCATACATTTTTAGGGGTCATCTCTGGTAGGAAAACTGAATCAATGAGGTACTTCTACCTGTGTTATCCTGCAATTCTCACAAACACATTAGTCCCTCAACCAGGTTTGTCGTCAGTACTCCAAAACCAACTAGGGCTGGCACTAGATGCACTTACAATCTCCCCCTTTTTGGTGATTGATGACAAACTGGTTGAAGTTTTCAATGGGGAATAAAATATGTGAAATTGTAAAGGATAGGGTATTGTCTTCATAAGTTGCAAGGGCTCCCCCTGAAGATGTGCATATAAGTAATTTGCTTTAGGAATGCAAATGCACATGGCAGGTTGTACTTGTGGAGATCCTCTTCAACTTATGACGACAATTCATCATGCATGATTTGATGTAACGAAGATAATGACATGCATAATGAAAAATGGACATCTGCAGAATGACCTAAGTGCGGAAGTTATCATCGCACATGCGGTATTTATCATCACATCATAGAATAGCAAATAAGTAGCAGACGACCATCGAGTTTGAGTGTTACAACTCAAAGAACCAAATGTATCAAAATGCGAGAGTTGTAAACACTAGGCAAAATATAAAACCACCGCCCATATGGACCCGCTTGAAGACTATCAAACTCATATGCTTCTTCCCCTTTTGTCAGTAAGGACCAAAAAGGTTTGAAGACATAGAGCACCTACTCGTTCCCATGAGGAGTTGGTGAAGCAGCAGGGTCGTCGGAGTTGGTTGGCGGTGCAGACGAACTCGGTGCAGTGGTGATTCGCACTGAAGGTGGTGAAGTAGCATCGTCTTCATCATCGATGACACGTGCATTCACTGTTGCAGCAGAGGAGGAGAACTCAGAGTCTTCAAGAGACGGAGTACGCCCCAGCAAGGTCCTTCTTGGAGGTGTTGAGTCAAACTTGAAGCGTTCAGAGAAACCATCATCTTGAAGATCATCTTCAGAACACATAAGCGTCAGCCCTTTCCATGTACGCCGACAAGTTTCATGGGCGACAAAGGCATTCTTGGTGGCAAGGTTGCGAATCATGTTTACGTCCACCAAGAGGCTTTGCATTTGGCGCTTCAGCCAGTCATGATGCTTATCCTGTTTCTGATGAAGGGCAACCAGAAGCTCTCGGTCATTGAGAACACAAGATCGCTTCTTGGGCCGTTGTGCAATGGTGCTTTCAGTGGCTTCAGTGAGGGCACGATGAGGTGCAAGGGTAGTACCAGCCAGAGGATAAACACGAGTGACTGCTGGGTCGCCTTCAATGTGTTGTGAGAAACTTTGCTTATCAGCATTCTGAGAGACTAAGGGGCTCCTTGGCAGGCTCTGGATAGATGGCTTCAACTGACATATCGACGTCAGGCAGAAAAATCCGATGATTGCGAGCAGAGGGCTGATAGGTGACAGCTGAGTGTAGTTTGATCAGACGCATAATCCATGGAGCGTAAAACTTCAAGCTAAAGAGATCAGATCCTGATGCAGCAAGTTGGCGGATGAAGAAGTCTTGTGCATTGAAGCTTTTGCCGTGAAGAATATGGAAGACCAAAGTCTTCATTGCACCTTCCAGCTTTGCATGTGGAGAATGTCCTTTGATGGGCCAGAGAGTGCGCCTTATGATGTGATAGATAGTGTGTGGCAGATACTCAAGGTCTTCAACAAAGAACTCCTTAGGATATTCAGCATCTGGAGGCAAAGGCTTCATCATGTTAAGCATCTGACTCATGTTGGGTTCAGGCTTGTGAAAAATGCTTTCCATAGCAGCACTGTGAAGCTGACAACCAGGTTCATAAAGATCTCCTGGAGTGGGCAGGCCAGTGAGCTCAATGATATCAAAGGCTTTGGCTTCATGATGAACATTGCCTGTCATCCACTCAAGGACCCAAGTCTTCAGATCCATGTTGTAGCCACGAATATGAAGAGTTGCATAGAATTGGAGCAGCAATTCTTCGTTTCAGTGCTCCTTGTCAGTGACGAACTGCAACAAGTCAGATTCTGTGAAGCAATCCAGCGCTTCTTCCAAAATAGGGCAGACCAGTTATGGCTTTAGTGTCAAGACACATATGGGGAAAAATGCGACCTTGATTGTACAAGATGCATGAGTAATAACTGCGCTACTGATAGCTCCAGAACCGATCAGAAGATATTCTTGCCTTAGAGTAGGGGTTCTTGGCGCTATTGAAGAAGGTGTTGTGTGCTTTGAAGCCATTGATATTGAATGATCCGGGTGCAGATACAGTGCCTGGAAACCTAGGCAGCCTTGGCATTGGCTTCTGAACCTGAGGCCTGCGCTCGACGTGATAGTCAAATTGGGGACCAGCAGCAGGTGGAGGAACAAGAAGAGGCCATTTGACAGTGAAAAGCTGACCATAGTTGTATGCTTGCTCAATAGTATGTGGCCTTGGTGGCGGAACAGGAGCAGTGGCATCAACAGAGGCGTCAGGCAGCATATCTGTTGCAGGTGCATCATTGGCTTCACTGGCTTCTGGCACAGTGTTAGGTGCAGGCTCCACATTGTCTTCAGCCATGACCACGTCATTGGCTTCAGTGGTGTTAGTGGTGGCAGCCTCAGGATTCTCAACCTCCACTTGAGGAGCTGGAGGGTCGGGCACTGGCACGTTCACTTCAGGAACAACTTCTTCAGTGGTGGGGGAAGTAGGGACACGTTCTTCTGCTTGTTTTTCTTTGGCTGATGCAACAGGATTGTCTTCAGCAACTTTAGCTTCAAACTCGGAGACGTTCACACTAGGAGTGGCTTCGGGGAACACCTGACGTGCAACAGATTGGTGGTGCACTTCTCCTTCTAAAACGCTCGAAAGAGGGACTTGGGGCCTTGGTCCTTTGCGAAGCCTGCGTAACGCTGGCGATGCCTGTGAAGATGGAGTTGGCTGGGCCTCAAAGTCATCCTCTTCTTCTTGCACTGGTGGGGTGACTTGTTGGGGAGTACTAGGGGTTTCTTGTTGTTGTGGGTGATCAGCCCATGATGCATCCTGAGCAATTGGCGTTAGAGAACGACCAATGCTGATGAGTTCGCTGTTCGTGAGAACAGGCGATGATACCAAGTTGTGCTCTATCTGAGGAAGAACTACATCATCTTCAACATTGTCATGGTGACCAATGTCTTCAGCAGCGGTGGGGTCAACTGCCGGAAAGTCTTCAGCTTCAGGAGCCTTTGTGGAAGCAGGCTCGTGAACTATCATCCGTC
Source organism: Triticum dicoccoides (assembly GCF_002162155.2). Classification (NCBI taxonomy): domain Eukaryota; kingdom Viridiplantae; phylum Streptophyta; class Magnoliopsida; order Poales; family Poaceae; genus Triticum; species Triticum dicoccoides. The sequence continues at coordinate 537,593,622 of NC_041386.1, read as the reverse complement.
GTTCTTGATGCGAAGAGTTAGGACGAGCAACCAAGATGGGCTCGACAACAAGGGGCTCTGTGGGAGCAGCCCGATCTTTCTTGGTTTTGCGCTTCTTCTTGGAGGGAGCGACATCAGAAGCTTCAGGATTTTTCCTCTTTCTGGCTTCAGCCTCGGCAGCCCTTGTCTTCTTCTGGTCTGAAGCGGTGGAAGTGACCTTTGGCTTTGAGCCGGACATGCTGCTTGGGAAGACAATGCGAGGTTCTTCCTGCCTTGAAGGTGCAGATTTGTCAGTCGATGGCTTCTTCTTCTTCTTTGCAGCCATTCTGGGGTCGATGCTAGGACGCCCAAGAGCCTTGCGCTTCTCAGCTTCATTGTAGGCTTGCACGCACTTGTCATCCAGACTCTTCATGCGCTCACGAGAACCTTTAGCTTCTTCTCGTTTCTTGAGAAAGGCTTCCTTGAGCTCGTGCAGCATAACCTTAAAGTTTTTGACATCTTGCATGCTGAGCTTTGCCATGTGCTTCTTGAAATGAGCTTTCTCATAGTCGATCTTTTGCTTCAGTTCAACGATGCGTTGAGCTAGAGCTAGCTCAGAAGCAATGGCGCCCGTGAAAGAGACGCTGAGGCCAATTGGAAGTTGCAGATCGTCAAAGCTGAGATTGGGGGTTTCAAACCACTCATCAATGAAGTTGTGGATGATTGCCACGTCAAAGAGAGGCAAATAATTGAAGATTTCTGCTTCTTCCTTGCTCTTAATCAGTTGCTCAAGAGCGTCATCTGCAAGATCTTCATCACTAGACAGGTCAATGTGTTCGTCTCGCAGAATGGCAGCAGGGGTCAATGCCTGATCAGTATTCTTTTTCATCTCCGTCTTCTTGGAGATACGTGATAGATCTTCAGACTGCACACTGTCTTCAGGAGGTGCAGTACCCAGTGGCTTCACACGTGAAGCTTTTGGAGGAGCAGTTGACTTTGAAGCTCTAGCCTTCTTTGGCTTCTGCGACTTTGGAGCAGGAGCTGGGGCTTCATCAGTGTCAGCATCATCATCAGAATGATCTACTTTGGCACCTTGAACAGAAATGTGAGTGATAAGACCATCAAGGTTGTAGAAAGGTCCGATGATATTGGGTTCAGCATCATGTGTGCCATCAGCCCGTGGAGCAGAAGGACCAGGGTTGAAGTCTAGGCCCAATGACTTCTTGTTTTCCTTGGCCGATGCATTTGCATGCTGGAATTTGCGCTTGAAGAGATTATCGTCATGACACCAGAGCAGTGATGATGGGTCAGCATTGTCAGGCTGTGGTCCTCGTACCATACAGGGATAGAAACCCTGAGCAATAGCTTCAGCTCTGTTCTTGGGTTGAAGGTTTCAGAAGAGAATGTCACCCCAAGGACTCTTGATGGCATTCTTCTCAGCATACTCCTGGGTCACAAACTTGTATTTGAACCATTGTTCGACCCAATATCTTCGAATCCATTGGATTCGTGTCTTGCGCTGATTGTAATCCTCTTCTGGATCTGTCTTGTACAACTCTGAGAGGTCACCAGGCAGATCTCTTGATGTTCCCCCTCGACGCTATCTGCCACCCTTCCTTGCTGATTTCTCTGTAGCCATGAACTTCAAACTGAATGACTTCAACACGTTCAAAGGCTTCAAGGGCTTCCGCTTGCTGGTCAAACAGGAACTGGCTTCAGGAGAGTTAATGTGATGCTGTAAGAATTCTGCAAACGAATGCAGACTATGAGAACCAAGGGATTCTCCCACGGACATGTACCTGTGACAGCATTAGAGATGCGACGGAAGGGGAGAGGTCATATGCATTCTCAGAAGATTTTGAAGGTAAATCGGTTTGAAGACATTGACCTCATTAGTGCGAAGACATTCACTTATGTGTTTGGGTTGTTTCCAGATTTGTACGAATCCAGGAATAGGCACAAGTGAGGAATCTAACTCGTTATGAAGCTTAAGTGAACATACTAGGCATTATATGAGATACAGACAGGATAGATCTAACATTGAGTAGGTGTAAGTGCATCTAGTGCCACCCCTAGTTGGTTTTGGAGTATTGACGACAAACCTAGTTGAGGGACTAATGTGTTTGTGAGAATTGTAGGATAACACAGGTAGAAGTCCATCATTGATTCGGTTTTCCTACCAGAGATGACCCCTAAAAATGTATGAAGACATTGAAGTCAAAGGTGGTATGTGAAGACATTCACCTTGAAGACTATGACAAGAGAAGACATCGCATGAAGACTATGGAGCGCGAAGACTTAGATCTTTCATACTTCTTTTTCTTCTTTGTTGAGTCATAGGAACCACGGTACTGTTAAGTGGGGTCCGAGAGAACCAGTCAGAATGACTGAAGTGATGCTTAACCAAAATCCTATGTCTTCAAGTGAAGATTATGAGAGCGAATCTTGTCCAGAGTTGGACAAGTCAGCTTTGCTTGTAGCCCAAGTAAAGTTGCCGTGTGTGTTTGGAATCTGACCGTTGGAACACGTGTCAGTTCCTTAGTGACCCAGGGTCATTTCGGACAAATCAGGTCGGGTTGCCTAGTGGCTATAAATAGCCCACCCCCTACAACCATAAACGGTTGGCTGCTCGGAGTTAAAGTACGGCTGTTGTCGTTTGAGAGAAACCCACCTCGAAGCCTTTGAGAGAGAATTCCTTGCGAGGATAAAGTCCTAACCACCCAGAGCCAAAGAGTGTTAGGCATCACTTAAGTCGTCCTGTCTGTGTGATCTGAAGACTTATTACACTTGAGGACTGTGAATCCTCCAGCTAGTTAGGCGTCGCGTTCTGAGCATCTAAGAGTCATTGTGGATCGCCCCTAAACGAAGTCTGTGAGGGTTTGGGAGTCTACCTTGAAGACTTACCAGAGTGATTGGGCGAGGTCTGCGTGACCTTAGCTCAAGGGGAATACGGTGAGGACTAAGGGTTCTGACCTGCGTGTTCAGGACTGGGTGTCCGGGACTGTGTGTCCTCAGGTTTAAATACCTAGCCGCCCTAACCAGACGTATAGTTGTCACAGCAACTGGAACTGGTCCAACAAATCATTGTCTTCAATGAGTCACTGGTTTCATCCTTCCCTTCCCTTTACTTACTGTTGGTCCTTGTGAAGTCATTGCATGATTGCATTATCTTTTGTATTCACGGAGTGATTGCTTGTTCTGATTGGCTTCACAATATCTTCCTACCTGATCCTTACTGCCTAGCTGCTATTAGTCATTGTGCTTTCACTTCTTTGGTTACTTGACTAAGGTTTGCCTAGTGTAGTCTACCTTCCGCTGCGTGGTAATAGGTTTACTTCTATCGTTTGTCTTCAAAACTTCCATGTTTTGAAGACTTTCATAAAAATCGCCTATTCATCCCCCCTCTAGTCTATCCCTAGCACTTTCAATAGGCAAAAACCACTTTCGGTGAATAGGATGAATCTCTTAGGATCAACAAGATGGTAAAAAGGAGAGTTTTATTTACCACATGATGAACTACTAGATGGGAAGAATAGGAGACCGAGCAGTTCAATCCACCGTGCCCTAACTTGGCAACGGAGGACACCTACGGCGGCTGCGGAGAGGACGAAGACCGCGGCCGGCGTGAGGACGGCATCGGTGAAGTCGCGGCAGCTAAGCGCTTCATCGCCGGTGTCATCGAGAGCTAGCGGTGACGCTAGGGTTTTGTGCGAGAGTGGAAGAAAGGATAATGACTATGGTGAGGCATGTATTTATAGGGATAGGGACGACATAGTGTTATTACACAGGTGCCCTTGGCGATTCACATCTGAAGGACACGTGGCTATCATGCAACGCATCGGAGGTTGTTCCACGTTCCCACGCACGCCTGGATTGTCGGGTGGTCGTTCCCACTTCTCCGGGTTTCAGGTGAAAGGATTTAGCATTGAAAACGGATTAATGCTTGTCTCTGTGTCTTCTGCTGATAAGGACGCAGAGAAGACATTCGACAGTTTCAATAGAATGCATATGACTTGGACAGATAGAGGTTGAGATAGAGAGCATAGAGAGATTAGGGTCCGATCACATTCACTTAGTTCAAAAAATTCAACAAGGAAGACATAGCTATAAGTGAATGCTGTAGAGGATAGAACACAAATATGTATATATCAGAAGACAATCAAATCAGCATAGTGAAGATAATCATGAAGACAAGTTGAAATTGAAGACAATCCAAATGTGAAGACATAGCAGATGTAACGCCATGAGTAAAACACTTCAAATAGAAGAATTTGGTGGTGGCGTTACCCACCGTATAGGAAGTATTAGACCCAGACACGACGCACAATTATCGTGGTGCTCTGAAGTCAAGTTCCACGTTAATATATTCACACTGAGAATGTAAGTCTTCATTGATTGAAGATATACTTTACTTCGTGTGTTGCACCTCTATGTCATCAACATGCTTAAGTGTTAGGATGTGTGCCTGATCACAGGACATTTGAGGATTCCAAGATATTTAGCTCACACTGTAACTTGCAAAACCTCTTCTCATCCAAGGGTTTGGTGAAGATATCTGCCAATTGCTCTTCAATGTTGACGTGTATGATATCAATATCTTCCTTCATAACATGATCTCTGAGAAAGTGATGACGAATTTAAATGTGCTTTGTCTTCGAGTGCTGAACTGGGTTGTTGGCAATCTTGATGGCGCTTTCGTTGTCGCAGTAGAGTGGCACTTGCTTCAGATGAATGCCATAGTCTTTGAGTGTTTGCTTCATCCATAGAAGTTGGGCGCAGCAAGATCCAGCAGCAATGTATTCAGATTCAGCAGTGGAGAGAGATACACAATTCTGCTTCTTTGAAGACTGAGGGAGTCCTGGGTTAGGGGGTGTTCGGATAGCCGGACTATACCTTCAGCCGGACTCCTGGGCTATGAAGATACAAGATTGAAGACTTCGTCCCGTGTCCGGGAGGGACTTTCCTTGGCGTGGAAGGCAAGCTTGGCGATACGGATATGTAGATCTCCTACCATTGTAACCGACTCCATGTAACCCTAACCCTATCCGATGTCTATATAAACCGGAGGGTTTTAGTCCGTAGGACAACGTACACATCAACAATCATACCATAGGCTAGCTTCTAGGGTTTAGCCTCTTCGATCTCGTGGTAGATCTACTCTTGTACTACCCATATCATCAATATTAATCAAGCATGACGTAGGGTTTTACCTCCATCGAGAGGGCCCGAACCTGGGTAAAACTTCGTGTCCCTCGCCTCCTGTTACCATGCGGCCTAGACGCACAGTTCGGGACCCCCTACCCGAGATCTGCCGGTTTTGACACCGACATTGGTGCTTTCATTAAGAGTTCCTCTGTGTCGTCGCCGTCAGGCTCGATGGCTCCTACGGTCATCGATAGCGATGCAGCCCAGGGTGAGACCTTCCTCCCCGGACAGATCTTCGTCTTCGGCGGCTTCGCATTGCGGGCCAATTCGCTTGGCCATATGGAGCAGATCGAAAGCTACGCCCCTGTCCGTCAGGTCAGATTTGGAAGTTTAAACTACATAGCTGACATCCGCGGGGACTTGATCTTCGACGGATTCGAGCCACTACCGAGCGCGTCGCACTGTCCCGACGAGCATGATCTAGCTCTGCCGCTGAACAGTGCTCTGGAGGCCGCACCCGCATCGGCTTCGACCCTTAATTCGGAGCCAATCGCGCCGATCGAGGATGGGCGGTTGGACGCCACCTCGGGGGCTGCGATCCCAACGGCGATTGAGCCGAACACCAGCCCCGTACTCTGCGAGACTCGTCACTCCAAGGAGCCAGACTCCTCTCTGGACTCCGAACCCTCCGCGCCCCTGCCGATCGAATCCTATTGGGCGCCGGTCATGGAGTTTACTGCCGCGAACATCTTCCAGCACTCGCCTTTCGGCGATATTCTGAAGACACTAAAGTCTCTCTCTTTATCAGGAGAGCCCTGGCCGAACTACGGTCAGCAAGGTTGGGGTACGGACGATGAAGAAATTCAAAGCCCACCCACCACCCACTTTGTAGCCACCGTCAACGATTTAACCGACATGCTCAACCTCGACTCCGAAGACATCGACGGTATGGACGCCGATGAAGGAGACGATGAATGTCGGTGTCAAAACCGGCAGATCTCGGGTAGGGGGTCCCGAACTGTGCGTCTAGGCCGGATGGTAACAGGAGGCAAGGAACACGATGTTTTACCCAGGTTCGGGCCCTCTTGATGGAGGTAAAACCCTACGTCCTGCTTGATTAATATTGATGATATGGGTAGTACAAGAGTAGATCTACCACAAGATCAAGGAGGCTAAACCCTAGAAGCTAGCCTATGGTATGATTGTTGTATGATGTGTCAGATTTCGGGTTCCGGCAGACCCTTGAGGTTCGAACACTGGGGTGCGCGCGGAGATTTCGCCTCCTACCTACCTGCACCCCTCCGTCTCGCTAAGATCTAAGCTATGGAAAGAACAACACGAGAGACACAGGGTTTATACTGGTTCGGGCCAATGTTGTGGTGTAATACCCTACTCCAGTGTGTGGCGTGGTGGATTGCCTCTTTGGCTGATGATGATGAACAATACAAAGAAGAACAGCCTCGCGAGGGTCTGTTCTTGGCTGGGGCGATGAACTGCTGGGAAGAGTTCAGTCACCCTTCTCTCTCTCTCTCTCCAATTGATGATACTCTCTTCTTCGTCCTTAGCCTCCCTTCCTGATCTCGATCCAAAAAATTCCTCCCCCTCTGTGGGTGGCTGGTCCTATTTATAGAGGCCCTGGTCCTCTTCCCAAATATCGAGCGGGAAGGGAGCCAACAATGGTGGGCTAATTTGAAGGGGGACAGCTAGTACCAGCTATCCTGACAAAAGTAGTCTTCGCCTGCACAAAGCTCTGGTGGTGACGCCGTCTTGGGTCCACAATGACCTCCCTCTTGCAGTCCTCCTGGTCTTGGTCTTGTTGCACCGAAATGGCAACCTTTGCCTGATGCCTCGGTACTCCGCGGCTGCGCTTGCTTCCTTTGCACCAAAGAGGAAAGGAGGACACTGCGCGGGCTGGCACCTGCCTAGCGCCCTTGGTCGTCATGGCTTGCGTCATGGGCACCTCGTGAGGTACCCCGCCTTGATCTCTCCGCCTCCTCGCGAGCCAGCCTGATGAGGCCGTGCCTGAGGAAGCTCCGTGTCGTCCGCCTCGCGAGGCTTAGCCCCTCGCGAGGGTCTTGAGTCTGTGTTGATGAAGATGGGCCATGCCGGGCCCCCCTTTGAGCCACGCCGCAGGCCACAGGCAGGCAAGTCTGGGGGCTCCCGTTCCCAGAACGCCGACAGTAGCCCCCGGGCCCAAGGCGCGCCCGGACTTGGCCGTGTAGGGAGGCGGAAGGGCAAGGGCGAAGCGCCGCGGGCCCTAATAGCCTGCGGCCTTGGGCGCCGCGTGGCGGTTGACTGGACGTGGGTGCCTCAGCAAACGCGCGAGTTGATAAGGGAGCAGCATCTGCCCAGGCTTTGCTTTTTGCTTTCTCTGGTTGCTTCTCAGATCCCCTTTCTTGCGCCTCTCCTTCCTTCCTCCAGAATTTCCAGATCTACTCCGACCGCGTGACCTAGGAAGCCATGGCGCCTCATCAGTCCTCGGCTGGAGCTTGGTACTCGTCTGCCCTGGACTCGCCGAACGTGTCGGAGGCGAGCCTCGCCCGGTTGCGCCGGATGGCGGCGGCGCAGGGCATCGATGGGGCGAAGGTGTTCAAGGCCGGCTCCGCCACCCCTGAGGGCCAAGGGAGCACCTTCTATCCGTTCTTCGTAAGTGCCATTGCCGCTGGCCTGGTGCCTCCCTTCTCCGAGTTCTTCTTCTCTGTCCTCCGCCATTATAAGCTACAGGCTCTGCATCTCCACCCCAACTCCGTCCTTCTCCTGGCAATCTTCGCCTATTACTGCGAGGCTCACATAGGGGTGCAGCCCTCAGTGGCCTTGCTGCGCCACTACTTCTACCTCCGGACCTCTCGCGGTCCTGCTTCCGCGTGTGCGAGCTTCATCGCGTACGGTGGCGCCATTGCCATCTCGAACCCCGGGAAAAGGATTGAGGGCTTCAGGAGCAAGTGGGTCTTGGCGGATGCTGGGCGCATCCACCCTCGGCTGATCTTGCCCATGGAGCAGCCCACGAGCTCCAGCGATTGGGGTCGAGCAGAGCTCGCGGACCCCCGCGCGAAGCTAGTGTTGGAGAAGATGGACGCGGATCTGAGGCCGGCCAACATGGCGGCGGCGAAGCTTACCGGTGCGTCGCTGCTGAGGGAATTCCTGGAGCACCAGCTGGCTCCGCTTCGGCGGTACTCACTTCCGATGTGGAGGCCCCATCTGAGCCCCGCGGCCTTGGCCGACGGAGATCTGGCTGCGGTCCTCAATCTCTGGTTGGGGGCGATGTGGCGAGGTTGGAGGGCGCTCCTACGCCCTTGTTCCTTCGCGACGACTGGGAGCAGGTAGTGGAGTCCATGCCCGTCTTCAACGGGGATGGGCCCGTGCCCATGGAAACTCCCGAGGAACCGGTGGACGTGTCCTCCGACGACTCCAGCAAAGAGGAGGAAGGAGGGGAGCGGGAAAGAGGGCCTGACTCCGAGGCGACTGACGGAGAGTCGAGGGCTCCCCTCCCCGGCGCAGGTCCCACGTTCTCCGCCTCTCTCTGAGCGATGACGACGAGGATGATGATGAGCAGGACGGCGGGAGCTTGCCCTCGATCCCGAAGAAAGACAGGACCGGGCTGATCTCCCGCGGGTCTGCCCCGGCCCCGAGGCGGACCGCAGATGCACTTTCCGCTTCCAAGCTCCCCGAGGTTGACCCTTCCAGCCGGCTTTCAGGCTTCAAATTTGGCCAGAGGCCGCTCGAGCTCACTGGCGACGACCCGTAAGCGTTTGATCCTTGTCTTTATTTCTTGTTCTGCTTCTGAGGCTTGACGTCCGCATCTCTTGGATAGGCTGGCGCCTGCAGCAAAGAAAATGAAGGGAGCTCCCGAGGTTCCATCCGTGGCAGCGCCTCTTCCCGCGAAGGAGGGTGACCGCGACGCACGGGCTTCTCCTGCCCGGTCGTCCTCGCGAGGCCTGGCTGAGCCGGCTGGGGCAAGCTCAGCCCCCACGGCCCATGTGACTCCCGAGGTGTCCTTGCCTACCGCCTCCACTACAGCCGTTGGGGCGCAGTAGACTCCGCCCCAGGATGCTGTGGCCGTGCTGCCGCCTTCTCCTCCTACTCCACCAGCTGCTGTCTCTCCGACTCCTTCTGCCGTTCTGGATCATGCTGCTGCTGAGCTGGACCGACTGCGGCAGGATCTTCTTGGCGCCAACCCTTGCTTAGTGGCCGGGCGCTTGGAGCTGGCTTCAGGATGGGTTCGCTCTGACGCTTCGATTCGGGCGGCGTTGGTCCAGGCCTCGACGGCTTGCGATGAGGAGAAGCAGGTCGTCCTTGAGGTGAAGGCTGCTCGTGACGCAGCCCTGGGGGAGGCGGTCGACGTCCGTGGTCGCTGCAAGGCGCTGGAGGACGAGCTGCAAGGCCTGCGGGACTAGCTCGCGAAAGAGGCCCGCCTTCGCCAAGAGCAGGAAGAAGGCGTGAAGGCTCGCGATGCAGCCGTCAAGGAGAGGGAGGTCAAGCTCAGGAAGCGCAGCAACCGCCTAGACGCGCTGGAGTAGGAGTTGGGGGCGTGGAAGGCCGAGCTGGATGACAAGGCCCTGGTTCTTGCTGAGGACCGCGTGGCCTTCACGGAGATGGAGGCGAAGGCTCGCTCCTCGCTGAGGACGCTTTACGACAGCGGCCTGGAGAGCCCGCTGGCTGGCGCCGAGGATGGCCCCGCTAAGCTGCTTCCCTTCCTGGTTCGTGCTCTTGAAGATGTCGCCCTTGGCCTTGGCCGAGGCCGAGGCGCGTGTCCTGTCTTCTACAGCACTGACGCGGGTCCTCACCCACATCTACCTTCACGATCCCGGCGTCGATCCCGACAGCCTGCTGGAGCCAGTAAGCGGTGAGCGTGCCGCTGCCGCTGCTGAGGCCGTGAAGGGTCGCGCGGAGGCTCTGCTGGGGAAGTTCCGGGCCTTCAGCACCAAGCCGAAGCAAGGCGCTGCCGACCTCACTGCTCCGTAAGGCGAACCCACTCCGCGCTGCTCCTCCACCGACAAGTGACTCCGTTGTGGCTCCTGTCCTGCCTTTAATTTCTGCACATGTATCATGCCTCGGGGAGGCGTTTAAACTTGCGTTTGGCATTGAGATAACAGTGTGGACTGTAATATTTGCTTTTGAATTCCTTGAAATTTGCGCTTTTCCTTCCTACTTGCTTATGTTCTACGCCGGCAGAGCCCGGCCCCGCGCATACCTCACCCAGCGTTAGTCCCGACCGGAAACCAGGACGGGGCCAAGGAGTGAGGGGCTACGTGACAAGTTAGGCTCCTGAGTCGCGATGCTCAGGAGTCCCCCTTGGTGCACGAACAACAAGTAGGGAGGTGTGATGTGGGTGGATCTACCGTTCTACGTCTGCAGAGCCCGGCTGCGCGCGTACCTCACCCAGTGTTAGCCTTTCGGAACTAAGGAGTGAGGGGCTACGTGACCAGTTAGGCTCCTGAGTCACGATGCTCAGGAGTCCCCCTTGACGCTCAAA
>NC_041386.1:537524458-537582723 GCF_002162155.2 Triticum dicoccoides | reverse complement strand
GCTGGCTGGGCGGCGTGCATCTGGGCGTGACCCAGGCGCAGCCCCCGTGCCCAGCCCCCTCGCATGGCACTCCCGAGGGGAGGCGTTACGATGAGGCTAGACACTGAGCTCTGGGCTCCCTAAGGTTGATGTGGCCCGGGGGCCACCCTCAGTTGTTTATCACCAGCGCGGAGCATAGCGCTTCCGTATGTGTACGGGCATAGCCGCTCCTCGGCAGTGTCGTCAGCCAGCATGGAGCATGGTGCTTCCACTGGTACGTGGGAGGGGGCCCCCTCCGGGAGGAGCCCCCAGGGCGTGTACAGCCCTGCCCTGACACGTGGCTGGCACGGTAGGCCCTGGTGAGGTGTATCTGGGCACCCGTGAGCCAGCGCGGGACTCACGGGGCCCTACCTCTAGGCGGGTTGCGCCTGACACTGGGCCTTATCTTGTGATGTGTCCCTGCAAATTTGGTTAGATGCCGGCACTCTACGTCCTTGGGTCCCGGCCCTCGAGCTGGTCTCAGCCGTCGCTGGTATGCCAGGTCGCAATGCCGTGGACAAGGCCAGAGGGTGAGGGCTGGAGAGCCTGTAAGAGCCCTGAGTCGCGATGCTCAGGTACCCCCCCTTTAACGTGCAAGTGGTCGGCATGGAGAAGAAGAGGTGCCGTGGACCGGCATCAAATAATCAAGCATGGTGGGTATAACGCATAACCGGGAATAAACGCAAATGGGATACATGCCGCTGGGTCTGGCCCGAGCGACTTGGGGATCATGCAGCCCGAGGGGTGCCCCCAATAAGGTAAGCTAACAACATGAAATAAAAGGGATACATGCCGCAAGGACGGACCCACACGGCCTGGGAATAATGCAGCCCTGGGGTGCGCTCCCAGCTGGAAGTGAAACTGGAAAGATGTCACCTGATGACGTTGAGGATGAAGGGGTGTTGGTGTAGCAGACTCGGTGGTCTGCAGAAGCCGATCCTCACGAGCCCCCAGGCCCGGGGGCCTCGGGAGGCTCTGGAGGTGCTGGCGGCTCCCCGCGGACCATCTCCATCTCCGCCAGGGCTGCGGAACGCCTGGCCTCTTGTGCCTCCGTGAGGCGCTGGTATGTGGCAGCCGCATTCGGCAAGCCGTAAGGCATGCGAACGTAGCTGTGGGGTGGACCTCCGCAGCGCCCCACTCGTGAGGGCCAGTGGCGCTCTAGAGAGGCGGCTCGATTGAGCCCTGGTATGTCGATGCAGACATGCAGCCCACCATCCTCGCCTGGATGGGGAGCCACTGCTGGCAGGCGGCGGCCGCCTTTCATGACTCTTGACTCCTGTAGCTCCTGAATGGCCTTGCTGACGAACTCCTGAGGGTCTGGCTCTCCTTGCCTTACTCCTTCTTGAGGGAAACGTGCTTCGAAACACGCCTCCATGCGGTGCCCAAGCGCCTCCCTCATGACCTTAGCCAGGTCGGTGGCCCTCCAGGGGAGAGCCCCCGAGCCCTGCCTGAGGAGGGCGCCGGGTGCGCTTTCCTATGCAATGGAAGGAGGTTCCCCCTGGGCAGACATGGGTCCTGAGGGGCCTGCCTCCTGAGGGGCCGGGCCGGACGATGTCTTCTTCTTCTTGGGGGCGGTCTTGGGAAGCCTCCTGCTTACGCAATCTGGGTCTTCCAGTGACGCGGCCTGAAAGGCTCGTTCCAGGGAACACACCGCATCCTTCTCTTCACAGGGCACCGTGATGACTCCGCCACTTCCTGGCATCTTGAGGACGTTGTAGCCGTGGTGAGTTACGACCATGAACTTGGCCAGCGCTGGGTACCCAAGGATGGCGTTGTATGGCAGGCGAATGTGAGCAACGTCGAAGTCGATGAGCTCGGTGCGGTAGTTGTCGCGTGCCCCGAAGGTGATAGGAAGGCGGACCTGCCCAATCGGGACCGTGGAGCCGTCGGTGATTTCGGAGAAAGGCTTGGTTGGCTGAAGCTGGCTGTAGGGCACTTGGAGATTGTTGAACGTTTCCACGGACAGGACGTTGAGCCCTGCCCCGCCATCAATGAGGGTCCTGGTGACCACCACGTTGCTAATGATTGGGGAACGGAGCATCAGGAGGACTCCGGCTGTAGCCGCACACTTGAGCTGATCTGCTGAGCTGAACATGATGGCGCACGCCGACCACCTGAGAGGGCGCGTGGCTTCGAGCCTGGGGAGGACTGCATTCACTTCGTGGGCGAACTGCTTGAAGATGCATTGAGAGGCTGGGGCTTGAGCCCCGCCCAGGATGCAGGCGATCGCGCGCGGCTCCTGGAAGCCCCCAGCCCCCTCGTCTTGGTGGCGGTCCTCATTTCTCCTTGGTTGCGGCGACAGCGGAGGGAGGTCTGCGTTGCCTTGCGGGCGATCCTCGCTAGGCTGACCCTTCCAGTCTCCCTCGCGAGGCGGGTCTTGCCAGCGATCCTCGCGAGGTTGATCGTGCCACCCTTGGCGCGGGCCATGGTCTTCCCAGCGTCCTGCGTTCCTTCCTCCTCCTCGACCATAGCCCTAGTCACCGCGGTTGGGGCGACGGCCGATCCTTCCTTCTCGCACGGCTCGGAGCTCTTGACATTCGTTGGTGTTGTGGGTGTAGAGGTCGTGGTACACACAGTACCGACTGCCCTTGGGAGGTTCGGGCTGATCTCTGCCTCCCTTGGTGTCTGGTTCTGCTACGAGCACGGCAACCCCCTTGCGCTTCACATCCTTGGCCTTGGGCTTCTTCTCTTCCGGGTCTGCGGCAGGCAGCTCGAGGAGGGAGAGACGCCCTTCCTCAGCACTGGCGCACTTGGTTGCCAAGTTGAACAGCTCCAAGGAAGTGCACAGGTCTTCATGCATCGCTAGCTCCTCCTTCATCTTGACATCACGCACGCCGTCGGAGAAGGCTGAGATGATGGCCTCCTCAGTCACCCTGGGAATCTTGAGGCGTGCGTTGTTGAAGCGCTGGATGTACTTCTGCAGGGTCTCCTCGGGTTGCTGCTTGATGCGGTGCATGTTGCTCACGGCGGGTGGCTGGTCGCGAGTACCTTGGAAGTTGGCGATGAAGCGGGTGCGCGTCTCATCCCAGGAGGAGATCGTGCCTGGAGCCAGGTTCAAGAGCCAGGTGCGGGCCCGGTCCTTGAGCGCCATGGGAAACCAGTTCGCCATGACCTTCTCGTCTCCGTTGGCAGCTTCGATGCCCAGCTCGTAGAGCTGGAGGAACTCCGCATGGTCAGCCGTGCCATCGTGACGAGGAGGCAGGTCTGGCTTGAACTTGCCGGGCCATGCGACACTGCGTAGCTCGGTGGTGAAGGCACGGCAGCCTACTGTGGCCATGGGAGGCCTTGGGTGACGGAGAGCTTGGTCTTGCATGTCCCCACGCGCTGCAGCTGGGTCATGACGTGCGGGAGCAGGAGCATGGTCGCGACGTGCTGGAGCAGGGAGCGCCCGGGCAGCTTCTTGCGGGCGAGGGACTTCCTAGCAGCTCTGCTCTTGCCGCGCTGGCACCTGACGGAGCGGGTTCCGCCCAGGGGCCACGCGCCTTGGAGCCATGGAGCCTTCTTGAGGAGGAGGCGGCCGGGGTGCTGCCGGAGCTTCGTCGCCCGCGCGGGGCGGGGTGCGGTGCAGCGGAACGGACGGCGCAGGAGAGCCCCCTGCGGCGCGAACGAGCTCGGCGACGCGGTCGAGCCATTCTTCGTAGACGTCATCGACGGGATGGTAGCGCAGGAGCTCGTTTGCCGCGATGAGCACAGCTTGAGCCTCCATGGGTGCGTGGAGCGCGCGGACGAAGAACCAGCTGGGGTGAGCGAGGGAGTTGCGATGTGGTCGTCTTGCCGCACGGACGGATGCTGAGACGACACTTGCTGCTCGTCCCCCGCCGGGCCGGTGGCGGCGTTGATGGCAGGTAACGGGGAACGGTGAGGACGCCCGCTGACAGGAGCCGTCTGGGCGACGCGGGAAGCGAGAGCAGCCCGGCGCTTGGCGTGGGCCCGACAAGCGTCAGACATGGGCGCGATGGTCGGAGGAGAACGGGGTGGTGGAAGACGAATTCCGGAGCACCCCTACCTGGCGCGCCAAATGTCAGATTTCGGGTTCCAGCAGACCCTTGAGGTTTGAACACTGGGGTGCGCGCGGAGATTTCGCCTCCTACCTACCTGCACCCCTCCGCCTCGCTAAGATCTAAGCTATGGAAAGAACAACACGAGAGACACAGGGTTTATACTGGTTCGGGCCACCGTTGTGGTGTAATACCCTACTCCAATGTGTGGCGTGGTGGATTGCCTCTTGGGCTGATGATGATGAACAATACAAGGAAGAACAGCCTCACGAGGGTCTGTTCTTGGCTGGGGCGATGAACGGCTGGGAGGAGTTCAGTCACCCTTCTCTCTCTCTCTCCGATTGATGATACTCTCTTCTTCGTCCTTAGCCTCCCTTCTTGATCTCGATCCAAAAAACTCCTCCCCCTCTGTGGGTGGTTGGTCCTATTTATAGAGGCCTTGGTCCTCTTCCCAAATATCGAGCGGGAAGGGAGCCAACAATGGCAGGCTAATTTGAAGGGGGACAGCTAGTACCAGCTATCATGACAAAAGTAGTCTTTGCCCGCACAAAGCTCTGGTGGTGACGCCGTCTTGGGCTCCACGATGACCTCCGTCTTGCAGTCCTCCTAGTCTTGGTCTTGTTGCACTAAAATGGCAACCTTTGCCTGATGCCTCGGTACTCCACGGCCGCGCTTGCTTCCTTTGCACCAAAGAGGAAAGGAGGACACTGCGCGGGCTGGCACCTGCCTGGCGCCCTTGGTCGTCATGGCTTGCGTCATGGGCACCTCGTGAGGTACCCCGCCTTGATCTCTCTGCCTCCTCGCGAGCCAGCCTGATGAGGTCGTGCCTGAGGAAGCTCCGTGTTGTCTGCCCCGCGAGGCTTGGCCCCTCGCGAGGGTCTTGGGTCTGTGTTGATGAAGATGGGCCGTGCTGGGCCCCCCTTTGAGCCACGCCGCAGGCCGCAGGCAGGCAAGTCTGGGGGCCCCCGTTCCCAGAACGCCGACATGATGAAGTTGTCCTACGAACTAAAACCCTCCGGTTTATATAGACACCGGAGAGGGTTAGGGTTACACAAAGTCGGTTACAATGGTAGGAGATCTTGAATACCCGCATCACCAAGCTTGCCTTCCACGCCAAGAAAAGTCCCATCCGGACACGAGACGAAGTCTTCAATCTTGTATCTTCATAGTCCTGGAGTCCGGCTTAAGGTATAGTCCGGCTACCCGAACACCCCCTAATCCAGGACTCCCTCAGTAGCCCCTGAACCAGGCTTCAATGACAACGAGTCCGGCGCGTAGATTGTCTTCGGCATTGCAAGACGGGTTCCTCCTCCAAATTCTTCATAAAAGTTTGTAAACACCAAGAGTAGTGTCCGGCTCTGCAAAATAAGTTTCCACGTATTGCCACAGAGGGAATAATATTAACACAAATCTAATCTGCTGACGTATTCCGTAGCGTGACATCACACTACGGCCAAGCCTTTATTCGAATCGTTTTCACTTTTCCACCTCAGCGTGTTTTGCGAGGCGGTTTCCTTGGCACGTCTTGTCAAAGCAGAGATCGTGTCCCCCATTTACGGGATTCTCATCAATACGGACATGGGTAACCCAACTGCGCCATTTATCACGGCGCTTGGGAGGCAAGCGAGTTTTACTAGGCTGGTTGGGACGCATAGTCGCATCCGCCCATATAAGGGGATAAGGATCCACCTTTTTACCTACGGCTTCTTCCTCCTTTGCCTATCCATCTTCTGCGCACCCGAGCTCCAGCGCCCAAGCCCGCACTTCCTACCCCAACCTTCTCCAACAATGTCCAGAGCGGGAGGCAAGTGGATGGTCTCCTCCGTCACGGAGGGCCATGTCAAAAAGCTAAGGAAGGCCGGATACCTGTCCAAAGACATCGCGCACCGGCTTCCTGAGGAGGGGCAGCTTCTCCCCACCCCAAGGCCCCATGAGAGGGTAGTATTTCTTCCCCACTTCCTCCGCGGACTGGGTTTTCCTCTCCACCCATTTGTTCGCGGGCTCATGTTCTACTATGGCCTAGATTTCCACGATCTGGCCCCGAACTTCATCCTCAATATGTCGGCATTTATCGTCGTGTGCGAGGCTTTCCTCTGCATCCGTCCCCATTTCGGCCTCTGGCTCAAGACCTTCAACGTCAAGCCAAAGGTGGTGCGCGACAACCAGGCGGAGTACGCATGTGCCATGGCGGGCAAAATAGCCAACGTCTTATGGATCGAGGGCTCCTTTGTGGAGACCTAGAAGGGGTGGCAGTCAGGGTGGTTTTACATCACCGAGCCATGCGATCCGAAGTGGATCACAGCCCCTGAATTCCGATCCGGACCCCCTACGTGGCTCACGTCCTGGAAGGAGACGGGCTTGTTGTGGGGCGACGAAGAAGAGGTGACCGGACTGCAAAAATGCATCCAGTCCCTGGTGAACAAGCAGCTCAAGCTTGTCAACGTAGTCCAGGTCATGCTCGTCCACCGGATCCTTCCGTGTCAAGAACGGGACTTCAATTTGTGGGAGTTCAACCTGGCGCAGCACCGAACTCTGAGCAGGCTCTTTGACACGACGTATGAAGATGTCTGGAGGGGGCTAACCAAAGGCGCCGAGGCTCCCACATCCGCCTCCGAAGACTGCGGATTCAGCTCGCAGCGTCCTGCTGGCGAGGTAAAATATTTTCATCTTTTATAGGATGTTAAGTTTTCTTCATAGTTTGACTCTATGCGGGATCTAAACTCCCTCACCTTTGACAGGATTGGCAGGCGAAGTCCGGACTGATTAACTGTCCGGCTCCCTTGCCCGAAGACCCAGCCCCTGCTCTCCTAGTGAAGCTGCTGGTTCCGGCACCTTATGTGGTGCCGGAGAAGAAGGCCAAGAAGAAGAAGTCCACGGGGACTCGAAAGAGTTCCCGGTGTATGGTGGTGTTGGACTCGTCGTCTGACGAGTCCGAGACGCACTCCTCCCGTGAAGACGAGGAGGAGGAAGAAGAGACCTCTCCCCCTCCAGCAGGGGGAGGAAAGAAGAGGAAGGCCGCCCCAGTAGGGGAGGCCGAAGGGTCCAAGAAGAGGAAAACCCCTCCACCGGACTACGCCCCTGACGCCGACGAGGACGAAGAGGAGTGGCCGGACAGGGCCAAGCGTCCGGTGAAATCGTAAGTGTTCGGATACCAGAGTAACTCATGATATTCCTTTTGTTGCACAGCTTTCCCTAATGTCGAATGTAATTATGCAGCCCGCCCAAGGACGGGCTCGACGAGTCGTCGAGCGGCTCCCTGGATTCATCGGACGTGAATTCAGTTCCGCCCGCTGCCTTCCCCTGTGCTGCGGATGACGCCGAAGTGGCGTCGCGACAAGCTCCGGGGCAAGAGGAGGTGGTCCAGGAGGAACCGCGAGGCGACCTCCCGAACTCCAGGAGTAAAGGGGACCAGACCCCCCAGGGCTCCAAGTCCGGCTTTAAGCCGGACACCGCACCCGAATTATCAACGATTCCGGACCACGGCAGGCGAACTCCTGCCAAGAGGAGCAAGCCTATTGAGCCGACGTCCTCCGTCCAACCGGAGGCGCCTGACAATCTGCTGGAGGTGCTTAAGGGCGCCTCCATCGACGAGGAGCACCGTACCATCATGAGTACGATGGTCCAGAAGGTTCGGTCCGCCAAAAGCGGACTGACTGAAGCTTGTGCTAGCCTTCTAACAGGCTTCGAGGTAAGTAAAAAATATGTAAAAATATTACCGCATAGATAGTAGCCCCTGATGCTCTGTTTGGCGTTCGGAAATAAAAGCCGAATAGAGGATCTATTAAATATCGCAGGAGTCTAACTAAAAAGGAGTCAATATACGTATGCAGGCTTCGCTGCTAGCCACCGCCGCACTGACTGCGGAGGTGGGTGCCCTGAAGCAGGGTCTCGAGCGGACCGAGCAGGAGCTCGGCCTTGCCAAACGGCAGCTCGAGGAGAAAGAAGGTAAGAGATACCTTATAGAAAAAATGCCTATAAGAAGACGCAATTGCAAAAAATGACAGGAGTACACTGCTTATTGTAGGGGCCACAACTGAGGTGGCGACCCTCAAGCAGGCGCTGTCCGAGGCCGAGAAGAAAGCGGCCACAGAGCGCACCGAGCGGAAGAAATTTGAGGCACAGGTCGGCGAGGTGCAGCAAGAGCTTCAGGCTCTCATGAAAAAACATGAGAGTTTGGAGCTCGACTCGAAGACGCAAGCGTCTGAGCTTGCTGCGGCCCTTAAAACTGCCAAATCTGCCAAGGCCGAAGCCCAGAAGGCCCTCTAGGAATTGGATGCGGTGAAAAAGATAGCGGCGGGTAAGGCATTCTCTATGCAAAGTAGACATATAAAAGTAAACTACTTGTTACTTACCCGAATCCGGAGCTCTCCAGGGGCATTCGCAGATCTTCCCCGTAGCATATCCGATGCCGCCGCATTCTACCGAGCCGAGGAAGGCAGCTCGACGGAGAAGGTGTTCTTGTCTCAGTACGCTGAGGCCGGACACCCTGTGCCCTTGAGCGACCAGCTGAAGCAGCTGGTCGAGCTCCACAAGGCGGCCGAACAAGCCCTGAAGGGCTTCATAGTTCGGCTGTGGCCTGGAGAGGCCCTGCCTAGGAGCTACTTCGGACTGGTGCGGCGGATGGTGGAGGCTTGTCCAAGGCTCGAGGTCATCAAGCGCTCCGTCTGCATCAAAGGTGCCCATAGGGCCCTTGTCCGTGCAAAGGTGCACTGGGGTAAGCTGGACGGTGAGAAGCTTGTGAGGGACGGGCCACCACCGGGGAAGGAGCATCGCAAGCCCGAGAACTATTACAAGGATGTTCTGGCTGGTGCCCGCCTTATGGCGGATGAATGTACCAAGGATGTAATTTTTGAATGAACTCGCTCGTGTTATCCTGTGCGCTGAAAACTTGTGTGCGTCCGTTTATCAAAAAATTGAGAGATGGCCAGTCCTCGGCTTCTGCCCCCATGCCACTAGTGCTGGGTGTTTGGGATAAACCTGAGCGCTCTTTTTCCCATGATTGGGTCCGTCGAGGGAGGCGCTCAGCACAACGAACAAGGTAATCGAACCATAATGCTTGAACACTCTCACTTAGCCATAAAACTCTATAATTTTAAATTTCGGCGAAGCCCCTAGTATTCAGAAGACCGAGTTCGGGGCGCTATCCACGCCTTGGCCGGACAAAGCCGGTTCCTCGCTCGAAGCGGCATAAGTCTTTAAGGACTCGAAAAACCTCTCGAACAGCGACCGGTCTCTCGCCTCATCATGACAGTCAGTTTTAGCTTTCTCTACTGAGGTGCTCAGCCCAGCTCAACTGGGGCACAATCGCAGTAGTTCTCCTAGTGCTACCTTAGCCGATATAGCGGAACGTAAGGCACCAAAACATAGGAGCCGGGCAAACCCAACTATTGACCCAAATCATGATTCGGAGCCGATGCATATAGTGCTATAAGTTCGGGGTGCCGCACTTGTGAAAGTGTATGGAGTTCTCACGCCATATTGATGGGTACTGAAGCCCCTGGCGTATTTTTGCCATACCATAGTGTACGGATGCAACATGTTATTAATAAACATACATATAAAAAAGAGGATAACGCAAAAAATAGACAAAAAGCTATGCATTGTTTATAGAAAGGCTGCTATGAAAGAGGAACGATACAAATAGTGTGATAAGCAAAAGAAATTGGACTATTTAACATGTCCTGGCCAGGGGCAGGCCGCAGAATTGTATTAAAAAATAGGTATACTGCTCGCAATAGAGACCACCTGGGAGTTCCATAATGCGGCGTGGCTTGTCTGCTTTCCTGGATCTTGCATCGTTTGTGCGGCAGTTGAATTGCCGAACGGGTCATCCGAAGTATGGAGTCCTGAGAGTAAGAGAAAAAAGGAATCCGGTAGCCCCTGGTGCAGTTTAAGCGTATTTCGGGCGTGCCGTGATAGTGCCCCTTCCCCTGTGCCCATGGTATTTCAAGAGCGTAGTTATGTACGCGAAGCACTGGTTTCGCTATATCGCGAGGGCTAGGGTTGGGGCCGCATTGCTACGCTAGCTCAGAACGTGCCAGGCGGTCTTGTTGTAGGGTACTCCGGGCGCGCTTGACAGTGTCCGGCTTTTTGAAGGCCGAACTAGAGAACTGCCTAGAGAGGCTGCTTTGTACTTCTGCTGCGAGCGCTGCTTTGTACTTCTGCTGCGAGCGCTGCCGTGTGCTCCTCCGTTTGGAGGGAGCGTTCAGTGTTCCCATTGACCGTGATTACTCCTCTAGGGCCTGGCATCTTGAGCTTGAGGTATGCATAGTGCGGTACCGCGTTGAATTTTGCGAATGCGGTTCGCCCGAGCAGTGCGTGATAGCCACTACGAAACGGGACTATGTCAAAGATTAAATCCTCGCTTAGGAAGTTATCCGGAGATCCGAAGACTACTTCCAGTGTGACTGAGCCTGTACAGTTGGCTTCTACACCTGGTATGACGCCTTTAAAGGTCGTTTTGGTGGGCTTGATCCTCGAGGGATTTATGCCCATTTTTCGCACTGTATCCTGGTAAAGCAGGTTCAGGCTGCTGCCGCCGTCCATGAGGACTCTTGTGAGATGAAATCCGTCAATGATTGGGTCTAGAACCAATGTGGCGAAGCCGCCGTGACGGATGCTAGTGGGGTGGTCCCTTCGATCAAAGGTGATCGGGCAGGAGGACCATGGGTTGAACTTTGGGGCGACTGGCTCCACCGCATATACGTCCCGTAACACACGCTTCCGCTCCCTCTTGGGGATGTGGGTTGCGTATATCATGTTCACCGTCTGCACTTGCGGGGGAAATCCCTTCTGTCCACTGTTGTTCGGCGGCCTGGGCTCCTCCTCGTTGTCGCTATGCAGCCCCTTGTCTTTGTTTTCGGCTCTTAACTTGCCTGCTTGCTTGAACACCCAACAATCCCTGTTGGTGTGATTGGCTGGCTTTTCGGGGGTGCCATGTATCTGGCACAAGCGGTCGAGTATTCGGTCCAAACTGGACGGGCCCTGAGTATTTCTTTTGAATGCCTTTTTTCCGTTGACCGGATTTGTAGCCTCGGAATTCGGCATTAACTGCCGTATCCTCGTTGCTGTCGCTGTTAACGCGGTGCTTTTGTTTGTTCCGACGCGACCTGTCGCTTTTGTCCTTGGTATTCGAATTACCAGGGTTCTTGGTTAAATTGTTGCTGCGAGCTAGCCAGCTGTCTTCTCCCGCGCAAAAGCGGGTCATGAGTGTCGTGAGGGCTGCCATAGATTTCGGCTTTTCCTGTCCCAGGTGCCGGGCAAGCCACTCGTCACGGATATTATGCTTGAAGGCCGCTAAGGCCTCTGCGTCCTAACAGTCGACTATCTGGTTTTTCTTTGTTAGGAACCGTGTCCAGAATTGCCTGGCCGATTCCTCTGGCTACTGAATTATGTGGCTTAGGTCATTGGCGTCCGGTGGTCGCACATAAGTGCCCTGGAAGTTATCAAGGAATGCGGCTTCCAGGTCCTCCCAAGAACCGATTGAGTCTGCTGGCAAGCTGTTAAGCCAATGCCGGGCCGGTCCCTTAAGTTTGAGTGGGAGGTATTTGATGGCGTGTAGATCATCACCGCGGGCCATGTGGATATGAAGGAGATAATACTCGATCCGTACCGCATGATCTGTTGTGCCATCGTATGATTCGATGTTTACGGGTTTGAAGCCCTCAGGGATTTTATGATCCATTACTTCCTCTGTGAAGCATAGTGGGTGTGCGGCGCCTCTATATTGGGCTATATCACGACGCAGCTCGAAGGAGCTTTGTCTGTTGAGTTCGGCCCGACCGGATTTATTGCATCCAGAGTGACGATCACCGTCACGTGCCGTGGGGCACCTGCGCGATCCGTAGATCGATCTTGTTTGCCTTGCCTTGTCCTCCAGTATGTCGCGCAGGTCGGGCGCATTTTCCCGTGCCTTAGTATGCTTAACGCGGCGTCGGGGCATGGCTTGAGTGGAGGGCCAAGAGGCCTCTCTGTCGCGGCCACGAGGTGGCCGGTCGGCCATGTCATGCGCTGGTGATGTAGGTGCTTCCTCCTCTAGTTGGGGTAGCAGCCTGCGCTTTGGGTAACTCTTGGAGGGGCGTTCAAGTTCATACTCTTCGGCCGCAAGGACTTCAGTCCATCTGTCAGCTAGCAAATCCTGACCAGCTCTAAGCTGTTGCTGCTTTTTCTTGAGGCTGCTTGCCGTGGCCATAAGCCTGCGTTTAAAATGCTCTTGTTCGGCGAGATCCTCTGGCACGACGAACTCGTCGTCGTCGAGGCTTGCCTCGTCTTCGGAGGGAGGCGTATAATTATCGACCTCAACCTCTTGGTCCGCCGCCCTCTCGTGAGGGCTGGCTTCTCTGTCCTCCTATGCTAAATCTTGCTAGAGGGGGTGTTCTTCGGCGCTATCCGGAGTAGTATTATCTCCTGTGTCGGAATCACCGTTTTTGCTTTGGCGGGATTTAGAGCGGCGCCGCTGACGCCGGTGCTTGGGCTGTTTCTTAGAGTTATCGTCCCCCACTGTTCCATCGCCATCTCCATCCTTTGGAGTGTCCACCATATATATGTCATATGATGAGGTGGCCTTCCAGCGCCCTACAGGTGCTGGTTCTTGTTCGTCTCCTGCATCGTCGTCCATGCCGTCGATGTCTTCGGAGTCAAAGTCAAGCATGTCGGTTAAGTCGTCGACAGTGGCTATGAAGTGGGTGGTGGGTGGGTTTTGAATTTCTTCATCGTCCGTATCCCAACCTTGCTAACCGTAGTCCGGCCAGGGCTCTCCTGATAAAGAGAGAGACTTTAGAGAATTCAGGATGTCGCCGAAGGGCGAGTGCTGAAAGATGTCCGCGGCGGTGAACTCCATTATCAGCGCCCAATCGGATTCGATCGGCAGGGGCGCGGGGGGCTCGGAGTTCGGAGAGGAATCCATCTCCTCGGAGTCACGGGCCATGCGGAGTGTGGGGCTGGAGTTCGGCTCGATCGCCTCTGAGATCGCAGCCCCTGAGGCAGCGTCCAACCGCTGATCCTCGATCGGCGCAGTAGGCTCCGAATCAATGGTCGGAACCGATGCGTGTGCGGCCTCCAAGGCGCTGTTCAGCGGCAGAGCTATATCATGCCCATTGAGACAGTCCGGCGCGCTTGGCTGTGGCTTGAATCCGTCGAAGATCAAGTCCCCACGGATGTCAGCCGTGTAGTTTAGGCTTCCAAACCTGACCTGATGGCCAGGGGCGTAGCTTTCGATCTGCTCAAGGTGGCCAAACGAATTGGCCCGCAGTGCGAAGCCGCCAAAGACGAAGATCTGTCCGGGGAGAAAAGTCTCACCCTGGACTGCATCGTTGTTGATGATTGAAGGAGCCATCGGGCCTAAAAGCGACGACACAGAGGAACTCTCAATGAAAGCACCATTGTCGGTGTCAAAACCGGCGGATCTCGGGTAGGGGGTCCCGAACTGTGCGTCTAGGCCGGATGGTAATAGGAGGCAAGGAACACGATGTTTTACCCAGGTTCGGGCCCTCTTGATGGAGGTAAAACCCTACGTCCTGCTTGATTAATATTGATGATATGGGTAGTACAAGAGTAGATCTACCACGAGATCAAGGAGGCTAAACCCTAGAAGCTAGCCTATGGTATGATTGTTGTATGATGAAGTTGTCCTACGGACTAAAACCCTCCGGTTTATATAGACACCGGAGAGGGTTAGGGTTACACAAAGTCGGTTACAATGGTAGGAGATCTTGAATATCCGCATCGCCAAGCTTGCCTTCCACGCCAAGGAAAGTCCCATCCGGACACGGGACGAAGTCTTCAATCTTGTATCTTCATAGTCCTGGAGTCCGGCTGAAGGTATAGTCCGGCTACCCGAACACCCCTAATCCAGGACTCCCTCAATGAAGAACCAGCGCCCATTGGGCCCTGGAACGCCACCTCGTCATATGACGTATACATGGTGGACGCACCAAAAGATGACGACGAGGAGCGGAAGGACGCACCGAAGGCTTGTCCCCTCGAAAAGCAGTCAAAGCGGCGACGCAAGCGCCGCCCCAAATCCCGATTCGACAGAAATAGCGATCACACAGACCCAGCGCTGGAGCAGGGTGAACCGCTGCCGCACAACGGCAATCTGGATAATCAAACCAAACAAACAAATCCTATCAAGGATAATGGTCCGGACGACATAACGCCGGACAGGTACCCGGAGCAGCAGACTGCCCGTAAAAGGCTTGTTGCCACCGCGAGGAGTCTGAAAAAACAAAAGCAAAGGCTCAAGGCTGCGCAAGACACACTCCAAATCAGATGGAGTAAAATACTCAACACAGCAGCATGGTACGGCGACAATCGCCCCTACAAGAGCTACCCAAAGCGGAAGCTGCTACCCGAATTCGATGAGGAGGCCTCAGACCCCCCACAACCAAATATCAAAGCAGCTAGCTGGTCGGATAGACGACCCCTCTACCAACACAGAGCGGCATACAATGCTGCTCACCATACAACACGCAACCAATGCGAGGGCTCGCACCCAAAGGACGATGCAACAAGATCCATCTATGGACCACACAAGCGCGCCCCAGCATACAATGCAACACAACAAACATCCGAACAACGCGGTACACCCAGCTACAGGGGTGCCGCACACCCCCTATGTTTCACCGATGAGGTGCTGGACCACGAATTTCCAGAGGGATTCAAGCCCGTAAACATAGAGGCATACGACGGAACAACAGACCCTGGGGTCTGGATTAAGGACTACATCCTTCATATCCATATGGCTCGAGGAGATGATCGCCACGCCATCAAGTACCTACCCCTCAAGCTCAAAGGGCCAGCTCGTCACTGGCTCAAAGGCCTCCCCGAAATCTCCATTGGAAGTTGGGAAGAGCTCGAGGACGCCTTTCGGGCAAATTTTCAAGGGACGTATATCCGACCTCCGGATGCGGACGATTTGAGTCATATAACTCAACAGCCCGGAGAGTCAGCCCGAAAGCTTTGGAACAGGTTTTCTTACTAAAAAGAACCAGATTGTCGACTGACCGGACGCCGAATCCTTAGCAGCTTTCAAGCACAGCGTTCGTGACGAATGGCTAGCCAGACACCTCGGCCAAAATAAGCCGAGAACGATGGCCGCATTAACAAACCTCATGACCCGCTTTTGCGCGGGGGAGGACATCTGGCTAGCCAGATGCACCACCAACGACCCCAGTACATCTAAAGTTAGAGATGGAAACGGGAAATCATAGTGCAACAGCAATAACAAACGCCGGAATAAAGAAGACAGCACGAAGGGCACGGCAGTAAATGCCGGATTCAAAAGCTCTCGTCCAGGCCCAAAGCCGCCCCCTAAAGGCACCAGGGACGAGCTGTCCAGCCTCAATAAAATTCTGGACCAAGTATGTCAGATTCATAGTACCCCTGGTAAACCTGCTAATCATACCCACAGAGAATGTTGGGTCTTCAAGCAGTCCGGCAAGCTCAATGTCGTACACAAGGGGGAGGATACACCAAGTGAAGACGAGGACGAGCCCCCCAAGCAAGACACGGGGGAACAAAAGCAATTTTCACCAGAAGTCAAAACAGTAAACGTGTTACACGTAATCAAGGGAATAAACAATGCGGCACTCCCAGGAAAGTATACCCAAGTGCCTATCACCACGAAGTCCTTCCACTGGTCATCTCAACCGATCACTTTCGACCATCGCGATTACTCAGCAAGTATCCTACACGCAGGATGGGCTGCCCTGGTATTAGACCCAGTAATTGGCGGATATCACTTCATAAAGGTCTTGATGGACGGCGGCAGTAGCCTAAACCTAATATATCAGGATACAAAATCCGCGGGATGGGGCTAGACCCAACACAAATTCGCCATAGCAATACTACCTTTAAAGGAGTAACGCCAGGCCCAGGGGCTCGTTGTACGGGCTCCCTCCTACTACAAGTTACATTCGGCTCCCCCGATAACTTTCGTCGCGAGCATTTAACTTTCCACATCGCTCCGTTTCAAAGTGGCTATCAAGCACTGCTCGGACGTGAAGCTTTCGCTCGCTTTAATGCAATACCACACTACGCCTCCCTCACAATCAAGATGCCCGGTCCACGTGGCATCATTACAGTGCACGGAAATATCAAGCGATCTCTGCGCGCCGAAGAGAGTGAGGCTACCTTGGCCGCCGCACACTAAAGGCACACGGACAAACGAAAGCATCCAATAGGTCGTCAAGACCTCAGATACAACTAATCAAGTCCGGCGCCGCTATTTATACGGAAATAAGTGGTCACACCCCTATTTGTCAATACAAGGGGCTCAACGCGCATAGACAAGTGGCAATTTCTTATCATCTTGAATTATACATGGTTTCTTTAAAAACTATCCTTTTGCACGACAACTTTTTCACTTAACTTCCTCTCTTTTACAGACGATCATCATGCTACACCCGTCCAGGATACAGCACAACAGAGACACAGGTGCAGACGTGCAGTAGGGACCCGCTCCAAGGATTCTTTTTAGATTAAGACCCTGCGTAAACCTTTTTTTACTGTCTCTTGTTGATACATATCCACCATTGAGAAGGATGCTGACGTCTTGGCATGTGGCCACGCCATAACAATGCATGTACCTGGACACACGGGGCTTCTTACAAAGGCCACTGTTTAGGCCCGGTTTATACCACAAAGACCGAATACCTTAGGGAGTATTCAACGTCGCGAGTTTGGCCCTATATGCATCAGCTCCGAATCATTGTCTTTGGTCAAATGTTGGGTTTGCCCGGCTCCTGTGTTTTGGTGCCTTACGTTCCGCCTTGCCGGCCAAGGTAGCACCAGGAGAACTACCGTGATTGTGCCCTGGTTCATCCGGACGAGCACCTCAGTAGAGAAAGCCGAAAACTGACTGTCATGATATATCGTGAGACTGGTCAACCACTCGATGACCTGTGGGAATGTTAGAATTCCTCCGCCTTAATGAAGGGCCGTTTCCCGGCCAGGCATGTACGGACCCCGAGATCGGGAGAGTGCGGAGCCACCAGGGGCTATCTAGTAGCCCCACTGTCAAACTCCTATGGCTAAGTGAAAGTGCTAAAGCATTATAGTCCGGTTGCCTTGCTCGCTCCACTATCACCTCCTTAATAGGACCAAGACGTTGGGTTAAGTGTGAATGCGTGTTTTTGCGAGCACCTCCGCATTATATGCGTGAGGGTTGAAGCCGACGGCTGCAATCTTTCAGGTTATACACATGTATACATAAACGGCCGCCCAGGAGGCATCATATTACTTTCAGGCAAAAGTATAAAAATAGCCTTATAAAAATTTATAAAAGCATTTCACTTCATTGAGATTACATGTCACTCAAACATAATATTTTTTGAGCACTGGGTCTCTATCAAACGGGCACCCTCAAGAACTTCTTCAAAGTAGTGCTCGGCAGCCTTTCGACCTATAGCCGAATCCCGCGTTGCAACATTGGTAGCATCCATCTCCGCCCAATATGCCTTAACACGGGCAAAGGCCATCCGTGCGCCCTCTATGCACGCCGACCTCCGCATCGCATTAATGCGCGGCACCACATCAAGGACCTGCTGCACCAAGCTGAAATAGCTGTTCGGTTTTGACCTTCCCGACCATAGCTGATCCACAACAGACCTCATAGAGAGTCCGGACAACCTATTTAGTTCAGCCCATTCGGCTAATTGGTCAGTCAATGAAAGTGGACGCTCGGGAGAATGAAATTGTCTCCAAAACACCTGGTCTACTCCACGGTCTGTCTGACCCTGGAAGTACTTGGCCGCATCGGCAGCGCTCGCCGCCAAATCCATATACACATCCTCCGAACTCCACAGCCGATCTAGAGGGGCATACCGTGGATCTCTGAATTTCCTCCGCAACATAAAGGATTTCCCAGCTACAATATCCCCGGCTTCCCGCAGCTCCTCCTTCTTTGCCCTCATAGCAGAGCGGAGATCCTTTTTCGTCGGAGCAACCTTTTCAAGGTCCGATGCCTTCGCTTGGTTTTCTTTTTCAAGAACCCGACAACGGTCGGTGGCGGCTTTTAATTCTATAGCCATCTTGGCCATCTTGTCTCGGGTCTCACCATGCGCGGCCTTCTCGGCTTGCAACTCTTCGGCCGCCTTCACAACAGCCGCATTACCCAACCTCGCTTGTTCCTTGGCTCGGGCAAGTTCTGCCCGCAAGGCTTCAACAGTGGCAGCTCCATCTGCAGTCACAACATATTAAAGGTACTGGCATCATGCTGCTCTTCCTATGTGGCATTTACCAGATATTCACACTTACCCTGTGCCTCATCAAGCCTTTTGTTAACAAGCTCGATGTCGGCGTCTGCCGCATCCAACTGCCGCTCTAAATGGGCAAACTCGCTAGTCCGGCTAGCCACCGGAGCTTCCATCACCTGCACATAGAGGCAGTATGGTTATTTCCTGGGAATATGATCCTCTGTTCGTCGTCGTTTCCGACGACAACCAGAGTCTTAGGGGCTACTATCTACACAGGGCACACCTAGCATGTGCAGGATTATCATACATTCTTTTACATACCTCAAAGCCTGTCAATAGACTCATAAAAGCTTCATGCAATCCGCTTTTGGCGAACGATATTCTCTCCATCACCGTATTCATTATCACACGGTGTTCATCTGAGATGGCCGCTCGCCCCACCAACTCCCTCAGAACATCCGATCGCACACTAGATGGTGCCGGCCTCTTTTTTCTGCTCTCTTCGGGAGCCGGACACTGGGAGCTTCGGGGGTCAATGGGATTATCTCCTGGCCTCACCGGACTCGGAGAGGTCCTCTGCGACGACACTTCAGGGTCGCCCGCTTCTGGAGCGGAGGAATCCGGAGGAGGCGTTTCGCTCTCCATCATCTCTGGAAGAAGATCCCCCGAAGATGAGCTCATTTGAGAGGGGCTAAGGCCTGAACTAAAAATTTATATGCGGTGGTTATTTCCTCAGAAGAAAAAGATGGCATATCTATACTATTAAAAGTATTTCGGGTCACTTACGACTCGAGGGAGAATTGATCCCCCCGCGGACTTTGTGCGGCAACAGTGCCCTCCAAGGTAGGACCCTCTATGGGAAACTTCTTGTCCCGTTTGGAAGCTTCGGCTTCCGAATCCCCGGGCGCAGTCCTTTTCCTCTTCTGGTCGCCTTCCCTCATGGAGACGCTCGCTCCCTCGGCTAGAATGGGCAGCGTTGGGGGCCCGCGTCCGCCCGCATTATCCTCCACAGTATCTTCCTTCAAGGGCTCCGGGCAAGGTGCGGTCTGGAGCATCTTTTCCAATACCGAATTTTCCAAACCCTTAGGGAGGGGGGCCAAACACCGAATCAACTTCGCCTTTGTTAGCCAGTCCTGGTCAAAAAGCGAACTCTCAGAAATAACTTCGTAACGAAGTAGAGAGAGTATGTTCGGCCGGAAGATGCCTTACCTGTTCGACGATGCGGTTACTACTCAGGCCCACGTCCTTGGTGATTTCCGGACACTCCACCTGAGGTCCGAAGAATGACTTGTACATCTCCTCGTGCGTCAGGCCGAGAAAATTCTGAACGGCACACGGTCCCTCGGGATTGAACTCCCACAGGCGAAGGGGCCGGTGTTTGCAA
Organism: Triticum dicoccoides; assembly: GCF_002162155.2. Classification (NCBI taxonomy): domain Eukaryota; kingdom Viridiplantae; phylum Streptophyta; class Magnoliopsida; order Poales; family Poaceae; genus Triticum; species Triticum dicoccoides. Next base: position 537,563,128 of record NC_041386.1, on the reverse strand, counting down.
GGCTGGACTTGATGAACCAGCATAACCTATGTTACCGCAACCAAACTGAAATCTCCATTGAAGAGACCTTGAATGCGGCCTTGCAGTATATGCATGTCCTTGACTGGACCCCAGCTTAGACCTCTGCTAATCCATAACATCAGCTGTGGTGGAGGGCCCGAGCAGAAAGCAGGGGGGGCCGCCCACTGGGCACTTCTAGGAGCCATGATGTAGAACCACTCTTGTTGCCACAATTCAGACACCTCTGGGATGGAACCTTTGGGCCACGGAGCTCCCGTCATCTTGCGTATTGAGGCACCTCCACACGCTGCATGTTTCCCCTCGACCATCTTCGGCTTCACTTCAAAGGTCTTAAGCCATAGGCCAAAGTGAGGGGTAACCTGGAGGAAGGCCTCGCACACGACAATAAATGTCGTGATATGAAGAAAGGAGTCCGGAGCTATATCATGAAAATCTAGCCCATAGTAAAACATCAAACCCCTGACGAAAGGATACAGGGTAAGGCCTAGACCTCGGAGGAAGTGGGAAACGAACACGACATTCTCGTTGGGTTCGGGGGTGGGGACGGCCTGCCCTCGGGGAGGCAGCCGATGCAAAATCTCGGCGGTCAGATATCTGGCCTCCCTCAACTTCTTGATGTCTTCTTCCATGACGGAGGAAGGCATCCATCGGCCTTGAAGGCTAGATCCGGACATGACTGGAGGTTCGGAGCGCTTGACCTGAACTTCGGGCGTTTGAGCTTGAGGCGGGGGAAGGATTCGATTGAGCACGGGAGGGAAAAATAAAAGCCTTGTCCCCTTTATAAAGAGGGTGAATATCAAGCGTCCTCTCCGTGTCCGTTTGGACTTGCCTATAATCTAGGAGTCCTAGAAGCGGTTGGTCTACCCACGCCCATATTGATGAGAATCCCGGGATAAGGGGACATGATCTCTGCTTTAACAAGACGTGCCAAGGAAACCGCCTCACATAACACGCTGAGGTGGGATAATGAAACGACTCGGATAAAGGCTTGGCCGTGGTGTGTCATGCTACGGAATACGTCAGCAGGTTAGATTGGTGTAAATATTATTCTCTCTATGGCAATATGTGGAAACTTATTTTGCAGAGCCGGACACTATCTTTGTGTTCAAAATCTTCTACAAAGTACTTGGAGGAGGAACCCGCCTTGCAATGTCGAAGACAATCTGCGTGCCGGACTCGTTGTCATTGAAGCCTGGTTTAGGGGCTACTGAGGGAGTCCTGGGTTAGGGGGTGTTCGGATAGCCGGACTATACCTTCAGCCGGACTCCTGGGCTATGAAGATACAAGATTGAAGACTTCGTCCCGTGTCCGGGAGGGACTTTCCTTGGCGTGGAAGGCAAGCTTGGCAATACGGATATGTAGATCTCCTACCATTGTAACCGACTCCATGTAACCCTAACCCTATCCGGTGTCTATATAAACCGGAGGGTTTTAGTCCGTAGGACAATGTACACATCAACAATCATACCATAGGCTAGCTTCTAGGGTTTAGCCTCTTCGATCTCGTGGTAGATCTACTCTTGTACTACCCATATCATCAATATTAATCAAGCAGGACGTAGGGTTTTACCTCCATCGAGAGGGCCCGAACCTGGGTAAAACTTCGTGTCCCTCGCCTCCTGTTACCATCCGGCCTAGACGCATAGTTCGGGACCCCCTACCCGAGATCCGCCGGTTTTGACACCGACAAAGACCAACATACAAGTGATCATCCCAGAAAATGACATGTGCCTGATGTAGACTTGCGATCCACCTTGTCACGAGCATAATCAGCATCCGAGAATCCAACTAGATCAAACTCTGAGCCCTTTGGATACCATAATCCTAGTGTTGGGGTGTGAGCCAAATATCTTAGAATTCGCTTCACAGCTAAGTGATGCGATTCCTTTGGTGCCGCTTGGAACCGGGCACACATGCAAACACTAAGCATGATATCTGGACTAGATGCACATAAATAAAGCAGGGAACCAATCATGGAGCGGTATACCTTTTGATCGAACTCTTTACCATTATCGTCGGGACCCAAATGATGTTTGGCTGGCATTGGCGTCGTGAAGCCTTTGCAATCTTGCATCCCAAATTTCTTCAGGCAATCTTTGAGGTATTTCTCTTGAGATATAAAGATGCCATTGCGTTGCTGACGTACTTGAAGACCAAGGAAGAACTTCAGCTCACCCATCATGGACATCTGATATTGCTCTTGCATCATGTATCCAAACTCGTCAGTGTATTTCTGATTGGTGCAGCCGAAGATAATGTCATCCACATATATTTGGCACACAAACAGTTCACCATCATATGTCTTCGTGAAGAGAGTGGGGTCGAGGAAACCAGGTTTGAAGCCTTTGCTCTTCAGGAAGTCTTTGAGTGTGTCATACCAAGCCCGAGGGGCTTGTTTGAGGCCATACAGTGCCTTGTTGAGCTTGTATACCATGTCAGGATGTTTTGGATCTTCAAAGCCAGGCGGTTGTGCAACATACACTTCTTCGTCAATCTTGCCATTGAGAAAAGCGCTCTTCACATCCATTTGATGTAGAAGAATGTTATGATCATTTGCATAGGCCAGCAGTATGCGTATGGCTTCAAGTCTAGCCATAGGATCAAATGATTCATCGAAGTCAATCCCTTCAACTTGAGTGTATCCTTGAGCAACGAGACGAGCTTTGTTTCTGACAACTTGACCATGCTCATCTTGTTTGTTGCGATATATCCATTTAATGCCTATTATATTGTGCTTACGAGGATCAGGATGCTTAACCAGTTCCCATACATTATTCAGCTCAAACTATTGAAGCTCTTCTTGCATAGCTTGAATCCATTCAGGTTCCATGAAGGCTTCATCAACTTTCTTAGGTTTAGATATTGAGACGAATGCGAAGTGCCCACAGAAATTTGCTAGCTATGTTGCCCTTGAATGAGTGAGTGGACCTGGTGCATTGATGCTATCAATTATTCTCTCAATCTGTACTTCATTTGCAACACGAGGATGTACATGACGAAGATTTTGGTCTTGCTGATCATTGTCATCGTTAGAAGGATTGTCTTCAGGCTGAGCATTGTCTGCAGGTTGATCAGGTGCGGAGATGATAACTTCCTCTTCAGGCTGAGCTTCAGATGGTATGATTTCTCCAGTTCCCATAAGTTTGATTGAGTCACTGGATGGAACTTCATCTAGCACATTTGGCAGGTGCTCTCTTTGCGAGCCGTTAGTCTCATCGAACCGCACATCCACTGTTTCAACTACTTTATAGTGAAAGAGGTTGAAGACTTTGTAGGAGTGCGAATCCTTTCCATATCCAAGCACAAAACCTTCATGTGCTTTTGGTGCAAATTTTGAAGTGTGATGTGGATCCTTGATCCAGCACCTGGCACCAAATACTCTGAAGTAACTGACATTTGGCTTATTGCCAGTAAGGAGCTCATAGGATGTCTTGTCGAGAAGCTTGTGAAGATAAACACGGTTGATGATATGGCATGCAATATCAATGGCTTCAGGCCAGAATTTTCTTGGAGTCTTGTATTCATCAAGCATCGTCCGGGCCATCTCAATAAGTGTTCTGTTCTTGCGTTCGACGACGCCATTTTGCTATGGTGTGTACGGAGCTGAGAATTCATGAGTGATGCCCAAAGTATCAAGATATGTATCTAGCCCACTGTTCTTGAATTTAGTGCCGTTGTCACTCCTGATGTGCTTTATCTTGACGCCATAGTTGTTCATGGCTCGATTGGCGAAGCGTTTGAAGACATCCTGCACTTCAGTCTTGTAGAGGATTATATGCACCCAAGTATATCTTGAATAATCATCAACAATGACAAAGCCATAGAGACAAGCAGTAGTAGTAAGAGTTGATTAATGAGTGGGACTGAAAAGGTCCATGTGGAGCAGTTCGAAGGGTTGAGTCGTTGTCATGATTGTCTTCGAGGGATGCTTGGCCCTCGTCATCTTTCCTGCTTCACAGGCACCTCATAAGTGATCCTTCTTGAACTTAATGCCCTCGATGCCTATGACATGCTTCTTTCTTGCAAGAGTATGCAAGTTCCTCATGCCAGCATGCCCTAGCCTTCGATGCCAGAGCCAGCATTCTGAGGCTTTTGCTAGAAGACATACGACAAGTTGTGGTCCTGCTGAGAAATCTACCATGTACAAACCATCTTTCCGATATCCTTCAAAAACTAGAGACTTGTCAGATTCCATTAGAACAAGGCAACAATATTTTCCAAACATCACAATCATGTTTAAATCACAAAGCATTGAGATAGACATTAAGTTGAAACCAAGGGATTCAACAATCATGACTTTATCCATGTGTTGATCCCTTGAGATTGCAACTCTACCTAGACCCAATACCTTGCTTTTACCAGTGTCAGCAAATGTGATGTGACTCTTGTCAGATGGACGTAAGGTTGAGTCCATAAGAAGACTTCGCTTTCCAGTCATGTGATTAGTACACCCACTATCAATAATCCATTCTGAAGTAGCTGGTGTCGTACCCTACAATGCAGTTAGGGGGATAGGCTTCACGAAGGGAATTGTGAAGCAAAAACATTTGACGAGCAAGTGGATTATGAAAGCTTAGATCAAGGTTAGGACTGATAGGGCAAGTAGCAAGCGACTCAGGAACAAAATACATAATAAGACCATTTGGGCATTTGATCTTGCGCCCTGCAAGATGTTTAAGGTCACCAGCAATAGCTTCAGACGATTTTGGTTTTCGGCTGGAGACCTTTCCCTGCAGAAAGAGAGTTAAGCTTTCTTAGCCACCCACATCTTCAAGGGTGGCTTCGAAGCAATGAGTCTAAGTGCAGCATCTGAGAACTTTGGCTTTGGAGCCCTAGCAAAAAGTCTTGCAGGTGGACAATAGTACTCATAAGAATAAGCAAAGTAGTTCTTGGTCTTATGAACATGGCGGTTTGATGAAACGCGCTCATATTCATAGGCCTGAGTAAGGTTTCCCTGCAAAACATTTGCGTTAGTGCGACTTAGGTGAGTCCTCTGTCTGTATGAAGAAAGCCTGTGGTTTGGGGTTTGTCTTCTTCATGTGTGGTGTCATGACGACATTCACAGGAAGATTCTCCAAACATCTTTTCGGCACCCAGACTTTCTTCATAGGCGGCCCATTCCTGCAGTTAGTACCAATATACCTGGCAAACACTTCACCATTCTGATTCTTAAACAGTTTATAGTTTGCACCAAAGGATTCATCAATAACAATGGGATTAGCACAAGTGAAGCCAGATAGGATGGATGGATCCGCTGAAGGTTCCTTTGCAGCAACCCATGTGGATTTGGGGTACTGCTCAGGTTTCCAGTAAGAGCCATCAGCATTCATTTTCCTTTCGAACCCAACACCCTCTTTCCTAGGGTTTCGGTTCAGGATCTGCCTTTTGAGAACATCACATAATATCTGATGCCCTTTGAGACTTTTGAACATCCCTGTTTCAAGCAATGTCTTCAACCTAGCATTCTCATCAGCAATTGCAGTGGCATCCTCAGTAGAGGGGTTAGTTACCACATCAGCAGTTGAAGATATTGTAACAGTAGCAGCAGTAGAACATTCAGCAACAGAAGTAGCATTATCACGCTCAATGCATTTAAGACATGGTGGTTCAAATCCTTCCTGAGCGGAACTGATCTGTTTGGCGCGAAGTGACTCGTTTTCCTTTTGAAGATCTTCATGAGCCGCTCTCAATTTCTCAAGATCTTGCTTCCTTTGAAGATAATCATAGGAAAGCTTTTCATGAGTGTTTGAGAGCGTTTCATGACGACTTTCAAGTTCCTCATACTTAACATGAAGATTTTTTATGTCTTCAATTAAGGACTGAGATCGAGTCATTTCAGCGTCTAACAGGTCATCGCTTTTGTCTAATAGTTTTTGAATATGTTCCATAGCTTTCTGTTGTTCAGTCGCAATTTTAGCAAGTGTTTTGTATCTCGGTTTGGAACCACAATTAGAGTCATCTTCACTTGATGTTTGATAGTGAGTGGCGTGTGAGTTTACCTTGGCACCGCGTGCCATGAAGCAGTAGGTGGGAGTGGAGTTGTCCTTGTCATTAGCATCGGCGTTGGTGACAGAGTCATTGTCTTAAGTGTTGAAGATGGACTTGGCAACGTAGGTTGTAGCCAGACTTGCCACGCCAGAATCGGACTCCTCCTCAGACTCCACCTCCGCCTCCTCAGAAGCAGACTCCTCCTCTGAATCCATTTCCTTGCCAACAAAAGCACGAGCCTTGCCAGATGAGTTCTTCTTGTGTGATGAAGACTTTGAGGAAGACTTGGAATAAGACTTTGAGTATTTCTTCTTCTTCTTGTCGTTAGAATCATACTCATTGCTCTTCTTTTTCTTCTTGTTCTCATTGTCCCACTGTGGACACTCAGAGATGTGGCCAGGTTTCTTGCACTTGTGGCATGTTCTCTTCTTGTGGTCATGAGCAGAAGCTTCATCATTCCTTGAGCTTGATCGTGAGGACTTTCTGAAGCCTTTCTTCTTGGTGAATTTTTGGAACTTCTTCACAAGCATAGCAAGCTCCTTTCCAATGTCTTCAGGATCATCAGAACTGCTGTCAGATTCTTCTTCAGATGAGGAGACATCTTTTGCCTTCAAGGCACGAGTTCGCCCATAGTTGGGACTGTAGATGTCTCTTTTCTCAGAAAGCTGAAACTCATGTGTGTTGAGCCTTTCAAGTATGTCAGACGGATCGAGTGTCTTGAAGTCAGGACGTTCTTGAATCATCAAGGCTAGGGTGTCAAACGAGCTGTCAAGTGATCTCAGGAGTGTCTTGACGACTTCATGCTTGGTGATCTCAGTAGCGCCGAGGGCTTGAAGCTCATTTGTGATGTCAGTGAGTCGATCAAACGTGAGCTGGACATTCTCATTGTCATTTCTCTTGAAGCGGTTGAAGAGGTTGCGAAGGACACTGATTCTCTGATCTCTCTGGGTTGAGACGCCTTCATTGACCTTGGAGAGCCAGTCCCAGACTAGCTTAGATGTTTCCAAAGCACTCACACGGCCATACTGTCCTTTGGTCAGATGACCACAGATGATGTTCTTGGCAGTGGAGTCCAGTTGAATGAACTTCTTGACATCGGCAGCGGTGACACCTTCACCAGCCTTGGGAACGCCATTCTTGACGACATACCATAGGTCGACATCAATGGCTTCAAGATGCATGCGCATCTTATTCTTCCAGTAGGGATATTCAGTTCCATCAAAGACTGGGCACGCAGCGGAGACTTTGATTATCCCTGCAATTGACATAGCTAAAGCTCCAGGTGGTTAAACCGAATCACACAGAACAAGGGAGTACCTTGCTCTGATACCAATTGAAAGTGCTAGTGATCGACTAGAGGGGGGGGGGTGAATAGGTGATTTTTATGAAAGTCTTCAAAACATGGAAGTTTCGAAGACAAATGATAGAAATAAACCTATTACCATGCAGCGGAAGGTAGACTACACTAAGCAAGCCATAGTCAAATATTCAATGAAGTGAAAGCACAATGACTAATAGCAGCTAGGCAGTTTAGATCAGATAGGAAGATAGTCTGAAGCTAATCAGAACAAGCAGTCACTCAGTGAAGTCAAATGGTAATGCAATCATACAATGACTTCACCAGGGCCAACCGTAAGTAAAGGAGAGGGAAGGATGAACCCAGTGACTCGTTGAAGACAATGATTTGTTGGACCAGTTCCAGTTGGTGTGACAACTGTACGTCTGATTAGGGAGGCTGAGATTCAACTCAGAAGACCGCGTCTTCACCTTATTCCCCTTGAGCTAAGGACACCCAGTCCTCGCCCAATCACTTTGGTAAGTCTTCAAGGTAGACTCCCAAACCTTAACAGACTTCGTTCACCGGCGATCCACAATGACTCTTGGATGCTCAGAACGCGACGCCTAACCGGCTGGAGGATTCACAGTCCTCAAGTGTAATAAGTCTTCAGATCACACAGACAGGAAGACTTCGGTGGTGCCTAACACTCTTTGGCTCTGGGTGGTTAGGGCTTTATCCTCGCAAGGAATTCTCTCTCAAAGGCTTCGAGGTGGGCTGCTCTCAAACGACAAAAGTCGTACACTAACTCTGAGCAGCCAACCATTTATGGTTGTAGGGGGTGGGCTATTTATAGCCACTAGGCAACCCGACCTGATTTGTCCGAAATGACCCTGGGTCACTAAGGAACTGACACGTGTTCCAACGGTCAGATTTCAAACGCACATGGCAACTTTACTTGGGCTACAAGCAAAGTTGACTTATCCAACTCTGAATAAGATTTCCTCTCATAGTCTTCACTCGAAGACATAGGATTTTGGTTAAGCATCACTTCAGTCATTCTGACTGGTTTTCTTGGACCCCACTTAACAGTACGGTGGTTCCTATGACTCAACAAGGAAAAAAACACAGAACGACGAAACTGCTAAGTCTTCGCGCTCCATAGTCTTCACGCGATGTCTTCTCTTGTCATAGTCTTTAATGTGAATGTCTTCACATACCACCTTTGACTTCAATGTCTTCACACATTTTTAGGGGTCATCGCTGGTAGGAAAACCGAATCAATGAGGGACTTCTACCTGTGTTATCCTGCAATTCTCACAAACACATTAGTTGTTGGAGAACGTAGCAGAAATTCAAAATTTTCCTACGTGTCACCAAGATCTATCTATGGAGAGACCAGCAACGAGTAGAAAGAGAGTGCATCTACACACCCTTGTAGATCGCTAAGCGGAAGCGTTCAAGTGAACAGGGTTGATGGAGTCGTACTCGTCGTGATTCAAATCACCGATGATCCTAGTGCCGAACGGACGGCACCTCCGCGTTCAACACACGTACAGCCCGGTGACGTCTCCCACGCCTTGATCCAGCAAGGAGAGAGGGAGAGGTTGAGGAAGACTCCATCCAACAGCAGCACAACGGCGTGGTGGTGGTGGAGGAGCGTGGCAATCCTGCAGGGCTTCGCCAAGCACCGCGAGAGAGGAGGAGCACTTGGGAGAGGGAGGGCTGCGCCAGGGGCAAGGGTGAAGCTCCCATGCGCCTCCCCACTATATATAGGGGTTGAGGGGGCTGGTTTCTTGCCCTCCAAGTCCATTGGGGCGTTGGCAAAGGTGGGAGGAAAGAAATCCCATCATTTCCTTCCCCACCGATTGCTATCCCCCCTTTTTAGGGATCTTGATCTTATCCCTTTGGGATATGATCTTATTCCTTCTAAGGGGGGATCTTGGTGCGCCTTGACCAGGGGTGTGGGGCCTTTCCCCCACTACCCACGTTCATGTGGGTCCCCCCATGCAGGTGGGCCCCACTCCGGAACCTTCTAGAACCTTCCCGGTACAATACCGAAAAATCCCGATCATTTTCCGGTGGCCAAAATAGGACTTCCCATATATAAATCTTTACCTCCAGACCATTCCGGAACTCCTCGTGACGTCCGGGATCTCATCCGGGACTCCGAACAACATTCGGTAACCACATACAAACTTCCTTTATAACCCTAGCGTCATCGAACCTTAAGTGTGTAGACCCTACGGGTTCGGGAGACATGTAGACATGACCGAGACATTCTCCGGTCAATAACCAACAGCGGGATCTGGATACCCATGATGGCTCCCACATGTTCCACGATGATCTCATCGGATGAACCACGATGTCAAGGACTTAATCAATCCCGTATTCAATTCCCTTTGTCTATCGGTATGTTACTTGCCCGAGATTCGATCGTCGGTATCCAATACCTTGTTCAATCTCATTACCGGCAAGTCACTTTACTCGTTCCTTAACACATCATCCCGTGATCAACTCCTTGGTCACATTGCGCATATGATGATGTCCTACCGAGTGGGCCCAGAGATACCTCTCCGTTTACACGGAGTGACAAATCCCAGTCTCGATCCGCATAAAACAATAGATACTTTCAGAGATACCTGTAGTGCACCTTTATAGTCACCCAGTTACGTTGTGACGTTTGATACACCCAAAGCACTCCTACGGTATCCAGGAGTTACACGCTCTCATGGTCAAAGGAAGAGATACTTGACATTGGCAAAGCTCTAGCAAACGAACTACACGATCTTTGTGCTAGGCTTAGGCTTGGGTCTTGTCCATCACATCATTCTCCTAATGATGTGATCCCATTATCAATGACATCCAATGTCCATAGCCAGGAAACCATGACTATCTGTTGATCACAACGAGCTAGTCAACTAGAGGCTCACTAGGGACATATTGTGGTCTATGTATTCACACGTGTATTACGATTTCCGGATAATACAGTTATAGCATGAATAAAAGACAATTATCATGAACAAGGAAATATAATAATAATACTTTTATTATTGCCTCTAGGGCATATTTCCAACAGTCTCCCACTTGCACTAGAGTCAATAATCTAGTTCACATCGCCATGTGATTAACACTCACAGGTCACATCGCCATGTGACTAATACCCAAGAGTTTACTAGAGTCAGTAATCTAGTTCACATCACTATGTGATTAACACTCAATGAGTTTTATGTTTGATCATGTTGCTTGTGAGAGAGGTTTTAGTCAACGGGTCTGAACCTTTCAGATCCGTGTGTGCTTTACAAATCTCTATGTCATCTCCTACATGCAGCTACCACGCTCTATTTGGAGCTATTCCAAACAACTGTTCTACTTGGAGCTATTCTAAATTATTGCTCCATTATATGTATCCGGTCTCTCTACTCAGAGCTATCCGGATAGGTGTCAAGCTTGCATCGTCGTAACCTTTACGACGGACTCTTTTACCACCTCCATAATCGAGAAAATTCCTTAGTCCACTAGTTACTAAGGATAACTTTGACCGCTGTCCTGTGAGCCATTCTTGGATCACTCTTGTACCCCTTGACTGACTCATGGCAAGGCACACTTCAGGTGCGGTACACAGCATAGCATACTGAAGAGCCTACGTCTTAAGCATAGGGGACGACCTTCGTCCTTTCTCTCTATTCTGCCGTGGTCGAGCTTTAAGTCTTAACTTCGTACCTTACAACTCAGGCAAGAACTCCTTCTTTGACTGGTCCATCTTGAACACCTTCAAGATCATGTCAAGGTATGTGCTCATTTGAAAGTATTATTAAGCATTTTGATCTATCCTTATAGATCTTGATGCTCAATGTTCAAGTAGCTTAATCCAGGCTTTCCATTGAAAAACACTTTCAAAATAACCCTATATGCTTTCCAGAAATTCTACGTCATTTCTGATCAACAATATGTCAATAACATATACTCATCAGAAATTCTATAGTGCTCCCACTCACTTCTTTGGAAATACAAGTTTCTCATAAACTTTGTACAAACCCAAAATTTTTGATCATCATCAAAGCATACATTCCAACTCCGAGATGCTCACTCCAGTCCTTAGAAGGATTGCCGGAGCTTTGCATACTTATTAGCATCTTTCGGGATTGACAAAACCTTCCGGTTGTATCACATACAACCTTTCCTCATTAAAATCGTCGAGGAAACAATGTTTTGACATCCTATCTGCAAGATTTCATAAATAATGCAGTAATCGCTAATATAATTCCAACAGACTCTTAGCATTGCTACGAGTGAGAAAATCTCATCGTAGTCAACTCCTTGAACTTGTCGGAAAACATCTTAACGACAAGTCGAGCTTTCTTAATGGTGACATTTACCATCATTGTCCGTCTTCCTTTTGAAATCCATCTGTACTCATCAGCCTTACGACCATCGAGCCGTTCTGCCAAAGTCTACACTTTGTTTTCATACATGGATCCTCTCTCGGATTTTTATGGCCTCAAGCCATTTATCGGAATCCGGGCCCACCATCGCTTCTCCATAGATCGTAGGTTCATTGTTGTCTAGCAACATGACCTTCAAGACAGGATTACGTACCACTCTGAAGTAGTACGCATCCTTGTCATCCTACGAGGTTTGGGAGTGACTTGATCCGAAGTTTCATGATCAATATCATAAGCTTCCACTTCAATTGGTGTAGGTGCCACAGGAACAACTCCCTGTGCCCTGTCACACACTAGTTGAAGAGACGGTTCAATAACCTCATCAAGTCTCCACCATCCTCCCACTCAATTCTTTCGAAGAAACTTTTCCTCGAGAAAGGACCCGATTCTAGAAACAATCCATATTGCTTTCGGATCTGAATTAGGAGGTATACCCAACTGTTTTGGGTTTCCTATGAAGATGCATTTTATCCGCTTTGGGTTCGAGCTTATCAACCTGAAACTTTTTCATATAAGCGTCGCAGCCCCAAACTTTTAAGAAACGACAACTTAGGTTTCTCTAAACCATAATTCATACGGTGTCATCTTATCGGAATTACGTGGTGCCCTATTTAAAGTGAATGTGGTTGTCTCTAATGCCTAACCCATGAACGATAGTGGTAATTCGATAAGAGACATCATGGTACGCACCATATCCAATAGGGTGCAACTATGATGTTCGGACACACCATCACATTATGGTGTTCCAGGCGGTATTAATTGCGAAACAATTTCCACAATGTCTTAATTGTGTGCCAAAACTCGTAACTTAGATATTCATCTCTATGATCATGTCATAGACATTTTATCCTCTTGTCACAATGATCTGCTACTTCACTCTGAAATTACTTGAACCATTCAATAATTCAGACTTGTGTTTCATCAAGTAAATATACTCAACATTTACTCGAATCATCTGTGAAGTAAGAACATAATGATATTCACTGCATGCCTCAGCACTCATTCGACTGCACACATCAAAATGTGTTACTTCCAACAAGTTGCTATCTTGTTCCATCTTACTGAAAATGAGGCTTTTCAGTCATCTTGCCCATGTGGTATGATTTGCATATCTCAAGTGATTCAAAATCAAGTGAGTCCGAACGATCCATTTGCATGGAGTTTCTTCATGCATATACACCAATAGACATGGTTCGCATGTCTCAAACTTTTCAAAAATGAGTGAGTCCAAAGATCCATCAACATGGAGCTTCTTCATGCGTTTTATACCATTATGACTTACATGGCAGTGCCACAAGTAAGTGGTACTATCATTACTATCTTATATATTTTGGCATGAAAATGTGTATCACTACGACCGAGATTCAATAAACCATTCCTTTAGGTGCAAGACCATTGAAGGTATTATTCAAAAATAGAGTAACCATTATTCTCCTTAAATGAATAACCGTATTGCGATAGACATAATCCAATCATGTCTATGCTCAACGCAAACACCAATCTCGGTGGTAGAGGGAGTGTGCGATGCTTGATCATATCAACCTTGGAAACACTTCCAACATATATCGTCAGCTCACCTTTAGCTAGTCTCCGTTTATTCCGTAGCTTTTATTTCGAGTTACTAACACTTAGCAACCGAACCGGTATCCAATACCCTGGTGCTACTAGGAGTACTAGTAAAGTACACATTAACATAATGTATATCCAATATACTTCTATCGACCTTGCCAGCCTTCTCATCTACCAAGTATCTAGGGTAATGCTGCTCCAGTGGTTGTTCCCCTTATTACAGAAGCACTTAGTCTCGGGTTTGGGTTCAACCTTGGGTTTCTTCACTAGAGCAGCAGCTGAATTGCCGTTTCATGAAGTATCCCTTTGTTCCCTTGCCCTTCTTGAAACTAGTGGTTTCACCAACCATCAACAATTGATGCTCCTTCTTGATTTCTACTTTCGCGGTATCAAACATCATGAATATTTCAAGGATCATCATATCTATCCCTGATATGTTATAGTTAATCACGAAGCTCTAGCAGCTTGGTGGCAATGACTTTGGGGAAACATCACTATCTCATCTGGAGGATCAACTCCCACTCGATTCAAGTGATTGTTGTGCTCAGACAATCTGAGCACAAGCTCAACGATTGAGCTTTTCTCCCTTAGTTTGCAGGCTAAGAAAATCGTCGGAGGTCTTATACCTCTTGACGTGGGCACGAGCCTGAAATCCCAATTTCAGCCCTCGAAACATCTCATATGTTCCGCGACGTTTCGAAAACGTCTTTGGTGCCTCTACTTAAACCATTTAATTGAACTATCACGTAGTTATCAAAACGTGTATGTCCGATGTTCGCAACATCGACAAACGACGTTGGGGTTCAGCACACTGAGCGGTGCATTAAGGACATAAGCTTTCTACTGATCGCATAATCGCTACTATCAACTTTCAACTATATTTTCTCTAGGAACATATCTAAAACAATAGAACTAAAGCGCGAGCTACGACATAATTTGCAAAAATCTTTTGACTATGTTCAAGATAATTAAATTCATCTTATGAACTCCCACTCAGATAGACATCCCTCTGGTCATCTAAGTGATTACATGATCCGAGTCAACTAGGCCGTGTCCGATCATCACGTGAGACGGACTAGCCAACGTCGGTGAACATCTTCATGTTGATCGTATCTACTATACGACTCATGCTCGACCTTTCGGTCTTCGTGTTCCGAGGCCATGTCTGTACATGCTAGGCTCGTCAAGTTAACCCTAAGTGTTTTCGCTGTGTAAAACTGTCTTACACCCGTTGTATGTGAACGTAAGAATCCATCACACCCGATCATCACGTGGTGCTTAGAAGCGACGAACTGTAGCAACGGTGCACAGTTAGGGGAGAACACTTCTTGAAATTTTGTAAGGGGTCATCTTATTTACTACCGTCGTCCTAAGTAAACAAGATGCATAAACATGATAAACATCACATGCAATCAAATAGTGTAGTGACATGATATGGCCAATATCATATAGCTCCTTTGATCTTCATCTTCGGGGCTCCATGATCATCTTGTCACCGGCATGACACCATGATCTCCATCATCATGATCTCCATCATCGTGTCTTCATGAAGTTGTCACGCCAACGACTACTTCTACTTCTATGGCTAACACGTTTAGCAATAAAGTAAAGTAATTTACATGGCGTTGTTCAATGACACGCAGGTCATACAATAAATAAAGACAACTCCTATGGCTCCTGCCGGTTGTCATACTCATCGACATGCAAGTCGTGAATCCTATTACAAGAACATGACCGATCTCATACATCACATATTATTCACCACATTCTTGTTGGCCATATCACATCACAAAGCATACCCTGCAAAAACAAGTTAGACGTCCTCTAATTGTTGTTTGCATGTTTTACGTGGCTGCTATGGGTTTCTAGCAAGAACGTTTCTTACCTACGCAAAACCACAACGTGATATGCCAATTGCTATTTACCCTTCATAAGGACCCTTTTCATCGAATCCGTTCCGACTAAAGTGGGAGAGACTGGCACCCGCTAGCCACCTTATGCACCAAGTGCATGTCAATCGGTGGAACCTGTCTCACGTAAGAGTACGTGTAAGGTCGGTCCGGGCCGCTTCATCCCACAATACCGTCGAAACAAGATTGGACTAGTAACGGTAAGCATATTGAACAACATCAACGCCCACAACTACTTTGTGTTCTACTCGTGCAAAGAAACTACGCAATAGACCTAGCTCATGATGCCACTGTTGGAGAACGTAGCAGAAATTCAAAATTTTCCTACGTGTCACCAAGATCTATCTATGGAGAGACCAGCAACGAGTAGAAAGAGAGTGCATCTACATACCCTTGTAGATCGCTAAGCGGAAGCGTTCAAGTGAACGGGGTTGATGGAGTCGTACTCGTCGTGATTCAAATCACCGATGATCCTAGTGCCGAACGGACGGCACCTCCGCGTTCAACACACGTACAGCCCGGTGACGTCTCCCACGCCTTGATCCAGCAAGGAGAGAGGGAGAGGTTGAGGAAGACTCCATCCAACAGCAGCACAAGGGCGTGGTGGTGGTGGAGGAGCGTGGCAATCCTGCAGGGCTTCGCCAAGCACCGCGAGAGAGGAGGAGCACTTGGGAGAGGGAGGGCTGCGCCAGGGGCAAGGGTGAAGCTCCCATGCGCCTCCCCACTATATATAGGGGTTGAGGGGGCTGGTTTCTTGCCCTCCAAGTCCATTGGGGCGTTGGCAAAGGTGGGAGGAAAGAAATCCCATCATTTCCTTCCCCACCGATTGCTATCCCCCCTTTTTAGGGATCTTGATCTTATCCCTTTGGGATATGATCTTATTCCTTCTAAGGGGGGATCTTGGTGCGCCTTGACCAGGGGTGTGGGGCCTTTCCCCCACTACCCACGTTCATGTGGGTCCCCCCATGCAGGTGGGCCCCACTCCGGAACCTTCTAGAACCTTCCCGGTACAATACCGAAAAATCCCGAACATTTTCCGGTGGCCAAACTAGGACTTCCCATATATAAATCTTTACCTCCGGACCATTCCGGAACTCCTCGTGATGTCCGGGATCTCATCCGGGACTCCGAACAACATTTGGTAACCACATACAAACTTCCTTTATAACCCTAGCGTCATCGAACCTTAAGTGTGTAGACCCTACGGGTTCGGGAGACATGTAGACATGACCGAGACGTTCTCCGGTCAATAACCAACAGCGGGATCTGGATACCCATGATGGCTCCCACATGTTCCACGATGATCTCATCGGATGAACCACGATGTCAAGGACTTAATCAATCCCGTATTCAATTCCCTTTGTCTATCGGTATGTTACTTGCCCGAGATTCGATCGTCGGTATCCAATACCTTGTTCAATCTCGTTACCGGCAAGTCACTTTACTCGTTCAGTAACACATCATCCCGTGATCAACTCCTTGGTCACATTGCGCATATGATGATGTCCTACCGAGTGGGCCCAGAGATACCTCTCCGTTTACACGGAGTGACAAATCCCAGTCTCGATCCGCATAAAACAATAGATACTTTCAGAGATACCTGTAGTGCACCTTTATAGTCACCCAGTTACGTTGTGACGTTTGATACACCCAAAGCACTCCTACGGTATCCAGGAGTTACACGCTCTCATGGTCAAAGGAAGAGATACTTGACATTGGCAAAGCTCTAGCAAACGAACTACACGATCTTTGTGCTAGGCTTAGGATTGGGTCTTGTCCATCACATCATTCTCCTAATGATGTGATCCCGTTATCAACGACATCCAATGTCCATAGCCAGGAAACCATGACTATCTGTTGATCACAACGAGCTAGTCAACTAGAGGCTCACTAGGGACATATTGTGGTCTATGTATTCACACATGTATTACGATTTCCGGATAATACAATTATAGCATGAATAAAAGACAATTATCATGAACAAGGAAATATAATAATAATACTTTTATTATTGCCTCTAGGGCATATTTCCAACATTAGTCCCACAACCAGGTTTGTCGTCAATACTCCAAAACCAACTAGGGGTGGCACTAGATGCACTTACAGGGTACAGGAGCATTGACATTGTCATTGATCTGGGCTTCAGGGGCCACATTGGCTTCAGGTGCTTCAGTATTGGCTTCGGGCGCTGCAGTGGCTTCAGGTGCATGCACTTCTGGCACCGCAGTAGCTTCAGGCGCCACATTAACTTCAGCCATGACAACGTCATTGGCTTCAGTGTTGATGTTGGTGGCTGCCTCAGGATTGTTAACCTCCACTTCAGAAGCTAGAGGGTCGGACACGTTCTCCTCGAGAACAACATCTTGGTGGGACGGGGGTGTAGCAAATCTTTCTACTTCAACTCTTGGTTCTTCTCTTTCATCGGCTGATGCAGCCGGAATATCTTCAGCGATTTTGGCTTCCGACTCTGACACGTGCACAGTGGGAGTGACTTGGGGCCTCGGTCCTTTGCGAAGCCTACGTAATGCTGACGACGGTTGCGGAGATGGAGTTTGCTAGGCCTCAAAGTCATCGTCATCTTGCACGGGTGAGGTGACTTGTGGTTGGGGAGAACTTGGGGTGTCTTGTCATTGTGGGTGATCAGCCCACGATGCATCCTGAGCAGTTGGCGTCAGAGGACGACCAATGCTGATGAGTTTGCTGTGCGTCAGCACATGCGATGATACCAACTGGTGCTCGATCTGAGGAAGGACTTCATCATCTTCAACATTGTCGTGAGGACCAATGTCTTCACCTGCGGCGGGGTCAACAGCTGGATTGTCTTCAGCTTTATGAGCCTCTGTGGAAGCAGGCTCATGAACTATCATTTGACGGTCTTGATGTTCAGACGCAGGACGAGCCACTAAGATTGGCTCGACCTCAAGGGGCTCTGTGGGAGCAGCCCGGTCTCTCTTCTTGGTTTTGCGTTTCTTGGTTGGAGGAGCATCATCAGTGGTGGCCTTGGTTTTGCGCTTTCTGGCTTCAGCTTCAGCTACCCTTGTTTTCTTTAGTTCTGAAGCCATCGTGGGGACCTTAGGCGTCGAGCCTGTCATACTGGCTGGGAAGACAATTGGATGTACTTCCTGCCTTGGTGCTTCGGGTTCTGCCACAACTGTCTTCTTCTTCTTCTTGGCCGCCATTCTGGGGTCAATGTCTGGTCGCCCCAAAGCCTTGCGCTTTTCAGCTTCATTGTATCCCTGAACACATTTAGCAGCAAGATCCTTCATGCGCTCACGAGAACTTTGGCTTCTTGGCGTTTGGTTTGGAATGCTTCCTTGAGCTCATGCATCATGACCTGGAAGTTCTGAATGTCTTCAACATTGAGCTTGGCCATATGCTTCTTGAACTGAGCCTTTTCATAATCTATCTTATGCTTCAGCTCAACAATTTTCTGAGCTAGAGCCAGCTCAGCAGCAATGGCTCCATGGAAGGCGACACTGAGGCCAATGGGAAGCTGAAGATCATCAAAGCTAACATTTGGGCTGTCAAACCACTCATCAATGAACTTGTTTATGATTTCAACATCAAAGACAGGAAGGTCATTGAAGATTTCTGCCTCTTGCTTGCTCTTGATCAACTGCTCAAGAGCGTCATCGCCAAGGTCGTCGTCGCTGGACAGATCAATGGCGTCATTCTTGTTGCGTAGAACAGCAGCAGGGGTCAGTGCTTGGCTGGTGGGTTGCATGGGCATCTTCACTTTGGAGGGCTTGGAGATGCATGACAGATCTTCAGACTGCACACTGTGTTCAGGAGGTGCAGTGGCTAGAGCTTCGCCCGTGAAACCTTTGGTGCAGGGACAGGCTTCGAAGCCTTAGGTTTCTTCAGCTTCTTTGGCTTCAGTGGTGCAGGCGCTTCGTCAGATTCAGCGTCGTCTGCAGGTTGATCCACGACTGCCCCTTGAACCTGTATGTGAGTAATGAGACCTTCTAAGTTATAGAAGGGCCCAACTAGATTGGGTTCAGCTTCGCGTGTGCCGTCAGCACGAGGAGCAGAGGGGCCTGGATAGAAGTCTAGTCCCCATGACTTCTTGTTTTCTTTGGCTGAGTTCTTGGCAAACTGGAAGTTGCGCTTGAATAGATTGTCGTCATGGCACCACAGCGGCAAAGATGGATCTGCATCGGCAGGCTGTGGTCCACGGACCATTGAAGGATAGAAGCCTTGCTCAATGGCTTCAGCTCTGGATCTGTGTTGAAGATTTCTGTACAAGATGTCTCCCCACGGTCGCTTGATGGCATTTTTCTCAGCATACTCCTGGGTCATGAACCTGTACTTGAACCATTGTTCTGCCCAATATCTTCGAATCCATTGGATTCTGGTTTTCCGCTGATTGTACTCCTCCTCTGGATCTGTCTTGTACAGCTCATAGAGGTCAGAAGGCAAATCACTTGAGGTGTTGCCACGACGCTGTCTACCACCCTTCCTTGCAGATTTCTCTGTTGCCATGAAGTTTAGACTGAAAGGCTTCAAAACCGTCAAAGTCTTCCGTCTACTGGTCAGACAAGAACTGGCTTCAGGAGAATTTATATGATGATGTAAGAACTTTGCAAATGAATGCAGACTATGAGAACCAAGGGATTCTCCCATGGACATGTACATGTGACAACATTAAAGGTGCGAGGGAAGGGGAAGAGGTCATATGCATTCTCAGAAGATTTTTGAAGATAAATCAGTTTAGAAGACATTGACCGCATAGTGCGAAGACATTCACTCATAGGTAGAGAGTTGGTTCTAGATTTGTACGAATCCACGAATAAGTACAAGTGAGGAATCTAACTACTTTGTGAAGCATAAGTGAATATACTAGGCATGTTATGGGATGCAGTATGAGATAGATCCAACTTGTGTGAACAGAAACTACTTGTGGTTGAAAAGGATGAATCTATCGGATCAAAAGGACTGTAAAAAGGAGGTTTTATTTACCACACGAGGAATTGCTAGACGGAGTGGGAGAGGAGGCCGAGCAGTTCGATCGTCCGTGCCCTAACTTGGCGATGGAGGACACCTACGGCGACGGCGGAGAAGATGATGTCCGCGGCCGGCGTGTGAAAGTGCAACTATCCCTGGGTGGTTTTGGTAATTCCTAACAACATATAGCTCATTGAGCTAACATTATTCCAAGATTAATATTTCAGGAAAAGCTCAATAAATGGCATGGCATGGATGAGGAAAGTGGATCCCTCAAAATTCTAAGGACAAAAGGTTTGGCTCAAGCTTGAAGCTCAAGACTCTACATTTTATATTTTAGTGATCCAAGATCACATTGAGTCTATAGGAAAAGCCAATACTATCAAGGAGGGATGAGGTGTTGCTTAATGGCTTGCTTGCTCAAAATGCTTAGTGATATGCTCCAAAATCCTCAACTACCTTCCCACATCCACATATGACCTAAACCAAAAGTCAAACTCGGCCCCACCGATTCTTTCTATCCGGCGCCACCGAGTTTCAAATGTCATGGCCACTACCACAAACCCTAGGCAAATCGGTTTCACTGATAGGGATCTCAGTCTCACCGAGATGGGATTGTAATCTCTCTGTTTCCCTTCGTAATGTTTTGGTCTTACCGAGATGAGCGATCGGTCCCACCGAGATTGCAATGTAAACTCTCTATTTCCCTTTTGTAACATTTCGGTCTCACCGAGATGAGCGAATCGGTCCCACCGAGTTTACCTGACCAACTCTCTGGTTAGCTTATTACGAAAATCGGTCCCACCGAGTGTGTGTAATCGGTCACACCGAGATTACGTTATGCCCTAACCCTAACCATATCAGTCCTACCAAGTTGCATCTCAGTCCCACCGAAAATCCTAACGGTCACTAGGTTTGCTGAATCGGTCCGACCGAGTTTAACCATTCGGTCCCACCGAGTTTGGCAAATTGTGTGTAACGGTTAGATTTTGTGTGGAGGCTATATATACTCCTCCACCCACTCTTCATTCATGGAGAGAGCCATCAGAACATACCTACACTTCCAATACACATTTTCTGAGAGAGAACCACCTACACTTGTGCTGAGGTCAGGATATTCCATTCCAACCATATGAATCTTGATCTCTAGCCTTCCCCAAGTTGCTTTCCAGTCAAATATTCTTTCCACCAAATCCAAATCCTGTGAGAGAGAGTTGAGTGTTGGGGAGACTATCATTTGAAGCACAAGAGCAAGGAGTTCATCATCAACACACCATTTGTTACTTCTTGGAGAGTGGTGTCTCCTAGATTGGCTAGGTGTCACTTGGGAGCCTCCGACAAGATTTTGGAGTTGAACCAAGGAGTTTGTAAGGGCAAGGAGATCGCCTACTTCATGAAGATCTACCGCTAGTGAGGCAAGTCCTTCGTGGGCGACGACCGTGATGGAATAGACAAGGTTGCTTCTTCATGGACCCTTCGTGGGTGGAGCCCTCCGTGGACTCGCGCAACCGTTACCCTCCATGGGTTGAAGTCTCCATCAACATGGATGTACGATAGCACCACCTATCGGAACCACGACAAAAACATCCGTGTCTCCAATTGCGTTTGAATCCTCCAAACCCTTCCCTTTACATTCTTGCAAGTTGCATGCTTTACTTTCCGCTGCTCATATACTCTTTTGCATGCGTGCTTGAATTGTGTGGAGATTGCTTGACTTGTGCTAAGATAGCTAAAATCTGCCAAGAACTAAAATTGGGAAAAGGCTAGATTTTTATTTGGTCAAGTAGTCTAATCACCCCCCTAGACATACTTTCGATCCTACAAGTGGTATCAGAGCTTTGGTCTCCATTTTCTTTGATTCCCATAGCTTTTGTAGGTCATAGCCTTGGTTTCACAACCTAGGAGAGTATGGCATCTAGCGAGGGAAATTATCACCGTAGAGGTCCTTACTTTGATGGCCCTAATTTTGCTAGTTGGAAGCATAAGATGAAAATGCATATTCTGGGACATAACCCCTCCGTTTGGGCTATTGTGTGTATTGGCTTGCAAGGTGAATTCTTTGACGGGAAAGAACTGAACCGTGAAGCCACCGCGGAAGAGTTGAAAAATGCTGTAATACAACGCTCAACCTTGTGATATCCTCTTCAACGGATTGTGCCCCGAAGAATTCAACAAAATCAGCCGTCTTGAGAATGCAAAGGAAATTTGGGATGCTTTGATTGATATGCACGAAGGTACCGACTCCCTCAAGGAATCCAAATTGGATGTGCTTCAAAGTCAACTTGAAAAGTTCAAAATGAAGGATGGTGAAGGTGTTGCTGAAATGTACTCTAGGCTTGCTCTTATCACAAATGAGATTGCCGGCTTAGGGAGTGAAGAGATGACAAATAGATTCATCATCAAGAAGATCCTAAGAGCCTTGGATGGAAAATATGATACCATGTGCACATTGATCCAAATGATGCCAAATTACAAAGATCTCAAGCCAACGGAAGTCATCGGAAGAATTGTTTCTCATGAGATGTCACTCAAGGATAAAGAGGAACTTCGCAACAAATCAAGTGGTGCTTACAAAGCCTCATGTGAAGCCCCCACATCATCGAGTGAGAAACAAACCTTCAATGAAGAATTGAGCTTAATGGTGAAGAACTTCAACAAGTTCTACAAGAGTAGAAGCAAAGAGAGAAGCTCCAAGTCAAGGTCCTACAATGACAAAAGATCTTCTAGTCGAGAGCAAAACTGCTACAATTGTGGAAGGCCCAGACACTATTCCAATGAGTGTACGGCCCCCTACAAGAGAAGAGAAGATTCTCCCAAGAGAAGAAGTAGAAGAGAAGAATCACCATCTAGAGAAAGAAGGAGTAGAGATGATCGTTATGAACGAAGACCCTCACGGAGAAGCAAGGATTCGAAAAGAAAGGACAAGTCATCAAGGAGCTACACAAAACAAAGACATCAAGCTCATGTTGTTGAATGGGTATTCGGCTCCGACTTCGACAACCACTCCGAGAGAAGCTATCACTCCGACTCCGAATATACTCAAGATGAAGGTGTTGCCGGTCTAGCACTTGTGTCAACCAATTCCTATGACATATTTGACTCACCAAATGAAGGAGTTGGAACATGCTTCATGGCTAAAGGCCCAAAGGTATCACACCCCGAGTATGTTGATTTCAATAGTGATGAAGATGACTTGTTAGGTGATGATGATTTACTTGTTGACAACTCTAGTGATGAATACTGTGATGAAACGTCAATTAATCATGCTAATCAAGATAAAACGAATGACAATGATAAGGAGAAGATTGAGTCTCTAACTAAAGAACTAAACACTCTTAAGTTAGCTCATGAAACTATCTTAGGAGATCATCGAGAACTTTTAAGGACTCATGATAAATTACGCTTTGAAAAGCTCAACCTTGAGCAAGAGCATGAGTTCTTAAAAGCAATCAATGATGATCTTCGTAAGAAAAGTTCTTCTTACATTGCCAAGCGTTTACTCTTATCCACTTACATGCCTCAAGTCAAGTCTAGTAACAAGAACAAGAAAGATTCTTCCTCTAGTAGTAACAATAATCATGCTAAATCCAATATTGTTGCTTCTAGTAGTTATCTTGATTCCACTAATGATTCTCTTAGCCAAGTTACACTTGAGCAAGAAAATAGCTTATTGAAGGGAATTATAGAGAAAGGTGTTTACAAGAGCCTTGCCGGAAGTAAGCAATTCGAGGAAATTGTACGCAAGCAAGGAAGGCACCGGAAGAATCATGGTGTTGGTTTTGAACGAAAGTTCAATGCCAATGGAGTTGAGTGGGAAGAAGATCAATACCCCAAGACGAAGTTTGTTCCTCAACAAGAGAAGTATGATCCTACTTCTTTCAAAGGGACACAAGCTCAAGATGATCTTCCACCACAAGACCACAAGCAAAAAGGCAAGGACAAGCTTCAAGAGGAAATTGATGCATTTGAAGAAGCTCCTAAGGCCTTGGTCAAGTGGGTTCCCAAGACTACTTCAAGTTCCACTTCATCAAGTACAACTACAACACCGAGGATTCCCATCAAGATGGTGTGGATCCCGAAGAAGAAGAACTAGAGAGTTCTTGAGGGTGACTCCGCCAACATACTTCACTCTTATCATCTTGGCAAGAACAAGTGCAATCAACTTCGACATCTTGCACTAGTTCAAGGAGTCACAAACCCTCTTGTTGGTAAGACAAGGTACAAGTTAACCTAAAAGCTTTCATAGACATCATCTTGTGTGTGCATCACTTTATGTCTATGGATATCCTTGTTTGTTCCTTGTGGGACTAACCCGTGTAGGTATTGAAAGTGCAACTCACTCCAATGGATAGCTCCAAATGATCTACATCAACATTGAGTATCCACATCTTCAACATCTACATGAAGTCATCATCGACAAAACCCAAGGTTAGTTCATCCCTCTTAGGGGGGATCTCACATCTAGGGGGAGCTTTACTCTAAGAATTGAGCTAAAGCAACTCTAATGGTGTGAACACAACAATGTTTTATGTAAAAGTGGTAACCCCACTTGTGCTAAAACGATGAGTATGACCTATGATCAAATGTTCTCATTTGACTCCTAAGTCAATATACTCATATATAGATGACCTAGTCATCGCAAATTGTTTGATAGATGCTAGAATTGGTTGTGCATGCTTTGCCACATATTTCAATTGCCATTTTATTGTGTGAGCATGTTGATTGCATATTTTACTCATTCGAGGACATCCACTTGTTGTTTTGATTGATTGATTTTCTTTTCTTTTGCCAAGTGGATGGACAGGAATGCCTAAGAACCCTCTCTAGCTATCTATGCTTTTCTCGTCTCAAACTCTATTCATGCTACATCAAAAAATTTGATCAAGTCAGATTCGAACCACTCTGTGTGAGGAGCACTCGGAGTCCCCGATACGTCATAGACTTAAACTTCCAAAACTTCTTTGTGCGTTTCGGTCTGACCGATTCATCCATTTCGGTCATACCGAGATCACTAAGTCGATCTAGGTTTTCAATCTCGGTGCAACCGATTTGAACCTTTCGGTCACACCGACTTTCAGTAACTGATTGCAGTTATGAATCTCGGTGCCACCGAGTTGTTCCACTCGGTCACACCGACAGGGTCGGGCTATACATACCCACGGGTCAAATTTTGGAAAACTTTCCGAACCTCCTCGACTCGCGCTTTGCCCGCTCTGCCTCCAGGGTCTCCGGATCGTCTTCCTCGTCGCCAGCCGCCTCCTGCCGCTGGTCTCCGCCGCCGTCAATGGAAATCATTCCCGCCGTTGCCGCCGTAGTAAGTTCATCGCCGAACTAGGGTATGAACTTGATCACTGTGCTATCCCTATCTGATTCCTAGCACATTGTGTTCGCCATGTATCTTGCCACGATTGAGATCATTCTTATCCAGTCAAAACACTCCATAGTTTAGTCGTGAATTGAAAATTTAGGGTTAGGTTTCCGCCGAAACCATCTCGGACCCACCGAGTAGTGGAACTCGGTACCACCGATTCGGCTCAGGCCATTACACATGAGATTCTCGGTCTGACCGAGAATTGAAAATCGGTGTGACCGAGTTCAGGACTTTATGAAACCCTAGCAGTCTCGGTGCCACCAAACTGTGACTTGGTCTGACCGAGTTCACTAGTTTTGGGTCCAACAGCTGCTTCGGTATCACCGAGTTTACAAATCGGTTGATCCGAAATGCTTTCTGTGGAAAACTAAGTTTTTGACTCATTCTTTTGCAAAAACCTCTGTATTTTGTGATGCTCATCCACTCTACCTCATCTATAATCTATTCACAGGGTCAACTGTCAGTGTTTGTATCATGTCTGATCAGAGTGACAGTCAGAACAAGGAAGAGGAGCAGGTTCACATGAGTGAGGGCACTAGTCCCTCTAGCAGTTCAGATGATGGTAGCAGGAGCACCCCAAGCAACTTACCCAAAGCTGCCACCAGGGCCAGAAAGAAGAAGACCTCTGAATCTGAGGATGAAGACTATGTGGCAGTTGAGGATGAGGCCACTTCCAAGAAGAAAGTGGTTAAGAAGGAATATAGCACTGCTGCTGCCACCAAGCCAGGCATGAAGCAAAAGGTTCCTGCAAAGAGAATTCCAATGTCTAAGGCTAGAGCATCTACTCAAGTCCCTTTGGGATCTAAACCCAAAGAGGCTGCTACAGAAGGGAAGGAGAGGAAGGAGAGGATCAAAAAGACCACTGCTAGAGTGCTTGGGAGATCCTCAATCATGAGAGATTCTGAAGAGGAAGAGGAAGAAGAGGTTGCTGCACCAGCACCCAAGGCACAAAAGCTGATGGGTGATGCTATAAAGTCAGGGGCTGCAACATCAAAACCCAAAGAAGCACCCAAAGCAGCCTCCAAGCCCAAGAGTGCACCTAAGAGGAATACCAGGAGTATACCAGCTGCTGAGAAGAACAAGGCCCAAGTGCCTGAAGTTGCTGCTGATGAAGATGATGAAGGACAAGTCCTGAGGAAGCTCAAACCCAAAATCCCAGATCACAATGATGCTCATCCAGTAGCTGAGAACATGAAGATAAGGAAGGACTCAGGTCTGAGGCTATGGAGAGAGTCAGTCCATATGCCACCAGGAGAAGGACTGCTGTTGATTACAGGTTCCACACAAAGGAACATCAGGATTTCTATGAGGCAATTTTGTTGGACAAGAAGCCTATAGTGTGTGATATGAGGTGGGTCGACTGGACCTACATGAAGGAGAATGAAGAACACTATCTTGGAGTGTATGACAGCTTCAGTGCGTGTGGAGTTGCAGACTTTGTTGGGCAGAAGCTCACAAACTGGAATGATGAGCTCATTATGCAATTCTACTCCACAACACATTTCTATACAGATGGCAGAATAATTTGGATGTCTGAAGGAACGAGATACCAATCAACTATTGAGGAATGGGCCAATCTGATCAATACCCCAAAGGAAAGTGAAGATGACTTGGATGTTTATGCCAAGAAAAAGATGGATCACAATTCTATGTCATAGATGTACAAGGAGATCCCAGACAAAGCTCTTGAGACTTTCAAGTTTGGGTCAGTCCATTTTCTTCTGTCAGGACTGCCAACGATCAACTGGATCCTAAGGCACACTCTTTTGCCCAAGTCAGGTGACCACAACATGATCAGAGGGCATGCAACTAATTTGCTACACATATTTGATGTGCCACAAAAATTCAAGGTCATGAGCCTCATGGTTGAGACTATCAAGAGGACAGCAACAGACCAAAAGAGAAGTTGTGGATATGCCCACAAATTCAGGAGTTGATTAACTCAAATATGGGCACAGGAAAATAGCTGTTGGATAAGGAACACTTTGTTCTCTATCCTGACTTTGAGGACAACCAAGTGGTTATGGATGAAGATGAACCATCCTCAGTACAAGCACAACCCAAGAGAGAAAAGGCAAAAACATAAAAAGCTGCAAAGATGCCAACCTAGGAGGAAGCATCTCAGTATCTTCTAAAAATCAAGCAAGATCAGCTTGGCTACCTGATTGCATCCACTCTGAGGATTGAGAAAGGACTGTCCACCCTGACTCAAAACCAGGAGAGCTTGGAAAGAATCGTGGAGCAAAAATTCTATGACTGGGATGTGAAGGTAACTGAGATTCAGTCTGTTGTGGAGCAACTTCAAGATGACATGCAGGAGAGGAAGGGCAGAACAACCACTGATGCATTTTCCAGAGTGCCTCGAGCTCAGGGATCAGCTGCAGTGCCTGTTCCAGACACTAGAGCCACTTCATCTACACCAGCTACAACTTCAGTGCCACCAGCTCTAGCACCAATTCCTTCAGCTCCATCCACATCAACTGAAGTCTTCGTCCAAGGAGCCATCTCTACACCACCAACTGAAGACCAATCTTGAGAGACGTTTTAGTGCTATGCATTTTCTATGAACTTTTTGGTAACTTGTTGCCAAAGGGGGAGAAACATGTATAGATCATAGGCTTCGAGAGAGAGCGTTGCCTTTTATTCTCTTTTGCTTTGGTGGTTTAACTTTGTTTGTCTTTTGATTGCTTGAGATACTATGCTATTATCTGTGAGACATTGATGATCATGTGGTTGATCATAAGCTACACTTATGCTTGTTAGATGATATTATCTTACTTATCCTTATATGATCATTCACTTTGCTTGGTGATGAGTGCATGTATTCAATCTTTATTATTTTGAGCGCTCCACCAAGATGTATGTGACATGGAAGAGTAACCCATGATCCTAACTCATTGTGCATTTGCACTCCAAAGCAAATCTTAAGATATGCACAAATTTAGGGGGAGCTCTTGCTTTTCACATACTTCTCAAAGCGACAATATCTTTCACTCTTATTATCATTTGTCAAAGCTTTGATCTATATGTTGTCATCAATTACCAAAAAGGGGGAGATTGGAAGTGCAACTATCCCTGGGTGGTTTTGGTAATTCCTAACAACATATAGCTCATTGAGCTAACATTATTCCAAGATTAATATTTCAGGAAAAGCTCAATGAATGGCATGGCATGGATGAGGAAAGTGGATCCCTCAAAATTCTGAGGACAAAAAGTTTGGCTCAAGCTTGAAGCTCAAGACTCTACATTTTATATTTTAGTGATCGAAGATCACATTAAGTCTATAGGAAAAGCCAATACTATCAAGGAGGGATGAGGTGTTGCTTAATGGCTTGCTTGCTCAAAATGCTTAGTGATATGCTCCAAAATCCTCAACTACCTTCCCACATCCACATATGACCTAAACCAAAAGTCAAACTCGGCCCCACCGATTCTTTCTATCCGGCGCCACCGAGTTTCAAATGTCATAGCCACTGCCACAAACCCTAGGCAAATCGGTCTTACCAAGATGAGCGATCGGTCCCACTGAGATTGCAATGTAAACTCTCTGTTTCCCTTTTGTAACATTTAGGTCTCACCGAGATGAGCGAATCGGTCCCACCGAGTTTACCTGACCAACTCTCTGGTTAGCTTATTACCAAAATCGGTCCCACCGAGTTTGTGTAATCGGTCACACCGAGATTGTGTAATTGGTCACACCGAGATTACGTTATGCCCTAACCCTAACCATATCGGTCCTACCGAGTTGCATCTCAGTTCCACCGAAAATCCTAACGGTCACTAGGTTTGCTGAATCGGTCCGACCGAGTTTAACCATTCGGTCCTACCGAGTTTGGCAAATTGTGTGTAACGGTTAGATTTTGTGTGGAGGCTATATATACCCCTCCACCCACTCTTCATTTGTGGAGAGAGCCATCCGAACATACCTACACTTCCAATACACATTTTCTGAGAGAGAACCAACTACACTTGTGCTGAGGTCAAGATATTCCATTCCAACCATATGAATCTTGATCTCTAGCCTTCCCCAAGTTGCTTTCCACTCAAATCTTCTTTCCACCAAATTCAAATCCTGTGAGAGAGAGTTGAGTGTTGGGGAGACTATCATTTGAAGCACAAGAGCAAGGAGTTCATCATCAACACACCATTTGTTACTTCTTGGAGAGTGGTGTCTCCTAGATTGGCTAGGTGTCACTTGGGAGCCTCCGACAAGATTGTGGAGTTGAACCAAGGAGTTTTTAAGGGCAAGGAGATCGCCTACTTCGTGAATATCTACCGCTAGTGAGGCAAGTCCTTCGTGGGCGACAGCCGTGATGGAATAGACAAGGTTGCTTCTTCATGGACCCTTCGTGGGTGGAGCCCTCCGTGGACTCGCACAACCGTTACCCTCCGTGGGTTGAAGTCTCCATCAACGTGGATGTACGATAGCACCACCTATCGGAACCACGACAAAAACATCCGTGTCTCCAATTGCGTTTGAATCCTCCAAACCCTTCCCTTTACATTCTTGCAAGTTGCATGCTTTACTTTCCGCTACTCATATACTCTTTTGCATGCTTGCTTGAATTGTGTGGAGATTGCTTGACTTGTGCTAAGATAGCTAAAATCTGCCAAGAACTAAAATTGGGAAAAGGCTAGATTTTTATTTGGTCAAGTAGTCCAATCACCCCCCTCTAGACATAATTTCGATCCTACAGCGTGAGGACAACGTGGGTGAGGTCACGGCAGCTAAGCGCTTTGTGGCCGGCGTCGTCGAGGGCTAGCGGTGGCGCTAGGGTTTGTGCGAGAGTGGAAGAAGACATAATGACTGGGGTGAGGCGTGTATTTATAGGGACAGGGATGACACAATGTTATTACACAGGTGCCCCTGGAGGTTCACATCTGAAGGACACGTGGCTGTCATGCAACACATTGGAGGTTGTTCCACGTTCCCACACACGCCTGGATTGTCGGGTGGTCGTTCCCACTTCTCCGGGTTTCAGGTGGAAGAATTTAGCATTGAAAACAGATTAATGTTTGTCTCTCTGTCTTCTGCTGACAAGGACGCAGAGAAGACATTTTGACAGTGTCAATAGAATGCATATGATTTGGATAGATAGACTTAAGAAAGAAGCATAGAGGGGTTAGGGTCCGATCACATTCACTTAGTTAAAAAGATTCAGCAAGAAGCCATAGCTATAAGTGAATGTTGTAGAGGACAGAAACCAAATCAGCACATTGAAGATAAACATGAAGCTGTGTTAACATTGAAGACAAACAGAAAGCGAAGACTTTGCAAATGTAACGCCATGTGAAAAACACTTCTAAGGGAAGAGTTTGGTGGTGGCGTTACCCACCGTATAGGAAGTATTAGACCCAGACACGGCGCACAATTATCGTGGCGCTCCGAAGTCAAATTCCACGTTAATGTATTCACACTCAGAATGCAAGTCTTCATTGATTGAAAACATAAGTTACTTTGTGTGTTGCACATCTAAGTCATCAACATGCACAAGTGTTAGGATGTGTGCCTGATCACATGACATTTGATGATTCCAAGACGTCAGTGCTCATGGTGAAGACGAAGGTGACATGGAAGTAGTCGACGTAGAGGAAGTAGTGGAACAGAGGCGAGCAGTCGCATAGGAGACACTCCCCAAAAACCTAATCGCCTCTCTCCCATACAGGATCTGGAGAAGTGGGGTTTTGGAGGCATGCTCTCCCGTACAGGATCTGGAGCAGGGTTTCGGAGGCCTGCTCTCCCGTACAGGATGTGGAGAAGCTGGGTTTCAGAGGCCTGCTCTTCCGTCAGCCGTGTACGCGGTAGACGGGATGGGATCACCGAAGGTAGCAGCAGTGAAAGGAACGACTAGGGAGCAGTGGAGGTGTGAAGTGTTGTGTCTGGCTGAGCTGCGATGCCTCATATATATAGCCAGTCAGGTACAGACATTTCATCTCCACAATAAAACGTATTTATTATGGATGTTTCCATTTCCGCAATGAATAGGATGTCTCATATTCATTTTGTGTCTGTAATGGACTCTCCAATTTTTGACGGGTAAAACATTGCATCGGTTTGGCTCATTTCCGCAACCCGCAACCCGCGGCGCGCGCGCGTCGTGATGAGGCGAGGAGGAGCGCGCGTGTGGAACATCTCTCCTTTCTTGACACCAACTCATACTAGTGGGAGAAGAGCTCACCTTATAAGTTGGTGTACATCTCTCTCAACAAGCCATGTGGGACTAAACTTCCCACCACTCCCTTGACAGCATGGGCCCTTAGGGATTTTCTGAAATTGTTAAACGGGCCTATAGCCCAACTAATATTCAGCAATCCTCCACCAGATCCCGAAGGCCCATGGTGTTGTCCTCTGTTCCAAACTCTGTTTTGATATACCAGTATTTTCAGTGGAGACCCGTTAAGGTTGAATATCCACCTAGAAGAAATAGCTACACCCCTCAACAACCGAACAATGGACTAGGCCTTGAATTGTCAATTTGGCGTGAAGGAGTTTCACCAAGTGTCTTACCAGTACTAGGCTGTTGAAGGCTGACCCCTCGGGTGAAGCATATTGGTCACTCCTGGCCTGTTCATGAACTTACTAGAGATCACCCTAATCTCATAAACTGTGACCAGTAGTCAGGCTCATATAGGTGTGTTCCTCCAAAGATCGCTCTGTAGGATAGCATCTTGCTTTTACAAGCCTTGGAACACATTAAGACAAAAGTCATCCTGCCATACAGTTATCGAGAGTTGTGCATCTCCAACGGAGTGGGTTAGTTAAAATACTCTCTGCAGTTAACCACTAGCTTGTTTTCTCAGGTCCTACTTCATGAGATCTCTGATCACATAGGTTGGGTTACTACCATGGCAACTCATGTGGGTCTCATACCCATCTCCCTCGATGCATTATCTATCACAACACATGATAGCCCTTTTGTAAAGGGATCCGTCAGATTCTTAG
The DNA here is from genome assembly GCF_002162155.2 of Triticum dicoccoides. Classification (NCBI taxonomy): domain Eukaryota; kingdom Viridiplantae; phylum Streptophyta; class Magnoliopsida; order Poales; family Poaceae; genus Triticum; species Triticum dicoccoides. The sequence goes on along the minus strand of NC_041386.1, from coordinate 537,530,661 downwards.
CCGTTTGGACATACTCCAATGCTATCACTCCGGAGTTTCTTAGTTTTTTGACAGCTTTTAATCTCATTCTTATGTGTTTGTTGGACTTCATGTTCTCCTTAGAACTCTTCACCTTAGTGATGACAGTCTGATTGTCATAGTTCATAAGGATAGCCGGAACCGGTTTATCAACCAATGTCAAGTCCATCAAAACATCTCGAAGCCATCCTGCTTCGACACCAGATGTGTCTAATGCTGTTAATTCTTCTTACATTGTCGATCTCGTTAAGATCGTTTGTTTGCAAGACTTCCAGGAAACAACGCCACCTCCAAGAGTAAACATATACCCAGTTGTGGCCTTCATCTCATCAGCATCAAAGATCCAATTCGCGTCACTATACCCTTCAAGTATCGACGGGTATCCGGTATAGAGAAGTCCATAATTCATAGTACCCTTCAGATAGCGCATAACTCTTTCGACAGCACGCCAATGTACATCACCCGGTTTTGAAGCAAACTGACTCAGTTTGCTCACAGCAAAAGCGATGTCAGGCCTCGTAGCGCTCGCTAGGTACATAAGTGAACCAATGATTTGAGAGTATCTTAATTGATCTATAGCCGTGCCTTTAGACTTTCGAATCAACACGCTAGGATCATATGGTGTTTGAGATGGCGTGCAGTCCGCATATCCAAAATGACTCAACACCTTCTCAAAATAATGGGATTGCAGAAGTGTAATCCCACCCTCATTATCTCTGAGTAGCTTGATGTTCAAGATAACATCAGCCACACCAAGGTCTTTCATCTCAAAGTTCTGAGATAGAAACGACTTGACCTCCTTAATGACTTTGAGGTTGGTTCCGAATATCAGTATGTCGTCAACATACAAGCATAGTATAACTCCTTCGCCCCCACCATGGCGATAGTATACACATTTGTCAGCTTCATTAAAAATGAAACCAACGGATGTTAGAGTTGTCTTAAACTTATCATGCCATTCCTTAGGTGCTTGTTTTAGGCCATACAAAGATTCCAGCAACCTACGCACTTTTCTTTCCTGACCATCTATCACAAAGCCATCTGGCTGTTGCATGTAGATTTCCTCGTTTAGCTCTCCATTCAGGAAAGACGTTTTAACATCCATTTGGTGGACAAGAAGACCATGCGAGGCCGCCAACGAGAGTAATACTCGAATGGTGGTCAGTCTGGCCACAGATGAATAAGTATCAAAGAAATCTTCCTCTTCTTTCTGGTCATAGCCCTTGGCCACAAGCCTATCCTTGTACTTTTCAATCGTACCATCGGGCCTACGCTTCTTTTTGAACACCCATTTACATCCCAATGGTTTACAGCCATAGGGGCATTCAGTGATTTCCCATGTCCCGTTAGCCATGATGGAGTCCATCTCGCTACGGACCGCTTCTTTCCAGTAGTCAGCATCCGGAGATGCATAAGCTTCAGAAATAGAAGTGGGAGTATCATCCATAGGGTATACAAGGAAATCATCACCAAAAGACTTTGCAGTCCTCTATCTCTTGCCCCTACCAAGAGTCTCCTTGTCATCCTCCTCAGGATTTCCATCATGTTTATATTCATAATATTCCATCGAAATGGCAGGTTCAGGAGTCTCATCAGATTCCAACCTAGAAGTGCTTTGCATATCTCTCATAGGAAAAATATCCTCAAAGAATGTAGCATCTTTAGTCTCCATAATCATACCGACCTTCACGCCAGGTACCTCAGATTTCACTACCAGAAATCTATAGCCGATGCTATTCTTAGCATAGCCCAAATTAACACAGTCCACGGTCTTTGGTCCAACCTTACGCTTTTTGGGGATTGGCACATCGACTTTCGCCAAGCAGCCCCAAGTACGTAAGTATGAGAGTGTCGTTCTTCTCTTTTTCCATTTTCCATAGGGAGTGATCTCATTGTCTTTTGTCGGACCTTTATTCAGGACATGACATGATGTCAATATAGCCTCCCCCCACCATGCCTTGGATAAACCCGATGCATCTAACATGGCATTAACCAAATATGTTAGAGTATGGTTTTTTCGTTCGGCAACCCCATTTGACTGAGGTGAATAGGGAGGTGTCCTCTCATGAATAATTTTGTGTTCTGCACAGAAATAATCAAACTCATTAGACAAATACTCTCCACCACGATCTGACCGGACTCGTTTTTATTTTCTTTTCAAGTTGATTCTCAACTTCTGCCTTATAGATTTTAAAGTAGTGTAGAGCCTCATCTTTAGTGTTTCTTTAGTGTTTACAAGATATACATAGAAATATCTAGTAGAATCATCTATCAGTGTCATGAAGTATCTTTTTCCACCTCTAGTCAATACACCATTCATCTCACAAAGATCAGAATGTATGAGTTCTAACGGTGCCAAACGTCTCTCCTCCGTAGCCTTATGGGGCTTGCGAGGTTGCTTTGCTTGCACACACGAATGGCACTTAGAACCTTTGGCTAAAGTGAAATTTGGGATTAAATTCAATTTTGCTAACTGCGTCATACTACCAAAACCAATATGACAAAGACGTGAATGCCAAACTTTTGTTTCATTAACACTCAAATGAATATTGTTCATGACTTTATTACAAAAATAAGCGAGGGAAAAGCGGAACAGACCTCCACATTCATAACCTTTTCCAACAAACAGTCCATATTTCGCAACAACTACTTTATTAGACTCGAATACCAACTTAAACCCTTCTCTACATAGAAGGGAACCACTAACGAGATTCTTCTTGATGGCAGGGACATGCTGCACATTCTTTAGTTGCACGATCCTGCCAAAAGTAAACTTCAGATCGACCATGCCAACACCATGAACAGAAGCACTCGCGCCGTTCCCCATCAGTACGGACCCGTTCCTTGTGGCCTGATAAGAAGAAAACAATGAAATGTCAGCACACACATGAATATTTGCACCTATGTCAATCCACCAATCGGTAGACTGACAAACTAAAAATACAGTAAACAAATTACCGTACCCAGATGGACCACTCTCATCGTTGCTCACAATCATGTTGACAGTCTTGGAGTCCTGTCCTGGCTTCTTGGCTTCTTGAACTTGTTTGGGCACTTGGCAACCCAATGTTCATCTGAACCACAAGTGAAACAACCACCCTTCTTCTTATCTTTCTTGAAGGTCTTCTTGCCCTTCTTCTTAAACTCGGTATTCTGTTGGACACCAGTCTTCCCCTTGGGCTTGTGGGGGTTGAAGTTCTTCTGCACCACATTGGCGACAGAGGTCCCTTCAGTCCCTTTTCCGTGCGAGTCCTTTGCCCTCGAATTCTGCTCGACACTCAGATGGCCAATGACATCCTCAACTGAGAATCCATGCCTCTGATGTTTTAGAGTAGTGGCAAAGTTCCTCCAGGAATTGGGTAACTTAGCGATAATGCAACCCGCGACAAATTTGCCCGGCAGCACACACTTGAGAAGCTCAAGCTCCTTAGCAATGCACTGTATCTCATGAGCCTGTTCCGATATAGAACGGTTTTCGACCATTTTGTAATCGTGGAACTGCTCCATAATATACATCTCGCTCCCAGCATCCATTGCGTTGAATTTAGATTCGAGCGCCTCCCACAAGTCCTTGGCAGCCCGCATATGTAAGTATGCATCAACCAGCTTATCTCCGATCATGCTTAGAACGCATCCAACAAAGACGATGGTGGCCTCCCTGAATGCCTTCTCCTGTTCAGGAGCGATTGTTCCCGTGGGAGTAACACCGGCGACACAAAATACGTTCATCGCCGTGAGCCATAAGACGGTTTTGGTCTGCCAACGCTCAAAGTACGTCCCCGTAAACGGGGCTGGTTTCAGTGCAGCAGCAAAACCATGGATCGAAAATTGCCTACACAGATTAGGTTTTTGGATTGTTGAGAAATTAAGCAATTGTTTGATTAATTTAATCCAGTAATAAATCATGAACATGACATAGGCAGTGCTAATGATATACTGAATTTTGATGATGTACGCATGTACTAGGAAGATAGTAGAAACATCTACGCAAACCACTAGTACTACACACATAAAAATAAACAGGAGCAGGGTAAATGTGTTATACCCTCCAGTAGGCCAGTCGGTTGTAGCAGCAGCGGAGGCATTGGCCTCATCGGCGATCCTCTTGTCACCAGCAGCCTTCTTGGTAGCCATGTGATCGGCGTCAGTGCTCATGGTGAAGACGAAGGTGACGCAAAAGTAGTCGACGTAGAGGAAGTAGTCGAACAGAGGCAAGCAGTTGCGTAGGAGACACTCCCCAAAAACCTAATCGCCTCTCTCCCATACAAGATCTGGAGAAGCGGGGTTTCGAAGGCCTGCTCTCCCGTCAACCATGTACGCGGTAGACGGGATGGGATCACCGACGACAGCAATGAAAGGAATGACCAGGGAGCAGTGGAGGTGTGAAGTGTTGTGTCTCTGGCTGAGCTGCGATGCCTCATATATATAGCCAGTTGGGTAGGAGAATGGTCTAGCAATAAACACGTTTAATTATAGATATGACGTCTCATATTCATTTCGTGTCTATAATGGACTCCCCAATTTTTGACCGGCAAAACATTGCATCGGCTCGGCTCATTCCCGCAACCCGCGGCGCGTGCGTCGTCGTGACGAGGCGTGGCGAGGCGGGCGACGAAGGAGGAGCGCGCGTGTGGAACACCTCTCCTTCCATCACACCAACTCATACTAGTGGGAGAAGAGCTCACCTTATAAGTTGGTGTACATCTCTCTCAACTAGCCATGCGGGACTAAACTTCCCACCACTCCCTTGACAGCATGGACCCTTAGGGATTTTCTGAAATTGTTAAATGGGCCTATAGCCCAACTAATATTTAGCAGTTTCAAGATGCTTTTGTAACAAGGATCATGTTGCAAATGCAACAATGATCTTGTTGTAGTGATGAGACCACACGATGAGCAGATCGGATGGCTCGCGACGTGTAGTAGGACCCATTTGGGAATCCTTTTGAGACTAGAGACTTGCCTTGGGTGACTGGTGCTTTGTTGTTGTTCTTCTTCTTCTTCGCTTACCCCGCTCTCTTTCCTTTTGGCCTCCCTCTATCGATAGCTTCGGCGGTCAGAGAGGTGGGGAGAGGGACCCAATCTTGATAGTATGGATTTTAGATTAGGTAGCTTCTCAAATAAAACCAGTTTTGGTTAAGATATTCCACTTCTTACTGGCCTTACTGCGGTCATAGTGTCCAAAGTATTCGTAGCCAGAGTTGGCTTTCTAGTCGGATATGAACCCTTGCTTCATGCCATCTCAGATCTAGAGTTCCCCTCCTTGGCCAATGTGATTCTCTCTAGCTGCAATGGAAGCAGGGGAAAGAGGGAAGGCAGAAGATGGAGGCTCTAACAAGCTGTAAATATGTTTCCCTCCTAGAACTCATCAATTTTATCGCGCCTGTTAAAACCTTGGTGCCTGCCTGAGTGCCCCTTCTTTCAGGGATGATCTCATTTGGGTAGTTGGCAATCGGCCCCTGACGCGTGACAATTGTATTCTCTAGTCTAATGGTGACATTATGGAGTTGCCAACTCCAGTTATCCCCCCATACACTGGTGAATAAAAGCCTATAGAGGAACAATATTAGTGGTGCACCCAAAAAGAGCCACATCACTGGTATGTGCCCAAAATACCAGTGGCATGGATCAAACGACCCACGTCACTAATAACGTGCTACTAGTGGCGGCCACAGAATACGCACACCACTAGTATGTTATAGGGGAACATGCTACGTAAAACAAAACAAAAACATGCGCAAGAACCAACCAAGATCACTATCGAGGTGTAGGTAATGAAGTCATACCAACGATCACCTCAACGCAACGGGAAGAAGAGTAGATCTTATTGAAGACTACTGACTCATGTGGCTAGGTTATAACTCTTGGCCATGAGAGTTTCTCCTCCAAGAAGGTCTTCCCGATCTATCGTCGAAGTGGACGAAGCCTTCAAGGTATCGATGCGTCCCAGAACAATGACGCCGGAGTCAAAATTTGACCAGCACTTCGTGGCTACGGGGAAGGACAAGAGGAGGAGGAGGAGGAAGAAGAAGAAGCGAGACAATGTGCTCTAGATGGGAGATAGGGGATTGGCCAAGGGCTTCTTGTGCCTTTGATGCGCCCCTACATTTGTTTGTATAGAGGTGTAGGAGGAAGCTGGCCGACCATGGGTGCCATGCCTTGGCACCTACGGAAGGGGAGTCACC
>NC_041386.1:537507460-537524203 GCF_002162155.2 Triticum dicoccoides | reverse complement strand
GTTATTGACTAGAGGGGGGATGAATAGGCGATTTTCATGAAAGTCTTCAAAACATGGGGGCTTTGAAGACAAACGATAGAAATGAACATATTGATATGCAGTGGAAGGTAGACTACACTAGACAGGCCATAGTCAAGTAAGCAATGAAGTGAAAGCACGAAGACTATCAATAGCTACGTAGTAAGGATCGGGATGGAAGACAGTATGAAGCCAAAAAGTAAACAGTCTTCACCCAGTGAAGTCAATCAGATCATACAGGCTAGCAAACTGTAAAGTAAAGGGAAGTGAAGAATAGAACCAGTAGCTTGGTGAAGACAAGGATTTGGTAGACCAGTTTCAGTTGCTCTGACAACTGTACGCCTGGTTAGGGAGGCTGAGATTTAACTCAGAAGTCCGCGTCTTCACCTTATTCCCCTTGAGCTAAGGACACACAGTCCATGCCCAATCACTCTGGTAAGTCTTCAAGGTAGACTTACAAACCTTCACTGACTTCGTTCATCGGCAATCCACAATGACTCTTGGATGCTTAGAACACGACGCCTAGCCGGCTGGAGGATTCACAATCCTCAAGTGTAACAAGTCTTCAGATCACGCGGACAGAAAGACTTCAATGATGCCTAACACTCTTTGGCTCTGGGTGTATAGGGCTTTGTCCTCGCAAGGATCTCTCTCTCAAATGCTTTGGATGTGGGTTGCTCTCAAACGACAAAAGCCGTGCACTAACTCTGAGCGGCCACCGATTTATGGTGTAGGGGGTAGGCTATTTATAGCCAGGAGGCAACCTGACCTGATTTGTCCAAAATGACTCTGGGTCACTAAGGAACTGACACGTGTCCAATGGTCAGATTTCAGACACATGCGGCAGCTTGACTTGGGCTACAAGTACAGTTGACTCATCCAGCTCTGGATAAGATTTGCTCTCATTGTCTTTGCTCGAAGACATAGGATTTGGTTGAGCATCACATCAGTCACTCTGACTTTGTTCTCTTGGACCCCACTTAACAGTATGGTGGTTCCTATTACTCAACAAAGAAGAAAAGGAAACTACAAAACAACTATGTCTTCACACTCCATAGTCTTCACGTGGATGTCTTCTCATGTCATAATCTTCAGTGTGAACATCTTCACAAACCACCATTGTCTTCAATGTCTTCACACATATTTAGGGCTCATCTCTAATAGGTAAACCGAATAAACAAGGGACTACTACCTGTGTTATCCTGCAATTCTCACAAACACATTAATCCCTCAACCAAGTTTGTCATCAATACTCCAAAACCAACTAAGGGTGGCACTAGATGCACTTACAATCTCCCCCCTTTTTGGCGATTGATGAAAAACCGGTTGAAGTATTCAACGGGGATAAAAGTATGTGAAATTTTAAGGATGGAGGTATTGTCTTCATAAGTAGCAAAGGCTTCCCCTGAAGATGTGCATATAAGTAGTTTGCTTTTGAATGCAAATGCACATGGAAGGTTTTACTTTGTGGAGATCCTCTTCAACTTATGAAGACAATCACTACAAAAAAAGACACATCCGTGACATTTTGGGCCGAATGAATTTTTTTTGTCATACATATGACACTTCTATGACGATAATTGTGACAAAACCCGGTATCATCATAGATGTGGTGGGCTCCTACTTCTATGACAAAAAATCATGACAGAAAATGGGCTTTTCGTCCTGGGCGGGCCGGGGACGCAGCTGCATGACATTCTTTGGGCCGTCCATGACGGAAAAAACCGTGGTAGAAGCAAGGGCGAGGAAAAATTCGGGGAGTTCCCCGTTACGATGGGAGGTCGGGGGTCGAGCGATGCGCGTTTATCTCGTACACGTACGCGCGTGTGTGCGAGGCGTTGGCTCTAACTGAACCGAGCGAGGCGTTGGGCTCTAACTGAACCCGAGCGATTGCACTGCAGGCTACGCGTTACTGAACCCGAGCGATCGATTGATTGCTATTAACTGAACCCGATTGAGCGATTCCTTCGCTACTGCTGCTAACTGAAGCCGATCGATGCTGCCTCTGGATGAACAGTGAGCGCCGTGGGGGGGGTTGGATGAACAGTTCCCGGTGGGGGTGGATGAACAGGACCCCGTGGTGTTGCCTCTGGATGAACAGGACCCCGATCGATCGAGCCGGTTGGGGCTGGATGAACAGGACCCCGTGGAGGGCTGGATGAACAGGACCACCCCGTGGAGGGCTGGATGAACAGGACCACCCCGTGGAGGGCTGGATGAACAGGACCACCCCGTGGAGGGTAGGATGAACAGTAGATGGTGGAGGGCAGGATGAACAGTAGCTCGTGGAGGGGTGGTTGAACAGGAGCCCGTGGAGAGGGCTGGTTGAATAGTAGCCGGTGGAGTAGCGCGCGGTGGAAGCTGGATGAACAGGAGCCCGTGGATGAACAGTCGCAGGTGAAGGCTGGAGGAGGTCGACGGTGGATGAACAGTAGCTCGTGGAGGCTGGAGGGGGTCGACGGTGGAGATGAACAGTATCCCGTGGAGTCCCGTTTTGCGGTACGCCACACCCCTCCCGATGAACAGGACCCCCGCTTCGACCGTAGGAGGTCCGTTTCGTCCGTTTTGCGGTACGCCATACCCTCCCAATGAACAGGACCCCTGTTTCGACCGTAGGAGGTCCGTTTCCTCCGTTTTGCGGTACGCCAGACCCCTCCCGATCAATAGGATCCCGTTTCGAACGTGGCCGGTCGAACACAAGGCGTTCTGCGGTACGCCAGGCCTCGTTTCCATCACCTGTTCCGTCCAAGCCCTCCCGATGAACATGACACATTCCGTTGCCTCCCCATGAACACGACGCATTCCGTTGCCTCCCCATGAACACGACGCATTCTGTTGCCTCCCCATGAACACGACGACGATGCCGTTTCTCCGTTTCGACCCAGCCATGTACACGAGCCCTGGCCGTACATATGCGCGAGTAGGCGTTCAAGACCCCGCTCGTATGTATACATACGTGGCCGTATTTTCTTTCTTGCACCCTGGCCGCTGTACGTACGTGTACATGCTACATGCGCGCCTCTACTACGACATGTGCGCACCTCTACATCGACCAGTATATATGTACGTACATGTTCGCGACCAGAATGACAATGCTACGTACGCTTCGACCAGGTGGGTCCCGACTGTCAGGCACTTCCTTGCGTGTGAATATGTAGCTGGTGGGTCCCAGCAGTCAGGGGCAAACATTTTTTTCGCGAAATACGGTGGCCCGTCCGGTGGGTCCCCGCTGTCAGGTGGAGGAATATTTCTTTTGTGCGTAATAAGGAGGCCCTTCCTTGCTGCAGTCATGGACCCAGCTGCCAGTGTCTCCACGCACAGTACTCTTCCGATGGAAGTCGGTCGTTGACCACATTGACCACGCCGTGCCGATAGCACCTCGGCGGTGGACGACGGCGAGGCCTAGGATGGGGATGACACGAAGCCGGGGAAGACGCGACAGTGGAAGCCTGCGCGGAGAGGAGTACGAGGGTTCACTGGTTCGGCTGCGATGTGAGGCTGCCGTCGCCGCAGGGCCTGGCTAGCGGTGGGAATAGTAGGGGGCGGTGAGGCCTTCGCGGCAGCACAGCCAGCCACAGGAGGTAGGAGCATGCGGCACAACCGGCACTGCTTTGGGCGGCTGGAGAAAGAAGACCAGAGGTTGAAGAAGCACTACGGCCGTTGGATAGACATCGTACAGTCACTGGAGCTAGAATCGTTCATATTGACTAAGTTGACAAAGCCCTTCGTCCCTGTCAACTTAGTAGGCCCACAAGTCAGCCTCCCACCAAGGTGGGTCCCAGCTAGCCGGGGGAGTATTCATTTTTTTGTGCGTAATAAGGAGGCACTTCCGGTGGGTCCGAGCTGATAGCGGGGGGAACGTTTTTTTCGCGAAATACGGTGGCCCGTCCGGTGGCTCCCAGCAGTCAGGGGGAAATGATTTTTTTTCGCAAAATACTGGTGGCCCGTTCGGTGGGTCCCCGCTGTCAGGTGGAGGAATAATTATTTTGCGCGTAATAAGGAGGCACTTCCTTGCTCCGGCCGTGGACCCAGCTGTCAGCGTCTCCACGCACAGTACTCTTCCGATGGAAGTCAGTCGTTGACCACATTGACCACGCCGCTCCGAGAGCACCACGACGGTGGATGACAGCGAGGCCTAGGAAGGGGACGACGCGGAGCCGGGGAAGACGCGACAGTGGAAGCCCGCGCGGAGAGGAGTACGAGGGTTCACTAGTTCGGCTGCAGTATGAGGCTGCCGTCGCCGCAGGGCCTGGCCAGCGGTGGGAATAGTAGGGGGCGGTGAGGCCTCCGCGGCAGCATAGCCGGCCACGGGAGGCAGGAGCATGCGACACGACCGGCACTGCTTTGGGCGGCTGGAGCAAGAAGACCAGAGGTTGAAGAAGCACTACGGCCGTTGGATGGACATCGTACGGTCACTGGAGCTAGAATCGTTCATATTGACTAAGTTGACAAAGCCCTTCGTCCCCGTCAACTTAGTAGGCCCACAAGTCAGCCTCCCACCAAGGTAGGTCCCAGCTAGCCGGGGGAGTATTCATTTTTTTGTGCGTAATAAGGAGGCACTTCCGGTGGGTCCGAGCTGACAGCGGGGGGAACGTTTTTTCGCGAATTACGGTGGCCCGTCCGGTGGGTCCCAGCAGTCAGGGGAAACGATTTTTTTCACAAAAACTGGTGGCCCGTCCGGTGGGTCCCCGCTGTTAGGTGGAGGAATAATTATTTTGCGCGTAATAAGGAGGCACTTCCTTGCCGCGGCCGTGGACCTAGCTGTCAGCATCTCCACACACAGTACTCTTCCGATGGAAGTTAGGCGTTGACCACATTGACCACGCCACGCCAAGAGCACCACGGTGGTGGACGACGGCGAGGCCTAGGAAGGGGACGACGCGGAGCCGGGGAAGACGCGGCAGTGGAAGCCCGCGCGGAGAGGAGTGCGAGGGTTCACTAGTTCAGCTGCGGTGTGAGGCTGCCGTCGCCGCAGGGCCTGGCCAGTGGTGGGAATAGTAGGGGGCGGTGAGGCCTCCGCGGCAGCACAGCCGGCCACGGGAGGCAGGAGCATGCGGCACGATCGGCGCTGCTTTGGGCGGCTGGAGCAAGAAGACCAGAGGTTGAAGAAGCACTACGGCCGTTGGATGGACATCGTACGGTCATTGGAGCTAGAATCGTTCATATTGACTAAGTTGACAAAGCCCTTCGTCCCCGTCAACTTAGTAGGCCCACAAGTCAGCCTCCCACCAAGGTGGGTCCCAGCTAGCCGGGGGAGTATTCATTTTTTTGTGCGTAATAAGGAGGCACTTCCGGTGGGTCCGAGTTGACAGCGAGGGGAAAGTTTTTTTCGCGAAATACGGTGGCCCGTCCGGTGGGTCCCAGCAGTCAGGGGGAAACGATTTTTTTCACAAAATACTGGTGGCCCGTCCGGTGGGTCCCCGCTGTCAGGTGGAGGAATAATTATTTTCTGGGTAATAAGGAGGCACTTCCTTGCGGCTGCCGTGGACCCAGCTGTCAGCCTCTCCACGTACAGTACTCTTCCGATGGAAGTCGGTCGTTGACCACATGACCACGCCGCGTCGAGAGCACCACGGCGGTGGACGAGGGCGAGGCATGGGAAGGGGACGACGCGGAGCCGGGGAAGACGCGGCAGTGGATGCCCACCGGAGAGGAGTACGAGCATTCACCGGTTCGGCTGCGGTGTGAGGCTGCCGTCACCGCAGAATAACAGGGGGTGTGGGTGAGTAGAGGGATGCCCTGGCCAGTGGTGGGAGTAGTAGGGGGCGCTGAGACCTGCGCGGCAGCACAGCCGGCCATGGGAGGCGGGAGTAGGCGGTCCCGCTGGCGCTGCTTTGGCGGCTGGAGCAAGAAGATCAGAGATTGAAGAAACACGACGGTCGTTGGATTGACATCCAACGGTTACGTCTGCTAGAATCATTTGTTGACGTATATAATAACTAAAAAAATCTTGCATACGCGTCAACTAAACAGGCCCACAAGTCAGACCACTCCCTCTTTTTTTAATAATTTATATATAGCTCATGGCAACTTCTTATGCAATTTATTGCAGTCGTTTTTTTGGTTGGCCAGGGCCAATTTCGCATATTTATGTGGGTTCCAAACTATTTTTAATACCGAAATGTCCAGCCAGATTTAAAGTACTTTGAAGATATATTTAAATTAGGTTAATGCCCAGTGAAATAGGAATCTGAAAATGTAATAAAATTCAGAAATTATAAAGTAATTGCCAATTTGTCATCTGTTTTTATATTTACAACCCATTTCATATTACTTTCAAGATTTGCAGGCGTCTTGAAAGAGTTGCAGCCCATCAGGGCATAGAAAAATAAGTAGGCCTGGATTGGGTATTCTTCAGAAAAAATAAACAGGGCTCATTTTCACAAAGAAAAAATAGCTGGGTTGGTCACATGGTGAACATAAAATATAAGCCTGGCCTAGACAGGCCACAACCCAGTTCAAACCCTGCTCCGTCTCAACAATACCAAACAAAAAAAATACTGCTCAAGTAGCTACGTCCCAGGTGTCAGTCGATCTTGTGTTGTTCTCTTGTCTATTGACTATATACGCTCCCAATGTCGTGGGTCCCAGATCTCAGGATAACACTAGGAGGAATCATTTTATTTTTCCATACACTGACGTGGTGGGCCCCTACTATCATCCTCTCCATGTACTTCTGCCGATTCCTGTTGTTTGTTGACCATGTTGACAATGCGAGAGGGCGGCGCCTCGGTGAGTGCACCAAAGCGCACGGAGGATGTCGGCGTTAATGATTTAGGAGACGGTGGGGCGGCGATGCGTGCGCTGAGGTGCAGCCAACCGTGGGAGGCGGAAGCAGGCGGCCCCGCCGGCGCTGGTTTGGTTTTGGCGGCTGGAGGAAGACAGGACTGAAGAAACACGACAGACTGTAAAAGCAGTAGGAGTACTTAACTGAAACCAGCAGGGGCACTTAACAACCAAAGCTGAAAGCAGTATGAGTACTTATACAGGTTCAACCGTACAAAGTACACCTCGAACAGTGCTACTTTGCCTACAGTTAACCAAGGGTGAGGCCGCCAAGCCCCAGGACAAGGCCCAGGCGCCACCCCGTGCATCCACAACCTTCTGAAAACGGCTTCATCTCGCAACATGGTCAGTAAACAGGATATTCGCTTTAGAGCCATGGAAAAGCATGAACATAATCTTCTGTCCTATTCTCCAAGATGGACGGGCCTTCATTATTTCAGACCACCCATGAATAAGTATCTTTTCACCTCCAAGGGGAATTGAGTAGGTCAACATAAATATCATGTTGTGACCAAGCACAAGTCTGACCCGACCATGGTCAGGCATCTGTATAGGAACAATAGAACTCAGCAGTTCCCGTTTTAAGAAGATCACAACTGTAAAACTGTGTATAAGCAATAGTTTATGAACAACATATATAACAGAAAACAGCTCGTACCATAAGTTTCTCGACACAGTTGGACCTGTTCAATTAGTGCAGCAGTGGCACACATATCCCACGTGGCCTTCCACCATTGAAACGCCCCACAAGGACCTCAAGACGATCAATAAAGTGTAGGAACTTGTGGATGTCGATCCAGTCAACTTCAGTGCCATTAGTAACAACTGAGTTATTACAGAGTAACAAATGAGCAGACTGCTTAACTCTGAAAAAACCTACACGTGCCACCAATTATAAGAAAATATTAGTTAGAAGTAGTGTCTTCGTGAGAGATTCGTTGCTACTTCTAAAGTTAAATTGTGATTAGTTAGACAGAATAGGTGGATTAAGAAGTAATCGAGGCAACAAGCAAGAACCAGATACAAAACTAACATGGATGAACAATTGGAACAACGTCGGGGTGGAAGATCACAGTGAAGATGAGATCAGGTTCTGGTATTTCCATCAACATTCGTGCGCCAACTTTCAGTCCGTAACACTTGAGAAAGTTTATCCAAGTTCGGCCATAAAAAGCAGCGATCTTCTTGGTTCATGAACCCAACTCGAAACTTATATCGATGGCTTGTCTTCACTGTGACCATTAAACTAGTGTATTCAGTTATGGCAAGGCCGAGCATCTTGAGTACATGTGTTCTGGCAGAGCAAATAATACACTGCAGGAAAAATAATATGAGGACACAACATGTTCAAAAAAACCCCACCCTCCCGGATAGAAAAGAGGATTCTAGGAACATACTGTGCACATTTCAAAATGCTGTGTTAGGATGAGAAGGAAAAAGTGTGGCGTCTCGCCGAGGGCACAGAAACCTGTAGGGTACTCGCACTTTGGGCACTGCAAATGAAACACACTAGATTCATTAGGAAGAAAAATGCATCAATGACGGCAGCTGCCATCCTAGGATTACCTGCGACCAAGGGACTTGGGTTTATCAGGGATGGATGAAGAATTCATAGCTGGTTCTCCATGAGAAAACCCTATGCAATCGCCGAGAGGGGGTTTTCTCTGAACAAGCAGATGAGGGAGAAGGGGATTCAGGCCCAGTGAAATATTGCCGCTTCGTCCGTCCAGCTTACTGCTAAAGCTGGAAAGGGGGGTTGTGATTTGACGGCTCATTGGGCATTACTGCGGCGCTATGACCGGGGTGTGTCTACCGTGAAGTTGTGCACTCTAATTTGTGCATATGGCACATGGACCCCGTTGCCGGTTGCCCCACATATCAACGAGAGGAAGTAGAAAGACAGGAGTAACTAGTTACACATAAATATATTTTTTGACAGAGAGATACTCCCTCTGTAAGAAATATACAAATCTTTCATATCACAGGCTCACCTTGCCGAGAAATATACTCCCTCTGCAACGCACGGGCATTATGGGGGTTCAGCTGAGAATATAATACTCAGATGTTTTTTTGAGGGATAAAAGCTGCTTTATTGAAGATTAATAGTCATAGGTATACAAATAGTTTTGGGGGTTCCTGTGAGCCAAAGATGGCGTCCACAGGGCAAAGAAGTAGCAGCTTTTGCAAGCACATCCGCTTCAACATTACACTTGCGTTTTTCATGTATGATCTCCATGGTTTGGAACATATTCTTCTTCATCTTGATCTCGTCCATAATAACTTTGCTGGGCCCCAAGTATGCCTCTCCGATATGCTCGACTGTTGCTGAACAATCGGTGCTAATCTGAACTTGTTGCAGGTTTAAGTCAAGAGCCAGAGATAGCCCCTCGCAACATGCCATTGCCTCTAGGATCTCTGGATCAGTAACACTTTCGCACACCAGTGCCGATGCTCCAAGGAAGAAGCATGTATGATCCCGGCTCACAACTGCCAGGGCTCCCCTTTCACCATTGCGAGATAACGCAACATCAACATTCATCTTCGCCCAACCCAAAGCAGGAGGAGGACGCCACTTCTGCACTGAGCTAGTGCTTCTCGGAACCAGGTTCTGGACTTTGGGCCGCAGGCTGACCCTGCATATTTGGGGGCCCATGTGTTCTACCTCAGCGCTTTTCATATTGCAAGCGATCGGTACGGCACTGGTTTTAGATGCTGTCGCAAGGCGAATACACAAAATTGAATAAAGCACGGCAGCTGTTGGAATGAAATCGAACGACAGTTCCTAACTAGCAATCAGAGTTGCAATTCTATCAACGATATACCATGTGATAAATAATACTATCGTACTACTTATACACACAGGACACTTGTTTCACCATGCCAGATTATTACATCAAAATCTCTCGGAGGATAGATCAGTTAGGCAGTTGCGTGCTGCTACTGAAGAATTTCAAAGTTGATTTGGACCAGCTCTCCTTGCCGAGAAAGTTCGATTTTGACATCATACCCTACCACAAGCTATGATTTAGATTTGAAGCTTGACCATCCTTTAGCATCAATCATCATGCGACCATCCTTTGTACTTACGATATATTGAGCAGGTTCATTCACACCAAGGCTGCGCATGGTAAGAGAAACTTGGCCGCGGTCGCCCGGATTGTTGAACGACTCCCTCGTTGCTCTAGGGATTGTCTGTTTGCAAACAAGAAGACATACCCAAACATTTAGATCAACACAGTGAATCATGTGAAACAACATGGAAAGAAAAAAGAATGAAGCACTTGGGCGGCCAATGCTTACCAAGAAGGTGGACATGTCGGTTTTTGTAAGGACTTTGGTATATGAAGTGCGAACTGCAGCCCAGTCTGTTGCCGGTGCAACTGCACGGGCCGGAGCAGATGCAAGTGCAAGTGTTGGTGCAGGTGCCGAAGCCGCTGCTGCTGCTGGAGATGGTGCTCCTTGTAGAGCTGGTGCTGGTGTCGGAGCAGGTGCCAGTGTCGATGCCCGATCCTCCAGTAGATCAGACTGATCCGCTGACACGGTAGGTGCCCAATCCTCAGCTGGATCAGACTGAGCTGCTGCCGCTGTCAGTGCTAGAGCAACTGTCGGTGCTCGATCTGTGCGAGACAGCGGCGATCGTGTCTGGTCTGCTATGATCAGCTTTCTAACTTGACTAGGATCCGTGACCGTGATCCAGTTTTTTCTTCATTTCTTTTAAACGCGAGAAGGACTAATTGTGGTGTTTTTGTTAAACCAAACTGCAGTTCATCATAGGGATTCAGCTTGTACTCAGACAATAGACTGATCCAATTTTTTCCAGTAATATAAGTGATGGATAGTGCCTTCGTTACTGACATGACATAAGAAGTGAAACCTGCAAAAATGGCCATCGTAGAGCAAACCAAACGGTTTATTCTGTGATGAATGCCACATGGCAAAACCTGCATCGTAAAATTGCAGGAAAAGAAAGAAAACATGACATTAAATCAATAAGATTTAGACAGTAAATCAATAAGATTTACTTGATGTGACACGAGTGAATCCTTACCAGGAAATCACTATGTTGAAGTACTAAACAGAAGATTGATCGTTCAACTACGTATGGCATGTAGGGGCCTCGCCTACTCCCACAAGCAGGACAGTCCAAAGGCCGTGACAAATCGTATGGACCGAACATCCATGGGGCTGGAAATCCTGGTGGGTGCGATAAACCCTGCAATGCATACAGATATTGGAGTGTAACCATAATTGATAGACCGTCCTCACAAAAAAATATGATATGGATATTTCAAAATATACATACTGAATTGAGTGGACAGACATTAACATAGACCGTTTTCAGGACTGACCACACACCAAAAGCGGTAGTACTAATAAACAATACAGGGTTCACAAACACAAATCAAGTACTGAACAATAGTACTTACTACAGACAAGCAAAGTTGCACTAACTAAACTCTGCAGACTATTTTTTGCCACCGACCTACGGGATGAACCCCGCATAACTGACTAGGCCATGGACTTCGTGTGAGATGTCTACATGCACCATCACCATCTTGTCAACCTTGGAGAACATAACAGAGTGGTCTTTCCACTCATAAACATGATGATGAAGATAGGCCGCATCGGATTTGTTGGGAAGCTTTACAAGAACCACATCCTTCGTAATCGAAGGCACAGCCAGGAAATTGTTGCAGTCAAGTACAGCCTCGAGAACACGCCTGACAACAATGCTACAGGAAAACACTAGTTCAGGACACGTGGCGACAAGGACACAACAGCTGGATAGTTCAACAGTAGAACTCATCATCAGGTCTTCCAGTTCACACGGCATGACTTTGAGAACTTCATCTCCACCGCGGACCTGGTTCTAATTCAAACAGAAACCATATTTTATTACTACCTCCGTTCAGAAATATAAGATGATTTTCGATATTATACTCCATATATGACTACATATAGCACAGAAATGAGTGAACAAAGACACTAGAACATGTCTTCAAAGGCATGAGAGCAGAGGGATTACATGCAATATCCATAACACAAGTTACTAAGGCAAATATACCCTCTTAAAAGGTAGCATTGATGTTCATAAAGTACTCCCTCCGTCCCAAAATTCTTGTCTTAGATTTGTCTAGATACGGATGTATCAAGTCACATTTTAGTATTAGATACACCCGTATCTAGACAAATCTAAGACAAGAAATTTGGGACAGAGGGAGTAGTTGAAAGTAATCTAAAAGAAATAAGTGTCAACCTCTCGCATGTTTTGGTCAAAAGAGGAATTTAGAACCGTCATTTGGCACACAAAAATCACATGCAAGATCACCCAGAAAGTTGTACTACTAGTACTAGTACTGCGTGTTAGATGAAAAAACACGATCAAGATCGAGAAAAAGATCGTCAAGAAGAGATATTACCTGGACTTGCTTAATGAGGGATCCTGGAGAGGGGGGCTTGGACAGGGCGATGGCTTTGAGCTTGTCTATGGTAGTCTCGACGGGGTGCTTGCGCTTCTTCGTACCATGAGCCTCGACGGTTTTGGCCGGAGCCATAGACATCACTTCGGCCGGTGCTCCAGCGTCCATCAAGAAACTATCAAATAGAAATAAAAGAAAAGAAACCATAATCACAAACCCAAAATAAGAAAAGAAAGTGAGTTATAGGATCAGTCTCAGGGTTGCAAGACCGGGCCTTGGCCAGAATCAACACCATTGATGCGCTCACCTTTCCTTCTTTGGGAGAGAAGAACAATGGCAGAAGCAGGTCGGGGTTTTCTTGAAGAAATGAGGAAAAAGATGAGGCAGAATCAAGGGTTGGGTAGAGAGGAAGCTGAGAGAGAAGAGTGAAATGATGGTTGCTTCATCCGTCCAACTTACTGCTGGAAAGGAGGGGGTTTTGTGATTTGACGGCTCATTGGGCATTACTGCGGCGCTTCGATCGGGGTAGTCTACCGTCACTCTACTACGGAGTAATTTAGAGCATGGCTGGTGGACCCCGATGCTGGCTGTCCCACACGTCGGCGAAAGTGAGTAATTTAGTGCATGGCTGGAGGAGGATCCGCATGATAGAGCGTGTCCATTGTTTTTCAAAAGAAAAAATGGTTACAGCAAGCGTTTCCACTCTTATGACGGAGGAGTGCGAAACACGGCAGCCACTTGAACATACACAGTGCTCCTACTACTAGGCATGTGCAGTGGTTCATACGTCAATACTACACAATCTTGTTGCTAGTGTAGTAAGATATGACGATGACAAATGATGTTGTGCGCATGTCATATACTCCTGTATGTAACATAGTACCGCTTTTTTGACTGTTCGGTCGAGAATGGACGGTGAGATCAATGTTAACAGAACTAGGTCCACAGCGCACGGAGAGTACGGTGCTACATTACTCCACGAAACATGAACCATATGAAGCACGAATAGTGTTAGGCAGGGTGTATGAAGGGTGCACGGGATGGGAGCAAAAGTTCCCTTCTCGGCCCACTTTTGGGTGTTTGGCAGAGTGCATGAAGGGTGCATGAGTCCACACTAGTAGGTTGACAAAAATACATGAAGAGGAAACAACTATATTGAGATGAGAATGCAACCAAACACACCCACACGCTTTGTGCTACAGTGACTGATCTGCACCGTCTGAGTTTGATCCAACGGTCATGTTGCGCCGAGACATGGACATGCCCATGCAGAGGGCGCCTAAACACCCCCGAAGTCCCTCTGCTTCTCGAGGCGCACGACGTTGGTGATGCAGGGTGCAATCGCCCGCAGAGCCCGCTCCCAATCGACGGGAGCCAGCTCATCAAAGACAGCGTCCAATGGCACGAACGGATTCCGGTGACAGAGCCCTGAAAGGATTCGCCCGACAATGGCGACGATAGCCCGCAACTCCTCCTTGTCCAGCTCAGCCCCCACCATCGCGCGGAGGCGGCTCAGCTCCTCGGAGATATAGGTGAAGAAGGAGACCAGGTCAGGAAGCCACTGCTCGTTGAAGTCGACCGGGTGGTCGAATGGGTTTAGCCCGACGGCCGGCATCGTCGCGCTGGCATGACGGTAGGCATCACGCAGCCGCAACACGTGCGTGGCAACTTGGTTTACCAAGTGGCTGAGGCGATGCTGGACCTCGTCACGATCGACCCGCTCGCGCTCCAGCCGGCTCCCCTGATGGCCTATCGTATCTCCTGCTTTCTGCAGCAACACCACCGACACCTCGAGCATCTTTGTGGTGGACGCCTGCCGCTTTTGAAGCTCTGTGAACTCCTGCACATAATGGAGGAGCATGGCACTCCTCTCCTCCTTGAGCTCACGGAGCTCTACGTCCTTAGCCCTGAGCTCCGCATCCTTGGCATGGAGCTCCTGTGTCAGGAGCCTCACCTCGGACTCCGTGATCTGCTGTGCCGCCATGGCACCAGGTAGAAGCAATGGGGAGAGGAAGCAAAGGGGGCGAAACGGCTGAAAGGCAATGCAATCTACGGGAAGGCGGAGGGAGCGGGGAATCTTTTGGTTTTCACCACGGTAAAACAACAATCAACGACTTCTCACATCAGGGAGCAGTGGGTACAGGCGGAGTCATCGTGACTAATTGCTGCCGCGCCTGCTCCCGTCAATCAAAAAATTAAAAATCCTGCCGCGCCTGCTCCCTTCAATCAAAAAATTAAAAATCCTGCCGCACCCATACACTAGAGCAACGCCGCGGTGGATATTTAAATTTACCTCCCGGCAAGTAGATAAAAAAGGGGTGAAAAAACAAATGTCGCGGTGGCCTAGCTAATCGATCGAACTAGCCCAACTAGATAGCCACTGTGCTTCACTGATGTACTCGGCGAGAAAGGTGGTCTTTTGTGATTTGACTACTCATTTACTTGCTTTGGCGCTACGACTGAGGAGGACCCAGAAAACGTGCGGTTGGGCGTCCCATGTCAGGAAGAATATATGCGTACACCACCTGGGAGGACCCCGAAACCGCGCAGTAGGGTGTGCCACGTCTCGGCACAGAGGAATAATGTGCGTGTAAAAATATACTGTATCAGACGTAGTAGAGTACCTATGGTTCGACCTTGGGACCCAGCCAGTCGGTTGAAAACACCCCACTAGCCACACAGCTTCATCATGCAAACGCGGCACAGAGGATAGATGTGGTTAGCTCCGTCTCGACCAGCCACAACGTCTCTTGTTCTAGGCGATTCTTCTATTTTCCAAGTTTTTTTAGTTGTAATAACACCACGGCAAGCTAGCGCCACTCTTTGTGTGTGCCCGTGCAAAGGTTAGACGATGGAGAGAAGAGAGATTGAGATCATAGACCTAGGACCCACCAGTAAGTGAGATAACGGTCATGCACGTGTTGACGAGGCACTCCCTCTACTCTACTCAACACAAGTACTGTATAAAATCAAGTTATGGGACAAAGCCAACAACCGTTCGTTTTTTCAGGCTATCGACTTACGCTTTGTAGTCCAGGTTGCTAGTTCGAATCTCGTCTTTCAGATTTGTTAGTTTTAGGTCCAAATTTGATTAATGACAAGTGGGACCCCCGTGTGTTGTTCCAATATTTCAGTGTAGGATGGTTTTTTTGAACAAACACTTTGCGTGGTTAGACAAGTTACGGCATGAGTTACACGTTTTTTTGCAAGTTTACGAACAAAAATGATAGCATCATAGAATATCACATCCACCCCGCAGCTTAGATACTATGGTGATACGAGTTTTTACACTGTTGGAAGTGAGATCCAATGGCTTGGGAGTAGTCTTTGTAATTATGCGCCATTTCCAAACTCTCCAAAGGTTTTTTTGCAAATAAAACATTCAGGCCTCGTGTGTGCCGCTGCATCTTCGATCCAACGGCTCCCCGGCGCTCATATTAGGTGCTCCCCGTAGCTTAATTACCCGCTACGGTGATTGGAGTAGTTGTGGGCCGAATTCTACGAAAATATAATCTAAACCGACCGAAATAAATGCCTACACAAATTAATCCAAGGTTGGAGTGCCCTCGCAATGTAAATAGCTCCGGCTTTGCGAGGGATGGAGAGGTAGTAGCTTCAACGCGTGGAAGATACGGTGTAAGAAAGCGAGGTCAATCGAGAGACATATAGATGGAGAGACAAAGTGAGTGTGGTCCGACATTCATTGAACAAATATATATGCTCTGGAGAGATATTGTCCGATTGAGCTTTTTGGCAAGGGTGAGGGCTATAAGATAGAGCTTGAGAAATGATCCAGTCACAGACATGTAGATATATTTTGTGCGTGGGAGGAAGCAAGGTCAACCGATCACATAGGGTCGCCGTGTGATCGAAAGAGTGAAACGGGTTGGAGAGAGTGACCTAGATAGACGATGTGCGTGAGAGAGTATACAATGTGAATAGGTCGAATTGGGCTCAACATGGTGATATATCGTTTTTGTCCGAGAAAGAGCGAGGTCAATCGAGACATACGGAGAGAGAGAGAGAGAGATTGAGTGAGCGTGGCCCACCATGAGGTCGAAAGAGTGGTGGCGGCTTGGATGGACTGACCTAGATAGACAATCTGCGTGAGAGAGTATAGAGTGTGTCGATCGAGGCCCGAACAGGGAGATATATCATTTGTGTGTGAAAGAAAAGGAGGTTAAACGAAACTCAGATAAAGAGAGCGAGATTGAGCGAGTGTGGCCCACCGTGTGGAAGAAAGAGTGAGACAGTCTCGAGGGAGTGACCTAGATATACAACGTGCGTGCGTGCGCATGCACGAGAGGTTGGGGGGCTAGATAGGCAATGCATGTATTTAGCGCGAGAGGGTGAGAGGGAGAGGGGGGAGAGAGAGAGAGCTCGGTATGGTGTGCAATGGCGGATGTGTGAGGTAAATACATTTGGTAACAGAGTGGAAAAAGGGGTTGTGTAGTTGAGAGACTTAGAGATCGAAACATGGAGAGAAAGAATGAACGTGTGTTGGAAACCGATAGCTTCC
>NC_041386.1:537486024-537507341 GCF_002162155.2 Triticum dicoccoides | reverse complement strand
GCTAAAAACAACATTTGAATGTACATAGTACGAGACTTAATATCGATGTTTCAATTTGGTGTACATTGTAAGATTTGACCGAGGACCAGGCATACGGGTAATTATTTTGAATTCGTGCCATACTAAGTTTCGAAAAGTTCACATTGACTCAGTTTGTTGTGCTATTTTGCAGGTCATATGTTTGAATCCATCCAAAAGTTTTCTCACTACCATGGTGTTCATCATATACATATGAATTTGTATTAAAAAAGTAGCGTGGATACAGTGAAATGCGAAATCCACGTTAGAATTGGAGATCGCTATGTGACACACACTCTAATTCAAATAACTAACTACGTGACACACACTCTAATTCAAATAACTAATTATGTGACACACACTCTAATCCACGTTAGCATGGGTACCGTTTCGATTTTTTTCAAATAACTCCTCATTAATTAATTTATAGTACTCCCTCTGTTCACTTTTATAAGACCTTGAAGACATTTCAGACAATGTGCAAAACAGTTCATTTTAAGTTGTCTGAAACGACTTACAAAAGTGAACGGATGGAGTATCTCGTTTCGAATGACTAACTATTGCAAGGAAAACACGGGCATGGTAATACATACAGTTTCGTTTGCAAATGAAAGAAGATTCATTTGCATTCTCAAATGTAGGTGCACCAGGAAAACCAGGGTCGTGTCGGGGTGGACGCTGCTTCGGTGCCTTAAAGGCAACTGCCTTTGGGTCACTGACATGTGGGCCAGCCACCTGTTGGGCCCATATGTCATGGACACAAAGGCAGGTGCCTTAAGGCACCAAAGCATAGTCTTGTCGGGGTGGTCGCGTGTGTCGGACGGACGCGTAGCACCTAGCCACCCCCCAAAAGGACGACGACAATATAAGTTCGCGCTTCCATGTTTCGGATTGAAATATCTGGCGGCCCCAATTCCAGCCCTGCAAAATCTCTCTTCTCCACCGTCCCCTTCCATGCCCAGATTGCTCAAATCCCTAATTCGCCGCCAACCCTCGAATCGCCCCTCATCTCGTCTCTTTCCCCACTGTTCCCCACCTCTGTGTCGGACGACGACGACAAAGACGACGATCGCGCTTCACCACCGCACCGGAGCTACCTCATCTACGCCCTCGTCCACCGCACCGGGTGGTCCATCGACAACGTCGGCCACCGCAATCGACGTGCCTCACAGACACCGAGTTCCACCGCATCAGGTGCGCTTCACCGACGCCGTCTCCCAGCTCACCGGGGCTACTTCACCGAGCACACTGTCGCACCTCCACCCCCCGAGGCCGTTGGGGCTTCACCAACGGTCTCGTCCACCGCATCGTAGCGCTCCGCTGCCACTCAAGATCTGCATCCGTGCGCGGCCAGCAAGGTTGGAAAAAGCGGTAGGTGTAAGCGAGGCGATTGGCCTTTGCCTAGTGCCTAGGCGGTGCCTAAGCGTCCTAGGCGCGACCTAGGCAGTAATATTTTTTTTACTCATAGTGTATTTGTGATTATTATATGGGTGTTGATATTAGTTTAGGCCATATAAATAAGTTAATTACCATCTACTGCCATTGGAATATAACCCGTTTGGCATATCAGTGCAGTATGTGGCATGATTTCTTGCTTGGGTAGGCAATTCCTTGCTTGCCCTGCCTAGACATCCATTTATGCCCTAGGCGAGGCATTTGGCCATTGCCTAGCGCCTAGGCGTGCCTAAGCACCTCCTAGGAACTGCCTTTTCCAACAGAGGCGGCCAACGAACGCCAGTGCATCACCCTCAACGGCTCTGAAGTGACCCGCACTCTAGCTAGGCGAGCATGCCCAAACGCCGCCCCGAACTAGGTATCCACACATCACTCCCTTGTGCACTGTTCCAACGATGTTTGGATATCCTTTCACTGCTCTCTTAGCTTACACGCCTATGCAACTCCGACCTTAACTCGTATTTCTTCTGGAGATATCATATGAAACAAGCAAACCCATATTTTAGCGAAGCATGATGGCGCTACGGGATATGGTACACATCCTGCACACCCGTATAACCTTGTAAGTATCTGTCCTCTGGTACAACATCAATGTCGATTCCTCTTATTTGATCAAACATTCGCTATGTCAGAAATGCAGAGGGGGATGCAATGTAACACCCCGGATGTAACTTACCCAATATGTATTCCAACTCTTGCCGTTTCCGGTGTTAAGTTATTTTATTTTCTCGGGTTCGGGTCTTTGTCTCCGTGTGTTGTAATCGTTGTCATGCATCTCATATCATGTCATCATGTGCATTGCATTTGCATATGTGTTCATCTCATGCATTCGAGCATTTTCCCCGTTGTCCGTTTTGCATTCCGGCGCTCCGTTCTCCTCCGGTGGTCATTTCTACCTTTCTTTCGTGTGTGGGGATTAAACATTTCTGGATTGGACCGAGACTTGCCAAGCGGCCTTGGTTTACTACCGGTAGACCGCCTGTCAAGTTTCGTATCATTTGGACTTCGTTTGATACTCCAACGGTTAACCGAGGGACCGAGAAGGCCTCATGTGTGTTGCAGCCCAACACCCCTCCAAGTTGGCCCAAAACCCACCTAAACCTTCTCCATCATCTAGAGCGTTCGATCACGATCGCGTGGCCGAAAACCACACCTCTTTTGGACTCTCCTAGCTCCCTCTATGCCTATATATACCTCCCCCATTCCAAATCTCGGATCCCCTCCTCGAAACCCTAAAAAATATCTCCTCCGTCGCCGCCGGACACGTCCGGATGGAGCCGGACGTTGTCCGCCGCCGCCGCCGACCAATCCCGCGCTGCCACCTGTCCCGGGCAGACACCCACATCGCCGCCGCCGCGCCGGCCCGCCCGAGCCCGCGGGAGGCCCCCGCAGCCCAGCTTCGTCCGCCGCCGCCCACCTGCTTCTTCCCCGCCGCCGGATCCTCCCTCGCCCGCCGCCATCCGCCGGCGTCCGACCGCCGCCGCACCGGGGCGCCATCTCCGGCAAGCCGCCCCGCCTCCACCGCCGCGCCTTCCACCGACGCCGCCTCGCCGCGGTTGACCGCCGCTGTCGCCCACTCCGGCCTCCTCCTCTCCCTCGTCTCCAGCAAGCCCCGACGAGCTCCGCCGCAGCAGCTACAGTTCCGGCCGGCGAACATCGGGAAGCGTGCCACCGGATCTCAGATCTAGATCCCGTTTGGGTTGACTTTCTCCCGAAACACTAGTTCATATGCTCCTGTTCATTGTGCTATAACTCTGCATCCGTAGCTCCGTTTTGGGCATATAGCATATCAAAATGTTCGCCTCAGCGAGTACATCATTTCATTCCATTGCACCATTTTCATTTGAGTCCATCTTGATGCCCGAAATGCTGTTAGAAGAGTGCTACTTGAGTTAATTGTCAGATCTGCTGCTCTATTTAGTTATTTGTCATTTTTGCCATGATTATTGTGTGCATGATATTCCCATGAGCTCTACATATGTTTTGTTAAGGGTTTTGCCATCTTTCCAGAGGTGCAACCCATGTATTTTTGTGATGTGTGTGGTGACTAGCACGAGCTTGCAAAGTGAGGCACTTGGTAATGCTGATTTCAGGGACTTAACATTTCCACTAAGTCCTTGACCTGTTTATCTCATATGGCGATATGTTCATGTTGTTTTCTAGCGATCCGTGCCTCTTTTGTGGATGATCAGTAAGGATGTTTTGTTAATCTTGTAGTGCTCTATCCATCCATGTCTTTGGTTGCAATTATGGAGCACCCTAGCTTGAGTCAATCGAGCTCTACTTTTGTCATTTCGTGAATCTGGGCAAATTGTCTAGTTGTTAGCGATTTTGCCGATGATGTTGTAGTTGATCCGTGCATGCTATGCTATTGTCATTGCCATGTATAGCTTGCATTTTGTGTATTCTTGATGGGCGTATGCTTAGATGGTCATGACTTTCTCTGTAGTGAGTGCATCGAGCTCGTAAACATGCCTACTTGATATCTGTTTTCAGCATGCTCCAGTTTTCACTAAGTCTGAGAACTGATTATGTTTTTGCCATGTTCACATGCTTGCAATTGTATTTTCTGATCCCTTTTGGCTCAAGGTCACTAAGGGACTTTGGTTAAGCTCTTTGAGTAGCTCCATGCCATGCTTTACTTTGCCATGTTCAGGTCCTGTAGCATGTAGTGTTGTTGCTCCGAAGAGTGCTATCTGATATGAAATTCCAGACAAGTGTTAATTTTACTAAGTCTGAGATCTGTTTACCATATGCATTTTTGCCATGCTTGTTTGAACCTGTTAATGGATGATTTGGCCGTAGCTCAGTGCTAGACTTTTGTTAAGCATCTTGAATGCATCCCTTCCATGTATTTTTATGCCATGTTTGAGTGCTGTAGCTTGTTCATGTCATTGCATTTAGATGGCTACTTGCTGTAAATCGCAGAACGTGGTCATATTTGAATTGCTTGCCATTTCCAAACCGTAACTCCGATTCCGGCGTTCTTTATATCGTTTTCAAGCGATTTCATCTCATATTTCTAGTGGCACACTTGGATTTCCAAGTTGAGGCCAGGTTCATGCATTCCTTGTCAAATCTTGCCTATGCATCCCGCATCGCATCCCGCATAGCATATCATCTTTGCATCATATTGTTTGAGCCTTGCACGTGGTTGATTGTGTCCTTGTTGCTTGTTTATCTTGTTTGGGTAGAGCCGGGAGATGAGTTCGCTAACGAGAAGCCCGTTGAGTTTGCTTTCGAGGATCCAGTCAACTCTGACAACTTTGCAGGCAAGATGATCATACCCTCGAAATCACTACTATCTTTGCTATGCTAGATTGCTCGCTCTTTTGCTATGCCAATGCTATGATGCCTACCACTTGCTTTCAAGCCTCCCAAATTGCCATGTCAAACCTTTAACCACCATGTCCTAGCAAACCGTTGATTGGCTATGTTACCGCTTTGCTCAGCCCCTCTTATAGCATTGCTAGTTGCAGGTGAAGATTGGAGACCGCTCCTTGTTGGAACATTATTTACTTGTTGGGATATCATTATATTGCCATGTTATCTTAATGCATCTATATACTTGGTTAAGGGTGGAAGGCTCGTCCTCTCGCCTAGTGTTTTGTTCCACTCTTGCCGCCTTAGTTTCCGTCATATCGGTGTTATGTTCCCGGATTTTGCGTTCCTTACGCGGTTGGGTTATAATGGGAACCCCTTGATAGTTCGCCTTGATTAAAGCTTTTCCAACAATGCCCAACCTTGGTTTTACCATTTGCCACCTAGCCTCTTTTTCCCTTGGGTTTCCGGAGCCCGAGGGTCATCTTATTTTAAACCCCCCCCGGGCCAGTGCTCCTCTGAGTGTTGGTCCGAACCAGGCAGCCTGCGGGGCCACCTCGGGGAAACTCGAGGGTTGGTTTTACTCGTAGCTTGACCTATCTGAGTGTGCCCTAAGAACGAGATATGTGCAGCTCCTATCGGGATTTGTCGGCACATTCGTGCGGTGTTGCTGGATTTGTTTTAACCCGTCGAAGTGTCTTGAAGAACCGAGGTACCGAGTCTGATCGGAACGTCTCGGGAGGAGGTCTATTCCTTCGTTGACCGTGAGAGCTTGTCATGGGCTAAGTTGGGACTCCCCTGCAGGGATGTCAACTTTCGAAAGCCGTGCTCGCGGTTATGTGCAGATGGGAATTTGTTAATGTTCGGTTGTAGATAACTTGAACCTTAACTTAATTAAAATGAATCAACTGTGTGAGTTACCGTGATGGCCTCTTCTCGGCGGAGTCCGGGAAGTGGACACGGTGTTGGAGTAATGTTTGCCGCAGGATTTGCCCTGTAGTTATGCGTTCGCGCTTTGCCTCCTCTTCTCGCTCTCTTTTGCGAACAGGTTAGCCACCATATATGCTAGTCGCTTGCTGCAGCTCCACATATATTTACCTTGCCATACCTATTAAGCTTAAATAGTCTTGATCGCGAGGGTGCGAGATTGCTGAGTCCCTGTGGCTCACAGATTACTATTACACCAGATGCAGGGCCTGACGATTCCGCTCCAGGTGACGCGCTCGAGATCAAGTGGGAGTTCGACGAGGACTCTCAATGATGCTATGTTTCCTTTCCTGATGATCAGTAGTGGTGCCCAGTTGGGGGTGATCGGGACCGTGTCGCATGTTGGGTTATCTTTTATTTTGGCGCCGTAGTCGGGCCATGAGTGTTTGGATGATGTAATGTTATTTATGTACTTGATTAACGTGGCGAGTGTAAGCCAACTATGTTGTCTCCCCTTTTATTATCTATATATTACATGGGATGTTGTGAAGATTGCCTAACTTGCGACATATGCCTTCAATGCGATTATGTCTCTAAGTCGTGCCTCGACACGTGGGAGCTATAGTCGCATCGACGGTGTTACATGCAAGGAGCACAAGGCCTGCACATCAAAGCAAGTGGTAACATGGACTTGTACATGGAACATCCCAAGCGCAAGCAGAGCTGCAGTGAGCCTGTACAACGAGCTAGCGTAAGTCCCTGCATTTCATTTAATTCATACTGGCATTCGTGTATGATTTGTGTGCAGTGGCTGATCCACGAATTCAAGTTACCAGGGGTGAATATTTAACTTAAAAAATACGAAGGCACTTGCACTCCGGAAATCAACATAACTTGAGAAATGTGAAGCTACATGCACTTTGAAAACCAGCTAATGATCCAAAGTAGTTCAGATTATAAACACTAAATGATGCAAGCACCAAAAAACACAAAATGCAACATGGTGTACAAGGACTACAAACATGGTATGTACCTGCTTGAATTATTCGTTCTCTGGCTGAAAATATCGAAGTGTAATTGCACGTATAACCAGTGCGCAAACTGCATATCAATATATCTATCCTGCACAAGTATGCCAATAGTTTCAAACAACAGATTAGAAAAGTATTTATGCTATGTTGTCATGATAGGGGGACTTTCTGGTAGATGGCCTCGACGTTTCCTCAAGCTATGAAAATGCACTATAATTTGCTTGTCATCAATGCCTGCAAATCTCTGTCTCTCTCAACATAGTAGATCATCATTAGACACTAAATCCTTCAATGAGCTTGCAAAATGGTTGCATTAGATCCCTCATTAGACACTATATGTTCATCACTAGGAGCATGTAAAATGTTTGCATCAAATCCTTCATTAGCAGTCTGTTCATTAGACACTTCAGGCTCAAGAACAACATGAGCTTGTATGTTTGCACCAGAAACTTGATTAGATACATCAGATTTAGTCAGTTCAGTATTGATTAGGGGAGTTATAAAATAAGTAGAAATTGGTTTCATTTTCTCATAGATTCCCTACATACAAGCAGTTTTACAACACCGCCAGGTTTAACTATTGGCCATAAATTGAAGAGTTGAATTAGATATAATCAGGGATGTGATGTACCTGTTCGTTGCGCATGCTACTCTTGCAAGCTGCGACTGTCCGTTTGCGCAAGCTCGATGCCATGCCCATGCTGCAGCCGCTGCCTCTCACGCAGGCTACACCCAGGGTTGGATCTTCATCTTCTTGTCCTTCCGTTCGCTTGAAGCCCGAGGGCGCGAGGAAGTGCTGTGTCGGTCTGTCCAGCGGCGACTAGGTTAGGAGCGAACCAGACAGGAGGCTGGAGCAAATGAATTGGGATTTTTCCTGCTGTCGATCGATATGGGAGGCGCTTGTTTGGGCCGTGAGCCTGCTATAGGGCCTGCCTTGCACTTATGTTATTGGCCCATCCAAATTGAAACATTTTTCTTCATTTTTTACATTGCCTGCTCGTGCGTTGGGACAAACAAAACTAGCA
Organism: Triticum dicoccoides; assembly: GCF_002162155.2. NCBI lineage: Eukaryota > Viridiplantae > Streptophyta > Magnoliopsida > Poales > Poaceae > Triticum > Triticum dicoccoides. Next base: position 537,499,564 of record NC_041386.1, on the reverse strand, counting down.
TGGGCCAACCTGGATGACTCAAACTAGGTGCACACTTTCCAGCCACCTGAGGCGGCCACCCATACCAGCCCCTATGGTGGCGTCGCCCCTTTTTGCGTGTATGATTGGATAGTGAAAAATATTCTAGTGGCGTTTTGATTTACCCACAGAATGGTTGAATTTCTTGTTTCTATGAACTGAGTTCGCCAATAATGTGAAGGATGCCAGTCTTTTCATCCTATTGTAGATTGCTTAGATCTCGATATGCCAAAAGTAATCGCATGAAATATACAGTAAAAGCCAGTGTGATGTGTTTGGCTACAACTAGTCTGACTACACGTCCTCATATAAAATATCAAGGATGCACCATCTTACCAGATTAACCATTCGACTTATCCATGCAGTGTGGGAAGAAAGAAGTATTGGGACTGCGTATCCAAGCAATTGATGCCACGGACTCCTTCGTACAACCTTGTAAGCGAAAAAGAAGTTGTAGTGTGCCTGTACAAAGAACTAGCGTAAGTTCAGTTACCTGCTTCTCAGAGCTTTAGTTAGCCACTTATTGCAAAATTGTTCAATTACGTTGCTTGGCTTAATTTAGTTTGCTACTGATTACATAATGGCACAGCATGTTAATCATATTGTAGACTGCGCCTATCTATGTGTTTGATACTTACTGTTAAGAATTACCTGTTTGGCTTAACTTAAATATCTACTTGTTTGTTTAACTGCTTTGCTGCTGCAATAGCGGGTTACAATGATGTTAATAACTACTTTTCAGCATCCAATTGAAACTCTTTAATTCCTTGTTTGTTTAACTGGTTGCTGTTATAACTCCCAGTTGAGATGTTTTGCTAACTTCAACTTTTCTGAATCCAATCGGAACTTTAATGGCAAAACAGGTTAGCCCAAGATCAAAGAGCGAGGTCCCCATGGACGTTGCATCATCCCACAACAGTGGCACCGGCCCAATCGTGCATTATGAATTGCCAACTGCTGATGCTTTAGAGGCTAAACTAGTGGTAGAAAGAGATTCTGCTTCTGCACTTAGAGATGAAGTTGACATGTTGAGGAAGCAAACAGCACAATCACAAGCATTACTCAAGACAACCATTAAATATTTGGTGGATTTCAAAACAAAGCAAGCTGAGACTGACCAGATTGTTAAGGTCCTGAAGGAAAAAAGGAAATTAAATTCCTACTTGGTAAATCATAGGTGAAATGTTCTTTCCATAGTTGAATAACCTTTGTGTTGTCTGTTCATGTAATCAATCAAACCATTTGTTTTAGAGATCATGCAATAATTGTTTTTTTGTTTTTTTGTTTGTAATTTTATTTGAGCACAGGTCTGTATTAATTGATAAGACTCGGAGACATTTCATTTGGATTGCTGTGCCAGACCTAAAAATATGCCAATCGGGCTGAATGTGCATTCAGCAATAGTAGTATAGATGGACCATAAGTGGCACGCATCGGAAAGGGCCAAGATGCTGGCTAAAAAGAGGATGCTGTTGTAGCCAAAAAATGGTACAGCGGCCTGGCTTATGTATGTTAGTTGATATTATTGATCCATATACTCTATATGTGTTTATATGTCTGTTAGTTCTGTACATTCTTGGTTGATTGACTCGGTATTTGTATCTTGATACATCGCTTGTGTACATATCTAAATGGGAGTACACATTATGCTGGGTGTGACATTTGAGTTGGACATGAAGTGTTCCAAATATTCGAATTCATCTTAAACTGGATTCTAGTTTCTGAATTTGAGTATTAACATTTGTAAACCATATTCATACATGACAGTGGAATACATCTTTGTCGTCCTTTTGAAGATATATAAAAACACATAGAATGATTTATAAAGACATATAGGAATACAAAATGGATTCGAATTTAGTTGCCAGGGTAAATGTGGATGCTTATTGTCCCAAAATTCGAAAGAAACAGCAAAATGTCCACTCCCACATCGGCTGCCCGAAGCCAAGTGTTTGGGAGATGGAAATTACTGTCTACCCATTACACGGACAATCCATCGGCCCGATTTCCACTGCTCTAAATAGGGGTAGGTTAGTAACTTCAATTAGATGTAACACGACCGCCTCTGAGCCCATTCCGACACGGTGGGCGTCAAACATGGGCGGCAAAACTCATTTGATTCAAGCTCGTCCGAAAGACCTCTATTTCTCCCTCCATTCCCCATTCATACACGATGGGCGGCAAAACACCCTCTCCTCGTCCGAAATAGATGTAGGCTAATATTTTAAATAGGGGCAGATGTGTAACTTCCATCAGACATGAAACAACCGCCCTACCTGTCAGCCCCGTTCATACACCGTGGGCGCCAACCGTGGGCGGCAAAACACCCTCTCCTCGCCCGAAATAGTTACCGGCAAATATTTGGGAGATGCGAGATTACCGTCATATCCCCAACCGACGAGACGTCCAAATTTGAAACGGGGGATAAGTTCGTAACTTTCCCATATTTCAGACAGGCGCGTCCCAAAAACATGGTTCCTCGTACCTCTCCCTCCATTTTCCCATTCATACACCGTCCGCGCTAGAACACCCCATTCCCACACCAGCCTCCGTCCGCCACCCCATCCATCGCCGCCGTCCTCCACCACATCCATCGCCATCGTCCTCCACCATGTCGGAGCGCCTACCAAGACCGCGTCGTCCACTGCTAGAGATGGACGTTTCTCATCCACGACGACGGACCAATAGCCTTGCATCGCGTCCTCTCGCTTCATCGGCGCCGTCGTTCTCTTTGCCGGGGCCGCTCACACGACCTTCTCTTCCACCGCAACGGGACTTATCCCCCGATGCACCCGTCTACCGTCGCAGATCTGCTTCAACGCCACCGACAGCCATCGCACCCCCGATGCCTACACGGCGCCGCAAGAGAGGTGGTACTTCATATCTCCTCAACTCTTTGATCTCAACCAGAAAATAGATCTTAACTTGGTTACTCTACTTTCTTTTCAGCTCTTAGAATTTAGTTCTTAGTTCAAAGCAAACAATGGATGCTAAATATCATTTCTCCGGTTTGCAGCTTCAAATCTGCCATGGCACAGCCATAATATGGTTTAATTGATCATGCTTAGGGTTTAATTGATCATGTTGGTTCCGTGGTGGTTTCTTTAATAGAAATCAGAGGGGAAACCCTCTTTTGCTAAAAAATGTATGCTTAGAGTTTCCCCCTTTTATGATCACTATACGATCAGAATACATGCTTCATGTCATAATAACAGTGCTCCACCCATCAAGCTAAACAAGCTTAGTTGTTCAAATACAAATCTGATATTATTAGAACAGAGTTCTTTAATTAGCCAGCTAAATGTTCCTAAATTAGTTTCGAAAATGCATGTTCGCCGCTCGGGTGTGTATCTCTGTGTGTGGTCTGGTCAGCACGGTTGGGGAGGTGAACTTTGCATATGCATGGGTTTATAGGGAGACACTCTCCGAGTTGAAACCGCAATGCATTCCATAGATAATCTGACTACTTTTTATGTTTTCATGAATCTCAGATTCTGAACAGCATCATAATGATTATGAGCTTGCGCGCATGAAAAGAATAAAGCAGAACAATGCCATGGTTGTCAAACTTGGCATTAAGGGACTGAAATCAAGTCTGGATGCAATGCAATGCAAACACTCTCCACCTACAGATTCATGCTCAGAATATGATCCTAACAGTGATTCTGAGATAGAGGGAGACCTAAGTCAATGTAGCTCCCTAGTGGAGGAGTCAGAGGAAGATGCCCTATCTTATTCACCCATCAAGGTACTTGCTCTAACTTTCCAAGGTTACATTGCTCGCACATATCTTGCAATTGATGCTTTGCATTGCTTCTACTTTGTTGAACTGCTGTTAGCTTAGTTTACACATCGTGTATGTGAATACACCCTGCCTATCCATTTTCAGTACATATTCCATCTGTCACCATACCATATTTATCCATTCAAATGTTGTTCTTGTGTATCAGACGTTCAAAAGGAAGAGGGCGATTGCTGATCGTGGAGGAGCACAAGCAAAGTATTTGGAAAAGGTAGTGGCACCTGATAAATAAAATAGCCCATTAGGTGTAGTTGCAATATCACCTGACCCACAAAATACCGCAACCCTAGCAGACTCTAGCCCTACTACACTGGTCATTTCTGATGCACCAACTCAGCAGACCCCAACTGCAGCAAACAGTATGATTATGCCAGTTGACATAGCACCAGCTGTACGACGCAAAACCCCCATTCCAGCAAAGAGTACACCAAATCCAGTTGCCAAATCCCTTTTCGAACCAGAGAGATCCCCAATTGCAGCAAATAAGACCCCTATTCCATTTCTTCCCAGTTTAGAAGACGAAGCTTATGTTGTTGTCAGGAACTTTGTGTGCATCTTTCCTTCATGGAAAGATTATACCGCAGACACAGAATAATTTCCAGTCTTCCTCCGCAACTTACGCGTAAGTAATGTACTAATGTTATTCATGGTCATTACTGCATATGTTTCTGCTGACAGAAGACACAAGATTTCATTCTTTTAAATAGGCGAGGCGCAAACTAGATTGTGATGACGAGCAAGGGTTGGTTGCGCTTTTCAAGCACTCGTTGATGAAGTATCATTCCTACCTGAGGCAAGCGCACTTCGATGGCAAGCCTCTGAACAAAATTTCTGTAAAGTCTCCGGTGCTACATTTATCCGACGGTGACTGGAATAATCTTGTTACACATTGGTCTCGGTTGCAGCGTAAGGTACTGTCTATGATATCACATCACAATTTGAACTACATTTCTGCATTTGCCTTAATGTCTCACTTGTACGAAAACTGTTAGCAGAAGAACATTCATTCTCAAGGGACCACAGAATCTCGCAACTATACTGCACACTGCATTGCTCTTGTGAGTACCTCTTGCCCTGTATGACCATACTTACTTTCATTGCTGTTTGATTATGTAGCATCACTGCACATGTTAGCCTCGTAATCGTCCATTTGGTGGACATTATAAGATCCGTATGGACTCTTACATAAATTTAGAATCAACCCAATGCTTTTGAAGAGGTTTAGCTCTGCAGTCCTCTTGTAAGGATTGAACGTGGTCTATCACTGTACTTACATTAACAGCTACTCCCTCCGTCCCATAATATAAGAATGTTTTGTACAGTACACCAGTGTTCAAAACACTCTTGTATTATGGGAGGAGGGATTGGTTCATTTTGTAGCATTCTGCATCTTATCTCCCTCGCCCACCATTTACTAAAAAAGATCAGATCTATATTTAATCTTACCAACAAGTAGAATACATAGACAATGCCAGTGCAGAAGTGTAGCCCATTGCTCTTGTCAGTACATTTTGTCCTATAACGCTTGTACTTCCAGGGATTGGTAGTTGATTATGTAGCATCAATCTGCATCTTATCTTCATTATCCTCTATCCCTTCCAATATTATCATATCTATAATTACTCTCTACAAAATGTAGAGTACAGGCAATGCTTATGAAGAAGATTATGTGCTGAAATTCTTGAGTTATCCTTCCCTTGCCATGGAGAAGGGCATTATAAAGCCGGTGTTATTGTTAATGTAAGTCAGTCCTTCTAAAGCCTTTATCCTCAACTGTTGTTTAATTTTCTCATACTCCCTATCATTTACTGCTGTTTAGTTTGTTGTTTCTCCGAAAATGCATATTCGTAAGAACCGCAAGTTCTAAGTTTTACTTGTAAAACCAAATTCCTTATTCATACCATGCACATTACTTAATACTCCCTATATGTATGCTTGTTTTTGTGGATCTATAATCCAGTGTGTGGTGAAGCAACCCACGTTTGCACCTTGTCATCTCCTGTTTTATCTTACTGATGTGGATGATATATGAACAACATGCCATGCACATTATCCAAAATAGATACAATGATTTTCTTTTGCCCTTCATCTATGCTTGTTATGTTGACATGGTAATCCAGTAGTATGGTGAAGCTCCCCGCATTATGAACAATGCCAAATTATGCTAATATTTTGAACATACTCTTTATTTTCTAATTTGAAATTGGATAGAATTGACAGAACAGTTATCATCTTTGTTTATACACGTGCAAAACCTATCATCTCTCTGCTTTGTTTCAGGGTGATATGCCTGATGGCATGCACAAGTCTACTAGAGGCTGTGAGACAAACCCAACATATATTGCAGCAAAGAAGGCAAAACATCTTGAAGATAGCGAGACAACCCCAAAGTCTTGTCTTGATGCAGTGTACAAATTACTTGAGACTAACAGTCAGACAAGCTCACAGAATTTGTTGTCTGAATCAGTTCGACTTATTCAGTCCCAAGTTCTAGCAGAAAGGCATTTTGCAACTCAACTTTGACTTGAAGTCCTATCTCTAAGAAAGATTGCGGAGAACACCAATGAGAACCTCATCGCTAAACAGCTACACCTGGAAGCTATGACCGACATGCTAGGCCGGTCTCACAGCCTTGCTCAGCAGCTTGCACATCAGCTCCCTCGCAAGGCTAACCTTTCTTGTACTATCTTGGAAGTGGTCTCAGTTCAGTATTATTTTGGTATGCTGCAATGGTGCCCAGTTTTTGTAATCTGCTTCTTCGTTGCGCTTTATGATCACTGGTGGCGAACTTTGATGCCCAGTGGATGTAATATACCTTAAATCCTTTATTGTGTAGTGTAGGTTTATTCTTAGTTACTATGCCATAATTTCTTTATTGTATAGAGTAGGTTTGTTCTTAATTCCTACTAGTTACGCAGCAGCCCGAAATGAACCCCGGCCTATGATTGTGCGAATCAAATCACGGGCTTTTAATAGGCCAAAATTGTCTGGGTCCTTGTTTGGCCCAATCAGATATCGGCTGCGAGCAGGCCGGATGCAAACCGGGCCATAGTTAGGCCCAACTATATGACGGGCTTTTAACAGGCCGAAATTAATATAGAGCCAAAATGTTAAATGGGCCCTTAAGAGGCCAAAACTAATATCAGGCCGAATTACTAAGTGGGCCTTTAGCAAGTGGGCCCAAAAGCATAGTGTCCAGTTGACGGGCCGAATCTGATATGGGCCATAATTGAGCCCAAAGCCTCTTAAAGGGCCGGACCTGATCTGGGCCCTAATTTGGCCCAGAACATGGTAGGCTTTTAACGGGCCGGATCTCATATGGGCCACTATTAGGCCCGGAGCATGGCAGGCCATTAATGGACCGGATCAAATATGGGCCGGCATTTGGCCCAAAACATGGCAGCCAGTTAATGGGCCGACCTACTAGGGTCCTCAAAATCTTGTGGGCCTATAGCTGGGCCGGCCCATTAATGTCGGTGAAATCTCGTGGGCCTTTAGTTGGGCTGGCCCATCATGACCCGCAAGAATCTTGTGAGCCTTTACCTGGGCCGGCCCATTATGGCACAAAAAATCTTGTGGGCCTTTACCTGGGCCAGCCCATTATGGCCCGCAAAATTTTGTGGGCCTTTAGCTGGGCCAGCCCATTATGGTCCGCAAAATCTCATGGGCCTTTAGCTGGGCCGGCCCATTATGGTCCGCAAAAATCTTGTGGGCCTCTAGTTGGGGCGGCCATTTAAACTTGTTGGGCCGTGCCACGTGTCGACGTATCATAGGCGCCTTCTGTCCAGTGAGTGGATGACATCTGTCCCGACGATGAGCCGACACGTGTTTCCTCTAGCCAATGATGATTTTACACGTGGAAAATCCCCATTGGTCGGGGCTATTAATGGGTTATCGGATCCAAAACCCGACCTGATAGCTTAACGGCGTTCCGTTACGGTGGATGCCATGTGTCGGTCACCCTTGACGAAAGCACTTCTGTGACGCGCGATTTATCGTCATGGAAGTGGACACTTCCATGATGATAATTTTGGTAATGTCATGGAACACTTCTACAACAGCACAGGTATGACTATCTTGATTCTGTCATAAATTTGTCATGGATGTACATGCATGACAAAAAAGCGACCTACTGTGACAAACACTATCATCACGGAAGTGTATTTTTTTGTAGTGAATTCATCATGCATATAAAGAGATAATGAAGATAATGATATGCATAATGAAAAATGGACGTCTGCGGAATGGATTCATGCGGAATTTATCATCACATCACAAGGTAGCAGAATAAAGTAGCAGACGACCATCGAGTTTAAGTGTTACAACTCAAAGAAGCAAATGTTTCAAAAGACGAGAGTTGTAAAGACTTAGCAAAATAAAGCAATCACCCATAAGGACCCTCTTGAAGACTATCAACTCATATGCTTCTCCCCCTTTTGTGAGTAATGACCAAAAATGTTTGAAGACATAGAGTATCTACTTGTTCCCATCAAGAGTAGATGAAGGAGCAGGGTCGATGTTGGAGTTCGGTGGTGCAGACGGGCCTGGTGCAGTGTCGAGATGTAGTGAAGCCATGGTTGGTGAAGTGGCGTCATCTTCTTCATCGACGACTCTCGCAACAACAGTTGCAGCCGAAGATGATCGCTCAGAATCTTCAATTGAGGGAGTGCGGCGCCAGCTTGCATTTTGGGGAGGCCTGGAATCAAACTTGAAGCCCTTAGTGAAGCCATCTTCGCGAAGATCGTCTTCAGAGCATATCAGTGTGAGACTCTTCTAGGACCGCCGACCGGCTTCATGGGCAATGAATGAGTTCTTGGTGGCCAAGTTTCGAATGTGATTAACATACACCGACATACTCTGCATCTGACGCTTAAGCCAGTCATGATGCTTATCATGTTTCTGGTACAGGGCCATAAGAAGCTCTCAGTCATTGAGTGTACAAGAATGCTTCTGAGGCCTTTGAGCAATTGTACTATCAGTGGCTTCGGTGTTTGCACGATGGGGCATACGCATATTGCCAGTAAGAGGATAAGTTGGAGTTGCAACATTGGGGACAAGAATTCCCTCCATTGGCTGCGAGATGCTTTGATGATCAACATTGTGAAGATATAGAGGTTGCTTGGCAGGCTCTGGGTAGATGGCTTCAATGGACAGATCAACCTCAGGCAGGAAGACAAGATGGTTGTGCGCTGAGGGCTGATAATCAACAGAAGAATGGATCTTGGTCAGGCGCATCACCCATGGAGCATATAACTTGAGGCCAAACAGATCAATCCCTGATGCAGCAAGTTGTCTAATGAAGAAGTCCTGGGTATTGAATCTGATGTCATGGATGATATAGAATACCAAAGTCTTCATGGCTCCTTCCAGTTTGGCTTCAGAAGAGTGTCCTTTGATTGGCCAGAGAGTATGCCTCAGAATATGATAAACAGTGCGGGGCAGGTACTCGAGGTCTTTGACGAAGAACTCTTTGGGGTATTCAGCATCTTGGGGCAGTGGCTTCATCATGCTGAGCATCTCACTCATATTTGGCTCTGGCCTTTGGAAGATACTCTGCAGTTCATCGCGATGACGCTGACAACCAGGCTCATAGAACTCGCCTGGAGTGGGCAAGGATGTAATCTCGATGATGTCTTGAGCTTTGGCTTCATGATGCACATCTCCTGTCATCCACTCAAGAATCCATGTCTTCGGATCCCTGAGCCGCGAATATGAAGTGTGGCCTAGAATTGTAGCAGGAGTTCTTCATTCCAGTGCTCCTTGTCCGTAACGAACGGTAGAAGACCAACCTCCCTGAAGCAGTCAAGAGCTTCTTCCAGACAGGGCATGCCAGCAATAGCTTCACAATCAAGACGCATGTGCGGAAAGATTCGCTCTTGATTGTATAGAATGCAGGAGTAATAGCTTTATTGCTGATGGCTCCAGAAGCAATCGAAAGAGATCTTTGGCTTCGAGTATGGATTCTTAGCACTATCAAAGAAGGTGTTGTGGGCACTGAAGCTGTTCACACTGAAAGATCCTGGCAAAGTTGCAGCACCTGGAAGCCTTGGCAGCCTTCGCTTTGGCCTTTGAACCGGAGGCCTCTGCTCCACATGGTAGTCATACTGTGGTCCTAGAATAGTGGGAGGAACTAGGATAGGCCATTTCACAGTGACCAGTTGTCCATGATCAAAGGCTTGTTCAATGGTGTGAGGCCTAGGAGGTGGAACAGTGGCTTCAGCATTTATATTGGCTTCGGGTTGCACATGAGCTTCAGGCACCACATTTGCTTCAGGCTCCACATTGTCTTCGGCCATGACAATGTTATTGGCTTCAGTTGTAGTGATTGTGGCGGCCTCGGTGGTTTCAACCTCCATTTGTTCAACAACAGGAGGGTCGGGCACTGTCACATTCTCCTCGAGAATGACTGGATCAACAGCTGGGGGTGTGGCAACTCGTTCTTCTTCTCTTTCTTTTTGATCTTCATCGGCTGATGGAGCCGGAATATCTTCAGCAGCTTTGGCTTCAGACTCAGAGACATTCACAGTAGGGGTGGCTTCAGGAAACACTTGACATGCTACTAAGCTTTGATGCACTTCCCCTTCTGGAATACTCGACATGGTGACTTGTGGCCTGGGGCCTTTGGGAAGCCTGTGGTGATGGAGAGGTCTGCACCATGTAGTTGTCGTCGTCAAGCACCGGAGTGGTGACTTGAGGTGGTGGAGTTCTGGGTGTCTCTTCATGGACGGGGGTGTCTTGCTGAGGGCGCTTGGCCCATGAATCATCCTGAGCTATTGGCGTCAAGGGATGACCAATGCTGATGAGTTTGTTGTTTGTAAGAACAGGCGATGATACAAAATGGTGCTCGAGTTGAGGAAGGACTTCATCATCTTCAACATTGGCATCATGACCAATGTCTTCAGCTGTGGTGGGGTCAATGGCTGGAACTTCTTCATCTTCAGGAGCCTCTATGGAAGCAGGCTCATGGATTACTAGACAACGCTCTTGATTCCGTGAGGCTGGAAGAGCAACAGAGATGGGTTCAACATTGAGGGGCTCAGAGGCGGCACCACACTCTTTCTTTGAAGACTTTGTCTTCAACTTCTTCTTGGATGGGGCTTCATCAGAAGCATTCTTGTGCTTGCGCTTCCTGGCATCAGCTTCAGCTGCCCTTGTTTTCTTCAATTCAGAAGCTGCGGAGGGGACCTTAGGCTTCGAGCCTGTCATACTAGCAGGGAAGACAATGTGAGGTTCTTCCTGCCTTGATGCTTCAGTTCGGGCCACATCAGACTTCTCCGTTGGCTTGGCAGCCATTCCGCGGTCAATGCCAGGACGCCCAGGAGCTTTGCGCTTTTCAGCTTCATTATGTGCTTGAACACATTTCTGCGCGAAGTACTTCCTGCATTCTCGAGAGCCTTTGGCTTCTTCATGCTTCTTGTGAAACTGTTCCTTAAGATCATGCAACATCTTCTTGAAGATCTGAACATCTGCCATGCTGAGCTTGGCCATGTTCTTCTTGAAGTGAGCCTTCTCATAGTCAATCTTGTTCTTGAGATCGATAATCTTCTGAGCCAAGGCCAACTCATTAGCAATGGCTCCATGGAATGTGACGCTGATGTCCACAGGAAGTTGAAGATCATCAATGCTGATGTTCTGGTCATCGAACCACTCATCAATGAAGTTGTTCAGTATATCAACATTAGAGGGGCAGATCATTGAAGATCTCCACCTCTTGCTTGCTCTTGATCAGTTGCTCAAGTGCGTCATCACCAAGATCTTCGTCACTGGACAGATCAATGGTGTCATCTTCGTTCCTTAGAACGGCAGCAGGAGTCAGTTCATGCCTAGAAATCTTCTTGGGCTTCTTGGCTTTCTTGGTCTTCTCGGCCTTCTTGGAGACACGAGACAGGTGTTCAGACTGCACACTGGCTTCAGGAGATGCAGTGGCCAATGGCTTCATAGTCGAAGCTTTTGGTGTGACAGAGGGCTTCGAAGCTTTTGTCTTCTTAGTCTTCTGCTTCGGTGGTGCTGGCGCATCTTCAGAATCTGCGTCATCAGCAGATTGTTCCACCGTAGCCCTCTGAGCAGCAATATGTGAGAGAAGACCATCATAGTTGGTGAAGGGGCCAATGACATTTGGATTGGCATTGTGTGTGCCGTCAGCCCTTGGAGCAGATGGACCAGGGTTGAAGTTGAGGCCCAGCTCCTTCTTGTTCTTGGTGGCTGACTCCTTGGCAAACTGATAGTTGCGCTTGAACAGATTGTCTTCACGACACCATAACAAGGATGATGGGTCGGCATTCTCTGGCTTCGGTCCTCGGACCATGCATGGGTAGAAGCCTTGAGCAATGGCTTCAAGCTTTGACTTTGGTTGTAGATTCCTGTATAGGATATCTCCCCATGGTCGCTTGATAGCATTCTTCTCTGCATATTCGGGGGTCATGAAGTTGTACTTGAACCATTCTTCTGCCCAATATCTTTGAATCTATTGGATTCGGGTCTTGCGCTGATTGTAACTTTCCTCAGGATCTGACTTGTACAATTTGTACAGATCCGGAGGCAGATCTAGAGCTATGTTGCCTCTGCGCTGTCTGCCACCTTTCCTGACAGATTTCTCAGTGTCCATTACATTCAGACTAAATGGCTTCGGAACAGTGAAGGGCTTCCTTCTGCTGGTGAGACAAGAGCTGGCTTCAGGGGAGTGTATATGCTGATGTAAGAACTCTGCAAATGAATGCAGACTATGAGAACCAAGGGATTCTCCCACGGGCATGTACCTGTGACAGCATTAAGTTGCGAGGGAAGGGGAATAGGTCATATGCATTCTCATAAGATTTTGAAGATAAATCAGTTTGAAGACATTGACCTCATAGAGCAAAGACATTCACTTATTTGAAGAGAGTCAGTTCTAGATTTGTACGAATCCATGAATAAGTACAAGTGAGGAATCTAGCTAGTTATGAAGCATAAATGAATATTCTTAGCATGTTATGAGATGCAGATAAGGGCAGATCCATATTTGGAAGTGAAGAAACCAATTTCGGTTGAAGTGGACGGATTTGACAGATCTAAAAGGCAGTAAAAAGTGAGATTTTAATTACCACGGACTAACTGCTAGACGAGGTAGAGGTAGAGGCCGAGCAGTTCAATCTTCCGTGCCCTAACTTGGCGACGGAAGACACCTATGGCGGTGGTGGAGAGGACGAGGTCCGCGGCCGGCGTGAGGACGGCGCTGAAGATGTCGCGGCAGCTAAGCGCTTCGTCTCCAGCGTCGACTGGAGTGTTAGTGGAGGCGCTAGGGTTTGTGTGAGGCGGCAAGGTGGAAGAAGAGAGAATGACCGCGGTGAGTGTGTATTTATAAGGACAGGGACGGCACAACGTAATTACGCAGGTGCCCCTGGCGGTTCACATCTGAAGGACACATGGCTTGCATGCAACTCATTGGGAGTTGTTCCATGTTCCCACGCACGCCTGGATTGTCGGGTGGTCGTTCCGGCTTCTCCGGTATTCAGGCAAAAAGGATATGGTAATTAAAACAGATTTAAATGTTTGTCTTTATGTCTTCTACTAACAAGGACTCAGAGAAGACAATCGACAGGTTTCAATAGAAGGCATATGATTTGGACAGATAGAGTTTGAGGAAGAAGCACAAAAGGGGTTAGGGTCCGATCACATTCACTTAGATCAACAGAAGATTCAAGCATGAATACATAGCTATAAGTGAATGCTGTAGAGGACAGA
>NC_041386.1:537380306-537485698 GCF_002162155.2 Triticum dicoccoides | reverse complement strand
CAACATTGCGAAGATAAACCTTGAAGTTAAATCAATGTTGAAGACAAACCAAATGCAAAGACTATGCAATTATGACGCCACATGAAACACTTCAAAAGGATTTTGGTGATGGCGTTACCCACCGTATAGGAAGTATTAGATCCAGACACGACGCACAATTATCGTGGTGCTCCGAAGTCAAATTCCACGTTAATGTATTCACACTTAGAGTGTATGGCTTCATTGATTGAAGATATACAGTACTTTGTGTGTTGCACATCTAAATCATCAACATGCATAAGCGTTAGGATGTGTGTCCAATTACAGGATATTTGAGGATTCTAAGATATTTAGCTCACACCGCAACTTGCAAAACCTTTTCTCATCCAAGGTCTTTGTGAAGATATCTGCCAACTGCTCTTCAGTGTTGACGTGAATGATATCAATATCGTCCTTCATGACATGATCTCTGAGAAAGTGATGATGGATCTGAATGTGCTTTGTCTTCGAGTGCTGAACTGGGTTGTTGGCAATCTTGATGGCGCTCTCATTGTCGCGGTAGAGTGGCACATGCTTCAGATGGATGCCATAGTCCTTGAGAGTTTGCTTCATCCATAGAACTTGACCGCAGCAAGATCCAGCAACAATGTATTCAGATTCAGCAGTGGAGAGGGATACACAGTTCTGCTTCTTTGAAGACCAACAAACAAGAGATCGTCCAAGAAAGTGACATGTGCCTGATGTGGACTTGCGATCAACCTTGTCACCAGCATAATCAGCATCTGAGAATCCAAGTAGATCAAACTGTGAGCCCTTTGGATACCATAATCCTAGGGTTGGGGTGTAAGCCAAATATCGAAGAATTCGCTTCATACCTAAGTGATGCGATTCCTTTGGTGCTGCTTGGAATCGGGCACACATGCAAATTCTAAGCATTATATCTGGTATAGATGCACATAAATATAGTAAAGTACCAATCATGGAGCGGTATACCTTTTGATCAAACTCTTTACCATTGTCGTCGGGGCCCGGATGACTTTTGGTTGGCATTGGCGTCATGTATCATTTGCAGTCTTCCATTCCAAACTTCTTCATGCAATCCTTGAGATATTTTCTTGTGATATGAAGATGTCGTTGCTTTGTTGACAGATTTGAAGACCGAGAAATAATTTTAGCTCACCCATCATGGACATCTGATATTGCTCTTGCATCATGTGTCCAAACTCATCACTGTATTTTTCTTGTCTGTGCAGCGGAAGATAATGTCATCCACATAGATTTGGCATACAAACAATTCTCCATCATATGTCTTCGTGAAGAGTGTGGGATCTAGGGAACCAGGTTTGAAGCCTTTACTCTTCAGGAAGTCTTTGAGTCTGTCATACCAAGCACGAGGGGCTTGTTTGAGGTCATACAGTGCCTTGTTGAGCTTGTATACCATGTCAGGACATTTTGGGTCTTCAAAACCAGGTGGTTGTGCAACATACACTTCTTCTTCATTTTTGCCATTGAGAAAGGGACTCTTCACATCCATTTGATACAGAAGGATGTTGTGATGGTTGGCATAGGCTAGCAGTATACGAATGGCTTCAAGCCTAGCCACAGGAGCAAAGGTTTCATCAAAGTCAATCCCTTCTACTTGAGTGTAACCTTGAGCAATGAGACGAGCCTTGTTTCTGACAACTTGACCATGCTCATCTTGTTTGTTGCGGTAGATCCATTTGGTGCCAATGATATTGTGCTTGTGAGGATCAGGATGCTTAACCAGTTCCCACACATTGTTCATCTCGAATTGTTGAAGCTCTTCTTGCATCGCTTGAATCCATTCAGGTTCCATGAAGGCTTCAGCAACTTTCTTGGGTTAAGATATAGAGACAAATCCAAAGTGCCCACAGAAATTTGCTAGTTGTGTTGCTCTTGAACGAGTGAGTGGACCAGATGCATTGATGCTATCAATTATCTTCTCAATCTGCACTTCATTTGCAACACGAGGATGAACTGGACGAAGACTTTGGTCTTGTTGATCGTTGTCTTCATCATCAGCATTGACTTCAGGCTGATCAGTGTCTTCAGGCTGATTAGGTGCTGAAATGATGAGTTCTTCTTCATCCTGAGCCTATGAAGGTATGATTTCTCCACTACCCATAAGCTTGATGGATTCACTTGGTGAGACTTCATCTAGCACATTCGGCAGATGCTCTCAGTTAGTAGCTCATATGATGTCTTCTTTAGAAGCTTGTGAAGATAAACATGGTTGATGACGTGACATGCAGTGTCAATGGCTCCATGCCAGAATTTCCTTGGAGTCTTGTACTCATCGAGCATCGTCTGTGCCATCTCAATGAGGGTTCTGTTCTTGCGCTCCACGATGCCATTTTGCTGAGGTTTGTAAGGAGCTGAGAACTCATGAGTGATGCCCAATGTATCAAGATAAGTGTCGAGGCCGGTGTTCTTGAATTCTGTGCCATTGTCACTTATGATGTGTTTAATCTTGATGCCATAGTTCGTCATGGCATGATTGGCGAATCTTCTGAAGACATCCTGCACTTCATTCTTTTAGAGGATTATGTGCACACATGTATATCTTGAGTAATCATCAACAATAACGAAACCATAGAGGCAAGCAGTGGTAGTAAGGGTAGAGTAGTGAGTAGGGCCAAATAAGTCCATGTGAAGCAGCTCGAAGGGATGTGATGTCGTCAGGATTGTCTTCGAGGGATGCTTGGCCCTAGTCATCATTCTAGCTTTGCGGGCACCACACAGATGATCTTTCTTGAACTTGACGCCCTCGATGCCTACGACATGCTTCTTCTTCGCAAGAGTGTACAAGTTCCTCATGCCAGCATGCCCTAGCCTCCGATGCCAGAGCCAACACTCTGAAGCTTTTTCTAGAAGACATACAGCCAACTGTGGTCTTGCTGAGAAATCTACCATGTACAAATCGTCTTTTTGATACTCTTCAAAGACTAGAGATTTGTCAGATTCCATAAGCACAAGGCAACGACATTTTCCAAACATCACAATCATGTTCAGATCACAAAGCATTGAGATAGACATTAAGTTGAAACCAAGGGATTCAACAAGCATCACTTTATCCATGTGCTTATCCTTTGAGATTGCAAATCTACCTAGACCCAATACCTTGCTTTTACCAGTGTCAGCAAATGTGATGTGACTCCTGTCACATGGACGTAGGGTTTAATCCATGAGAAGACTTCGATCACCAGTCATGTGGTTAGTGCATCCACTGTCCATAGTCCATTCTGAAGCCTTTGGTGTCATATCCTACAATGCAGTTTGGGGGATAGGCTTCACCAAGAGTATTTTGAAGCATAAACATTTGACGAACAAGCGTATTATGAAAGTTCAGGTCTTGGTTAGGATAAGTAGGATGTTTGTCAAGAAATCCTAGGACGAAATACATAATAAGACCATTTGGACATTCTATCTTGCGTCCCACAAGATGTTTTAGGTCCCCAGCATAAGCATCAGACACCTTTGATTTCCGGCTAGAGACCTTTCCCTGCAAAAGAGAGTTGTTTTTTCTTAACCACCCACATCTTCAGGGGTGGCTTAGAAGCAATGAGTCTAAGTGCAGCATATGAGAACTTTGGCTTTGGAGCCCTAGCAAATAGCCTTGCAGGAGGTGAATAATACTCATAAGAATAAGCAGAATAGTTCTTGGTCTTATGAACATAGCGGTTTGACAAAACACACTCATATTCATAAGTCTAAGTATGGTTTCCGTGCAAAACACTGACATTAGGGTGATTCTGGTGAGTCCTCTGTCTGTATGAAGCCTTTGGACCATATGAAGCCTTTGGTCTGGGGTTTGTCTTCTTCCCTGGTGGTGTCATGATGCCATTCATAGGAAGTTTCTCAAGACAACTTTTGGGCACCCAGATCTTCTTCAAAGGTGGTCCATTCCTGCAGTTAGTACCAATATACCTGGCAAACACTTCACCATTCTGATTCTTAAACAATTTATAGTTTGCATCAAAGGATTCATCAATGATAATAGGGTTAGCACAAGTGAAGCCAGATAAGGTAGATGGATCCACTGAAGGTTCCCTTGCAGCAACCCATGTGGTTTTGGGGTACTCCTCAGGCTTCCAGTATGAACCATCAACATTCATTTTCCTCTTGAACCCAACACCCTCTTTCCTAGGGTTTCGGTTCAGAATCTGTTTCTTGAGGACATCGCACAGTGTCTGATGCCTTTTGAGGCTTTTGTACATCCCTGTTTCAAGCAATGTCTTCAACCTGGCATTCTCATCAGCAATAGTAGTGGTATCCTCAAAAGAGGGGTTAGTTTTCACATCAGTAGTTGAAGACATAGCAACAGTAGGAGCAGTAGAACATCCAGCAATAGAAGCATCATTATCACACTCAAGACATTTTAAACATGGCAGCTCAAAGTCTTCCTGAGTGGAATTGATCTGTTGAGCCCGAAGTGACCCGTTGTCCTTTTGAAGATCTTCATAAGTCGATCTCAAGTTCTCAAGCTCTTGCTTCCTTTGAAGATAATCGTAGGAGAGCTTTTCATGAGTAGTTGAGAGCATTTCATGATGACTTTCAAGTTCTTCGTACTTAACATGAAGATTTTTAATGTCTTCAATTAAGGACTGAGTTCAAGTCCGTGTCCAATAGGTCATCGCTTTTGTCTAGCAACTTTTGAATGTGTTCCATAGCATTTTGTTGTTCTGTTGCAATTTTAGCAAGTGTTTTGTAGCTAGGTTTAGATTCACATTCAGAGTCATCTTCACTTGATATTTGAAAGTAGGGGTGGGCATTTTAACCGAAGATCGAATTACCGAACCGAAAAAACTGGGACCGAAGCCGAATGAACCGAAACCGAAAAAATTGGTACTAAATTCGGTCAGCAGTTCTGTAAAACCGAAATTACATCGGTCGCTTCGGTTTTAACCATCGAGTACCCAAAGTACCGAAGTAACCGAGAAAACTTAGTAACAGGCCAACTCCATGCATTAGGCCCATAGCCCACTCTTATACATGCGTCGGTGCCCTCGCCACTAAAAATGGGCTGCACACACATCACCTTATCCACATCAAAGACGCCGCAAGATCTGAGCCGCCAGCCAGCCGATGCTCCGCCGCTCCTGTTGATCTCGCTGGCTGGCGTCGGGCTGCCGGCGCCACAACATCTCTTCCCTCCTCCTCGTATATCTCTCCAACAGCGACCGCACCTCCCAAGTCCCAACTCAAATTCCACAAGCGCTCCTACAGTAGGCTAACTGAACATGTCTGCCGAGCTGCTCCTATAGGCTACAGCTGCATCTCCTCTCCCGTTCCTTGTCATACATGTATTTCTTGATTATTTTTTTGGTTCTTCCATTGACGACCACTGCTTGTGTTCTTCCCTATGGTGTTTGACTTTTTCTTTGGTCTCTTCGGTCTGAAACCGACGACCGAACTGAAGTATCGGTCCACCGAATTCTCAGTTAGCAGAATTTTATAAGACCGGTCGGTCATCAATTTCGCAAAACCGAAATTCTTATTAAACTGGAGAACCGAACCGATCGGTTCGGGTTAACCGAATGCCCAGGCCTATTTGAAAGTAAGCATCGCATGAGTTTACCTTGGCACCACGTGCCATGAATCAGTAGGTGGGAGCAGAGTCATCCTCGTCATTAGCATTAGTGTTGGTGACAAGGCCATTGTCTTCAGTGTTGAAGATGGACTTGGCAACATATGCTAAAGCTAAAGCCAGGCTGTCCACGCCTGAATCAGATTCCTCTTCAGACTCCACCTCTGCCTGCTCAGATGCAGACTCCTCCTCTGAATCCATCTCCTTGCCAACAAAGCACGAGCCTTGTTGGATGAGCTCTTCTTGTGTGATGAAGACTTCGACGAAGACTTGGAAGAAGACTTTGAGGATTTCTTCTTCTTCTTGTCATCAGAATCATATTCCTTGCTATTCTTCTTCTTCTTCTTCTTGGTCTCATTGTCCCACTGTGGACACTCAGAGATGTAGTGACCAGGTTTCATGGACTTGTGGCATGTTCTCTTCTTATAGTCACGAGAGGAAGCTTCATCGTTTCTTGAGTTGGATCTTGAAGACTTTCTGAAGTCTTTCTTCTTGGTGAACCTCTGGAACTTCTTCACAAGCATAGCAAGCTCCTTTCCAATGTCTTCAGGATCCTCAGAACTGCAGTCGGATTCTTCTTTAGATGAGGAAACGACCTTTGCCGTCAAAGCGCGAGTTCGGCCATAGTTGGGACCATAGATATCTCTTTTCTCAGATTGCTAGAACTCATGTGTGTTGAGCCTCTCAAGTATGTCAGACGGATCGAGAGTCTTGAAGTCAGGGCATTCTTGAATCATCAGGGCCAGGGTGTCGAATGAGCTGTTAAGCGGTCTCAGAAGCGTCTTGACAATTTCGTGCTTGGTGATCTCAGTGGCGTCGAGTGCGCGAAGCTCATTTGTGATATCAGTGAGGCGATCAAATGTGAGTTGGACATTCTCATTGTCATTTCTCTTGAAGCGGTTGAAGAGGTTGCGAAGAATACTAATCCTTGAGTCTCTCTGAGTTGAGACGCCTCCGTTGATCTTGGAGAGCCAGTCCTAGACTAGCTTCGCAGTTTCCAGTGCACTCACATGGCCGTACTGTCCTTTGGTTAGGTGACCACAGATGATGTTCCTAGCGGTTGAGTCCAGTTGAATGAACCTCTAAACATCTGCAGCGGTGACACCTTCACTAACCTTGGAAACGCCGTTCTTGATGACATACCAGAGGTCAACGTCAATGGCTTCAAGATGCATACGCATCTTATTCTTCCAGTAGGGGTAATCAGTGCCATCGAAGATAGGGCATGAAACGGAGACCTTGATTATCCCTGCAGTCGACATAGCTAAAACTCCAGGTGGTTAAACCGAATCACACAGAACAAGGGAGCACCTTGCTCTGATACCAATTGAAAGTGCTAGTTATCGACTAGAGGGGGTGAATAGGTGATTTTTATGAAAGTCTTCAAAACACAGGGGCTTTGAAGACAAATGATAAAAATGAACCTATTGATATTCAGCGGAAGGTAGACTACACTAGACAGGCCATAGTCAAGTAAGCAATGAAGTGAAAGCACGAAGACTATTAACAGCTAGGTAGTAAGGATCAGGATGGAAGACAGTATGAAGCCAAATAGTAAACAGTCTTCACCCAGTGAAGTCAATCAGATCATACAGGCAAGCAATGACTTCATGAATACAAACTATAAAGTAAAGGGAAGTGAAGAATAGAACCAGTAGCTTGGTGAAGACAAGGATTTGGTAGAGCAGTTCCAGTTGCTGTGACAACTGTACGTCTGGTTAGGGAGGCTGAGATTTAACTTAGAAGACCGTGTCTTCACCTTATTCCCCTTGAGCTAAGGACACACAGTCCTCGCCCAATCACTCTGGTAAGTCTTCAAGGTATACTTCCAAACCTTCACAGACTTTGTTCACCGGCAATCCACAATGACTCTTGGATGCACAGAACATGACGCCTAACCGGATGGAGGATTCACAGTCCTCAAGTGTAACAAGTCTTCAGATCACGCGGGCAGAAAGACTTTAGTGATGCCTGATATGTCTCCAACGTATCTATCATTTTTGATTGTTCCATGCTATTATATTATCTGTTTTGGATGTTTAATGGGCTTTAATATGCTCTTTTATTTTATTTTTGGGACTAACCTATTAACCGAAGGCCCAGTGCGAGTTGTTACTTTTTGCCTATTTCAGTGTTCCGCAGAAAAGGAATATCAAACGGAAATAAACCTTTGTGAGGATCTTTCTTGGAACAAACGCAATCCAGGAGACTTGGAGTGCAAGTCAGAGATGCAACGAGGCGGCCACGAGGCAGGAGGGTGCGCCGGGGGGGAGGGGTAGGCGCGCCCCCACCCTCATGGGCCCCTCGTAGCTCCACCGACCTACTTCTTTCGCCTATATATACTCTTATACCCTGAAAACATCTAGGAGAGCCACGAAACCACTTTTCCACCGCCGCAACCTTTTGTACTAGTGAGATCCCATGTGGGGCCTTTTCCAGCGATCTTCCGGAGGGGGATTCGATCATGGAGGGCTTCTACATCAACACCATAGCCTCTCCGATGATGTGTGAGTAGTTTACCATAGACCTTCGGATCCATAGTTATTAGCTAGATGGCTTCTTCTCTCTCTTTGGTTCTCAATACAAAGTTCTCCTCGATGTTCTTGGAGATCTATTCGATGTAATAGTTTTTGCGGTGTGTTTGCCGAGATCCGATGAATTGTGGGTTTAAGATCAAGATTATCTATGAACAATATTTGATTCTTCTCTGAATTCTTATATGCATGATTTGATATCTTTGCAAGTCTCTTCGAATTATCGATTTAGTTTGGCCTACTAGATTGATCTTTCTTGCAATGGGAGAAGTGCTTAGCTTTGGGTTCAATCTTGCGGTGTCCTTTCCCAGTGACAGCAGGGGCAGCAAGGCACGTATTATATTGTTGCCATCGAGGATAAAAAGATGGGGTTTATATCATATTGCTTGAGTTTATCCCTCTATATCATGTCATCTTGCCTAATGCGTTACTCTGTTCTTATGAACTTAATACTCTAGATGCATGCTGGATAGGGCTCGATGTGCGGAGTAATAGTAGTAGATGTAGAATCATTTCGGTCTACTTGACATGGACGTGATGCCTATGTATATGATCATGCCTAGATATTCTCATAACTATGCGCTTTTCTATCAATTGCTCGGCAGTAATTTGTTCACCCACCGTAATATATGCTATCTTGGGAGAAGCCACTAGTGAAACCTATGGCCCCCGGGTCTATTTTACATCATATTAGTTTCCCGTCAACTTACCGATTTCTATCGTCGTTTATTTTTCAATCTTTACTTTCCAATCTATACAACAAAAATACCAAAAATATTTAGCTTATTATCTTTATCAGATCTCACTTTTGCAAGTGGCCGTGAAGGGATTGACAACTCCTTTATCGCGTTGGTTGCAAGGTTCTTGATTGTTTGTGCAGGTACTAGGCGATTTGTGTGTAGTCTCCTACTGGATTGATACCTTGGTTCTCAAAAACTGAGGGGAAATACTTAGGCTACTTTGTTGCATCACCCTTCCTCTTCAAGGGAGAAACAACGCATGCTCAAGAGGTAGCAAGAAGGATTTCTGGCGCCATTGTCGGGGAGATCCACGCCAAGTCAAGACATACCAAGTACCCACCATAAACTCTTCTCCCTCGCATTACATTATTTGCCATTCGCCTCTCGTTTTCCTCTCCCCCACTTCACTAAATTTGCCTTTTCTTCTCCCCTCTTCCGTTCGTCCTTCTGTTTGCTCGTGTTACCATGTGCCTTCTATTTGCTTGCATCTTCGCTTGCTAAAAATCTATATCCTCATCCGCTTGCCAATCTTTTAAGAGATCCATTTATGATGAACCAATTGCTAGTGAGTTTTGTGCACTAGATTATATTTATGAAGTTTTGCTTGAAATTCGTGAATTTGAAAATTGTGATGAAGTACTTTATGAAGTGATTCATGATAGATCTTTGAATAAAAAGCATGCTTGCAATGATGTTATTATAAATTCTATGAATGTCAATTGTAATAATAATATGCAAAACCTAAGCTTGGGGATGCTAGTTTTGCTATGTCCACTACTTGTTGCAATGATCATGATTGGGGTGATTCTTCTTATGATCTTGAAAATTTATTTAAGCCCCATGACGAATATAAGATTGATAAAAATGTTTGCAATATTGAAAGTGGGTTTGGAAGAGTGTCAACTTTAGATCCCACATATTTGGAGAATGTTCAATCTTATGAAGTTTTTGATAAAAGTGGGTTTGGATAGCTCATGACTTTAGTTAATGTTAATTCCACTATTTTGGGAGAGTGTCAACTTTGCATACATGTGGATCATGTTAATAGCTATATTGTTGAATTTGCTTATGATCCTACTGTTGGGGAACGTAGTAATTTCAAAAAAAAATCCTACGCACACACAGGATCATGGTGATGCATAGCAACGAGAGGGGAGAGTGTTGTCTACGTACCCTCGTAGACCGTTCATGGAAGCGTTATATCAACGCGGTTGATGTAGTCGTACGTCTTCACGATCCGACCGATCCAAGTACCGAAAGCATGACACCTTCGAGTTCTGCACACGTTTGGCTCAGTGACGTCCTCGCCTTCTCGATCCAGCAAGAGGGGTGAAGTACTAGATGAGTTCCGGCAACACGACGGCGTGGTGACGGTGTTGGTCAAGAACAATCTCTGCAGGGCTTCGCCTAAGCACTATGAAAACTATGACGGAGGATAAACTAGAGGGGACGGGGTTGCCGGCACACGGCTTGGTGTTTCTTGATGTGTCTTGGGTGCTAGCCCTACCCCTCTATTTATATGTTGAGCCTTGGGGTCGAAACTTGGAGTAAAAGCCTCCACAAAGTCGGTTTCACCCGAAAGGCAAGAGTCCTTCTTGGACTCTAGGGCCAGACGCCAGGGTTCCCGGCGTATGGACCCAGACGCCAGGGACCCTGGCGTCTGGCCCCTGGACTCCGCAAAACTTCCTTTTGCGCTTTCCAAAAACCTTGTGGGCTTTCCCCTTTGGCCCAAATAAAGTGTTCTCATACCCAAACATTTTGGGAAACATCCGGAACCCTTTCCGGTGAATTCCGGAACCCTTCCGGTGACCAAACACTATTATCCCATATATCAAACTTTATCTCCGAACCATTCCCGAGTTCCTCGTCATGTCCGTGATCTCATCCCGGACTCCGAACAACATTCAGTCACCAACATACATAACTCATATAGTACTATATCATCAACGAACGTTAAGTGTGCGGACCCTACGGGTTCGAGAACTATGTAGACATGACCGAGACACCCCTCTGGTCAATAACCAATAGCGGAACCTGGATTCCCATATTGGCTCCTACATATTCTACGAAGATCTTTATCGGTCGGACCGCATAACAACATACGCTGTTCCCTTTGTCATGGTATGTTACTTGCCCGAGATTCGATCGTTTGTATCTCAATACCTAGTTCAATCTCGTTACCAGCAAGTATCTTTACTCGTTCTGTAACACATCATCCCGCAACCAACTCATTAGTTGCAATGCTTGCAAGGCTTAAGTGATGTGTATTACCAAGTGGGCCCAGAGATACCTCTCCGACAATCGGAGTGACAAATCCTAATCTCGAAATACGCCAACCCAACAAGTACCTTCGGAGACACCTGTAGAGCACCTTTATAATCACCCAGTTACGTTGTTACATTTGGTAGCACACAAAGTGTTCCTCAGGTAAACAGGAGTTGCATAATCTCATAGTCATAGGAACATGTATAAGTCATGAAGAAAGCAATAGCAACAAACTAAATGATCAAGTGCTAAGCTAACGAAATGGGTTAAGTCAATCACATCATTCTCCTAATGATGTGACCCCGTTAATAAAATGACAACTCTTTGTCTATGGTCAGGAAACATAACCATCTTTGATCAACGAGCTAGTCAAGTAGAGGCATACTAGTGACATTCTGTTTGTCTATGTATTCACACATGTATCATGTTTCCGGTTAATACAATTCTAGCATGGATAATAAACATTTATCATGATGTAAGGAAATAAATAATAACTTTATTATTGCCTCTAGGGAATATTTCCTTCAGTCTCCCACTTGCACTAGAGTCAATAATCTATATTACACAATAATGATTCTAACACCCATGGAGCCTTGGTGCTGATCATGTTTTGCTCGTGGAAGAGGCTTAGTCAACGGGTCTGCAATATTCAGATCCGTATGTATCTTGCAAACCTCTATGTCTCCCACCTGGACTTGGTCCTGGATGGAGTTGAAGCGTCTCTTGATGTGCTTGGTTCTCTTGTGAAATCTGGATTCCTTTGCCAAAGCAATTGCACCAGTATTGTCACAAAAGATTTTCATTGGACCGGATGCACTAGGTATGACACCTAGATCGGATATGAACTCCTTCATCCAGACTCCTTCATTTGCTGCTTCTGAAGCAGCTATGTACTCCGCTTCACATGTAGATCCCGCTACGATGCTTTGTTTAGAACTGCACTAACTGACAGCTCCACCGTTTAATAAAAACACGTATCCAGTTTGCGATTTAGAATCGTCCGGATTAGTGTCAAAGCTTGCATCGACGTAACCATTTACGATGAGCTCTTTGTCACCTCCATAAACGAGAAACATATCCTTCGTCCTTTTCAGGTACTTCAGGATGTTCTTGACCGTTGTCCAGTGATCCACTCCTGGATTACTTTGGTACCTCCCTGCTAAACTAATAGCAAGGCACACATCAGGTCTGGTACAGAGCATTGCATACATGATAGAGCCTATGGCTGAAGCATAGGGAACATCTTTCATTTTCTCTCTATCTTCTACAGTGGTCGGGCATTGAGTCTTACTCAACTTCACACCTTGTAACACAGGCAAGAACCCTTTCTTTGCTTGATCCATTTTGAACTTCTTCAAAACTTTGTCAAGGTATGTGCTTTATGAAAGTCCAATTAAGTGTCCCGATCTATCTCTATAGATCTTGATGCCCAATATATAAGCAGCTTCACCGAGGTCTTTCATTGAAAAACTTTTATTCAAATATCCTTTTGTGCTATCCAGAAATTCTATATCATTTCCAATCAACAATATGTCATCCACATATAAAAGTAGAAATGCTACAGAGCTCCCACTCACTTTCTTGTAAATATAGGCTTCTCCAAAAGTCTGTATAAAACCATATGCTTTGATCACACTATCAAAACGTTTATTCCAACTCCTAGAGGCTTGCACCAGTCCATAAATGGATCGCTGGAGCTTGCACACTTTGTTAGCTCCCTTTGGATCGACAAAACCTTCCGGTTGCATCATATACAACTCTTCTTCCAGAAATCCATTCAGGAATGCAGTTTTGACATCCATTTGCCAAATTTCATAATCATAAAATGCGGCAATTGCTAACATGATTCAGAAAGACTTTAGCATCACTTCGGGTGAGAAGGTCTCATCGTAGGCAATCCCTTGAACTTGTCG
The DNA here is from genome assembly GCF_002162155.2 of Triticum dicoccoides. Classification (NCBI taxonomy): domain Eukaryota; kingdom Viridiplantae; phylum Streptophyta; class Magnoliopsida; order Poales; family Poaceae; genus Triticum; species Triticum dicoccoides. Next base: position 537,472,659 of record NC_041386.1, on the reverse strand, counting down.
AAAACCTTTTGCAACAAGTCGAGCTTTATAGACAGTAACATTACCATCAGCGTCAGTCTTCTTCTTGAAGATCCATTTATTCTCGATGGCTTGCCGATCAACGGGCAAGTCAACCAAAGTCCAAAATTTGTTCTCATACATGGATCCTGAGGGAGTCCTGGATTAGGGGGTGTCCGGATAACTGGACTATAACCTTTGGCCGGACTGTTGGATTATGAAGATACAAGATTGAAGACTTCGTCCCGTGTCCAGATGGGACTTTCCTTGGCGTGGAAGGCAAGCTTGGCAATACGGATATGGATATCTCCTCCTTTGTAACCGACCTTGTGTAACCCTAACCCTCTCCGGTGCCTATATAAACCGAAGGGTTTTAGTCCGTAGGACAACAACCTAACATACAATCATACCATAGGCAAGCTTCTAGGGTTTAGCCTCTTTGATCTCGTGGTAGATCTACTCTTGTACTACCCATATCATCAATATTAATCAAGCAGGACGTAGGGTTTTACCTCCATCAAGAGGGCCCGAACCTGGGTAAAACATTGTGTCCCCTGCCTCCTGTTACCATCCGGCCTAGACGCACAGTTCGGGACCCCCTACCCGAGATCCGCCGGTTTTGACACCGACATTGGAGCTTTCATTGAGAGTTCTGCTGTGCCGTCGCCATCAGGAAGGATGCCTCATCCCGTCTTTAAAGACGGCGCCGTTAAGGGAGCTTTGGCTGTCGACCAAACTCTCCGGCTAGGTGGTTTTCTTATGACCGCCTGTTCGGCCGCTGCGCCGACGATGACTTCTCGGGTCATCGAAAGCAACCTTCACGTCAACTCGGAACTCGTCGAGCAGTTAGATACAATGGAGCTCTCTTCCCTAAATGAGCTCTTGGATTGCATCGCCGCCCTGGGAGTCGCTATAGACTACGATCAGATTGGGCTTAAACCCGATCTGAGAGAGATCGACTCTCCCCAGGTCACCCATCACGTTGCAGTGGCGGAGGAACAATGCAGCGACCCCTCATCTATCTTAACGACTAGCTATGTCTGGATTCCCGATCCATCCAAGCCGGATATCCGCGGAAGGGAGGACGTCACTCAAGACCTGAACCTAGAGTCAGGCAGCGGGCCAGATTCATTGGAAAACATCCAAGAATCCAAACTTCCGAGTTCGGAAACTCCTTGGCCCTTGAGTCTCAGATTGGGTGAGGTTTCGGATTCAATTCCACCCACCCACCCAAACATAAGCGATCTACCCCAAATTAGGCAAGACCCGAAGAAATAGTACACCATTACTGGGCCAGATTCCTCCTGGTCATTAACAGGACAAAGGACTTCCGTGAGGAAGACGTAATTTCATTCTTCTGCAATAATTGCACGGACAAGGGAATCCTCAACGCCATAAGTCACCGCGAAATTACACGCTTTGTCGACTTGGCATCCATAGTACGAAAGTACTGTGCGATGGAAAGTGCCTGGAAAACCGAAATAAAATACGAACCCAGTCCTAAATAAAAGGGTGCATTATCGCCAGACACCCAACACCAAAAGGCAAAAACCCTCTACAAGGCATGGAACCGTACTGGAGGGATGGGTCAATGGACCCTGTAAAATTCACAGTGCAGAGGGCGCCACACCAACTCATAGCCTTAGAGCATGTTGGATACTCCGGCAGGTGGCCAAAAGTGGCGAAGATCTTCTAACCCTAGAAGCCACAGAGCACCAGCCCAGGGATACCAGTACGGTATTAACAGTCTTTGAGACTTTTGCGTCAAATAATATGCAAAAACGAACACTCCGCAGCCGTGCCGAAGTCTACCACGTGGCAACAATAAACCCATGGAGTGACACGGCTATTACTTTTAATGCCAGTGACGAACCTAAATTCCGAACAGCTCGAGCACCAGCCGCATTGGTCCTCAGTCCAATAGTGGACGGCTTTCGACTCACCAAGATACTCATGGATGGTGGCAGCAAATTGAACCTCATTTATGAGGAAACCCTTCGAAAAATGGAAATAGACTGGAACCGCATCGAGCGAAGAAGCACAACCTTTAGAGGAATAATCCCCAGTCGGGAAGCACGTTGTACAGGAAAAATCACACTAGATGTGGTGTTCAGCACGCCGGATAATTACAGGTCCGAAGAGGTCACGTTCCAAGTGGCCCCGTTCAGTAGCGGATACCATGGTTTATTAGGGCGGGAGGCATTTACAATCTTCCAAGCCATACCCCATTACGGGTACATGAAGCTTAAAATACCCGGGCCCAACGGAATCATCACTCTTGCTAGTGATCTGGACATAGCACTCCGCGCTGAAAATAAGACAGCCGCACTGGCCCTCGAGGCACTATCCGAAGCTCTAGCGGCCGAGGAACTGACTGCGCTGCGCTCCACGGTAAACAGGGACGATGTGATACTCGATAAAAGATCCAAGTCCACCTCCTTTAAACCGGCGGACGAAATAGTCAAAATCCAGTCCATCCAACGGACCCTACAAAAACAGCTTCCATCGGGGTACAATTAAACCCTGATGTCGACGCCGCACTACGAGTGTTCCTACGCGAGAACTGGGACATTTTTGCCTGGCACCCTTCAGACATGCCAGGAATACCACGCAGGCTGGCCGAGCACAGTCTAAATATCCTAAAAGGATTCAAGCCAGTCAAGCAGGCTCTTCGGTGTTTCTTTGAACCTAAGAGACAAGCCATGGGAGAAGAATTAGCCAAGCTATTGGAGGCCGGATTCATCAGAGACATAAAACATCCGAACTGGCTAGCAAACCTGGTGATGGTACCAAAGAAGGACAAATCCTGGCGCTTGTGCATCAAATTTAAGGACCTCAACAAGGCCTGCCCAAAGGATCCCTTCCCCCTCCCCCGCATCGATCAAATCATCGACGCTACCGCAGGACACGATTCATTGTGTTTCCTCGACGCATACTCCGGCTACCATCAAATTAAGATGGCAGAGCCAGACCAAGCCGCAACGGCATTCATCACATTGTACGGCCCATTCTGCTTCAATACAATGCCCTTCGGGCTCAAACACGCCGGCGCAACATATCAGCGCATGATTCAGGCATGTCTGGCAAACCAGATCGGGCAAACGGCGGAGGCATACATAGATGACGTGGTCGTCAAAACCAAGCATGTCGAATCTCTAGTAGACGACTTGAGGCTCACATTCGATAACCTCCAAACATACGACATCAAGCTCAACCCGGAAAAATGCGTTTTCGGCGTACCAGCCGGAAAGCCCTTGGGCTTCATTGTATCCACTGGAGGAATTGAAGCAAATCTAGCCAAGATCCGAGCTCTGTCACAATTGGACATCCCAAAGGACCTCAAACAAATACAAAAATTGACCGGATGCGTGGCGGCTCTAAGCCGCTTTATCTCCCGCTTGGGAGAAAAGGCATTACCCCTTTATCGCCTCCTCCGGCGCACCGAACACTTCGAGTGGACGGATGCCTCCACGGCCGGACTCAACGAAATAAAAGCCATATTGGCAACAAACCCAGTCCTGGCCGCGCCAAACATTGGCGAACCAATGCTATTATACATTGCGGCAACTCATCAGTAGTAAGCGCAGTGCTCGTCGTCGAACGAGAAACGGACGGACACAAATTCCCCCTTCAAAAGCCGGTTTACTATGTGTCCATTGTCCTTACCCCATGCAAGTCACGGTACCCGCATTATCAAAAGATAGCATATGCGGTAGTTATGGCATCCCGGAAGCTGCGACACTACTTTCAAGAGTGTTCGATAACGGTAGCCTCGGAAGTACCACTTAACGATATTATAAACAACCACGACGCGACGAGCTGGATTGCCAAATGGGCCATTGAGCTCCTCCCGTTCGACATAACTTACAAGCCACGGCGAGCTATTAAGTCGCAAGTTTTGGCCGACTTCGTCGCCGAGTGGACGGAAGCCGAACTCCCTAAAGAGTATAGCACATATTCAAACTGGATCATGCACTTCAACGGCTCCAAAATGTTGGCTGGTCTGGGGGCTGGCGTCGTTTTGATGTCCCCAACAGGAGATACAGTTCAATACGTACTACAGATAATGTATACGGACTCCAACAACGCAGACGAATATGAGGCCCTTCTACATGGTCTCCGGATGGCAGTATCCATGGGCATTCAACGCCTACAGGTGCGCGGGGATTCGAACCTCACGATATCCCAAATAAATGGAGACTTTGATGCTAAGGATCCGAAAATGGCAGCTTATCACAATGTCGTCCTAAAAATGTCAGCTCGGTTCGAGGGGCTCGAATTTCACCATATAACCCGTGAAAACAATCAGGCAGCAGACGTCCTGGCACGCATCGGCGCAAAACGCGATGCCGTCCCTCCCAACATCTTCTTGGAGAGGCTGTTCAAGCCATCCGTAGTATGGGAAGGGGAACCCAGAAATAACATCCTGGACCCAACCTCACTGCCCGACACCGAATATTCTGACATAATTGGAGGCTCTGCCAACGAAATAACATCTTCAGCCCACGTAATAATGGCAGTCATCGCCCCGTGGACAGAACCATTCCTAGCCTACCTAACTAAGCATGAACTTCCCGCGGACCAAAATGAGGCACGCTGCATAGTGCGGCGATCTAAATCCTATAAAGTGCATGAGGGAGAGCTTTATAAGAAAAGCACCACCGGAGTCCTTCAAAGGTGCATCTTCAAAGAGGAAGGGCGGAATCTTCTGGCTGAAATTCATGCCGGACTCGGCGATCACCACGCGGCGGCCCGGGCCCTTGTAAGCAAGGCCTTCCATATAGGCTTCTATTGGCCGACGGCCCGGGCAGACGCTCAGGACTTAGTCCAACGATGCGTTGGTTGCCAGCTTTTTGCTAACCAAAGCCATATGCCACCCACCGCCCTCCAAACTATCCCCATCACCTGGCCCTTCGCGGTCTGGGGACTTGACATGGTTGGACCCCTTAAAGGAGGAACCCACAAGCAAAAATACTTACTGGTCATGGTGGATAAGTTCACCAAATGGATAGAAGCCAAGCCTGTTAAGACGGCCGAATCCAGACCGGTGATAGACTTCATATCCGGGGTCGTACAGCGTTACGGTGTCCCCCACAGCATCATCACTGATAACGGCACGAACTTTACGGCCGATGAGGTAAAACTCTGGTGCAAAAACATGGGCATCAAGCTTGATTATGCTTCAGTCTATCACCCACACACTAACGGTCAGGTCGAGCAAGCAAATGGTCTTATCGTGAGCGGCATCAAACCCAGATTAGTGCGGTCCCTCAAGGAATCTAACACGCATTGGGTAGAGGAGCTCGACTCCGTACTCTGGGGGCTACGGACCACGCCGAATCGCACTACCGGATACACACCATTCTTTATGGTATACGGCGCAGAGGCTGTTCTGCCCTGCGACATTATTCATGACTCACCTCGAGTGCGCATGTACGAAGAAAGAGAAGCCAAGATCGATCGGCAGGACAGTTTGGACGCCTTGGAGGAGGAGCGTGACGTGGCAAAAGCCCGTTCCGCATTCTATCAACAGCAGGCCCGAAGATACCAAAGCAGAGAAGTTCGGGCCAAAACTTACAATATTGGCGAGTTAGTTCTACGCCTGCCGGATAAGAAAAAGGACAAACTCAAGCCCAAATGGGAAGGTCCCTTCATCATTGACCAAGTCCTGACTGGTGGAGCATACCGTCTGCGGGATGCATCGGATAATTGACTTGAGCCGAACCCATGGAACGCAGCCCGACTTCCAAGATTCTATGCCTAATGCCGGACTCTGTGTTCGTCTCCTTCCTCTGTCCATTTTTTATACATTATCTGTCTTATATTTTTCTCCTTCTCCTTTTCTTTTCTCTCACAGCCTTTAGGGGCCCATTTGTGCCTTGTTTGCATGCAAATGACGCGCCATCCGCGCTCATTATACCTGGGGGCTTCTTTAATAGAAGCTTATTCATACGGGCTTTATGCCCAACACATGTGTTATCCTTCTGCATGTACCCTTTATTCACCATTATATGCATCGATATGACTTAAGTTTTGGCCAAGCTGGGTTGCCTGGCTCTTGTATTTATGCCCTACGTTCTTGTTAATTCGGCTAGGGCATAAGGGGAGCACCTCTACGATTGTTACTGCCGGATCAGCCAGATGTGTACCTCAGACTGGGTGAAGCCGAAAGCTAGCGTTCTTAAGGGAATATTCGGTCGGTGAACTAAAGATGATTTTTCACTTATTTACTTATGCGCCCCCAGATGTTTTTTCTGCGTCTCTTCTCATAGTCCAGACATGCACTTTAGGGCATGCCTCCCAGGGAAAGGAACCCCTAACGGAACTATTCTCCCTGGAAGATGTTTCTTACTAACCATGTAATATAACATAACTAGTTGGGCACTTGTCGTTAAAGCACTAATGACCCCTACGCCTGGTCTCCACACATGCCCCGGTTCTTGCATAACCGAGAGGGTATTCAGACACACTCCGGACCGTCCGGTCCTGAGGTTGAAGCGAAAAGGTCCGCCACGACAAATGATCTACAATTCGGCTAGAAGGCATTATACATGTCACTTTAAATTACATAGTCAATTTGACTGGTTGAATTCCTCTTCACTACCATCCAATAGGTTGTCTAGTCTACAGTCCTGTTGGGAATACTTTGCGGCCAATTCTACTTGGTTGTACACTAAGCTCACAGGGATCTCCTTCCCATCGGGCCCCACAGGTCCGACCTCGGCCATGTGGTTCGGGTGAGCCTTCATGTACCGCGTCTTCACCATTGCCCAGGCTTCCCTGGCGCCCTGACGACAGGCCGATATCTTCCATAATCGGAAGCGCCACCGCGCTCCCTTCAGCTTCTCTACAAGCTCTCCAAGGCCTTCGGGCATGGAGACAGATGGCCACAAGGCCTGGACGACGCCTTGCATCACCTGCCGAACTCGTTCGTGCAGTTGTGAGAGCTCGGGAAGAAGGTCACCCGTAGAACCGGGCATTTCCTCGGCAGGACGACCTGTTAGCATACCTACAGATATAACTCGGTCAGCCAACTTCCTCGTCGAACTCCTTTTCAAAGTTCGTTCAAGCACTTACTAAATATGTCGCGTCGAAGCCACCGATTCTCCTTAACAGAGTCCGACAGTTGGGCACGAACATATTTTAGTTCCATGCCCAGCTTGGTGTTGGCATCTAAGAGATCATTCTTCTCCCGCCTCACCCTCGTAAGCACGCTCTCACCAGCCTTCAGCTGGCGTTGGAGCTGTTGCTTATCCGGATTTACTCCAGCGTCATCTGCAATTTTATCGTCAGATCTGCATATATGCCGCACTCTATATGATACTTATCATTCAAAGGATATATTACCAGAGGGGGTCTCTTTGGGCTCCCCTGCTACGGCCAGTGCGGCCTGAAGTTGGGCTTTGCACACTTCCAGCTCCTGGCACAGTTGGGTATTCTTTTCTGTAAGAACCTGCATAAAAAATGATCCTTAAATCAGTTATTCTAACTGTTTCAAGTCTCAGGGGCTACTGATATATATATAATCACCAAATTTTCTCACCCGTATGTCTTTTACATACTGCTCGGTGGCTCTGGCTAGACCATTTTGAGCGGCACGGAGGTACGCATCTCCCGAGTTGAAGGCATTCAATGCCTCTTGGGAGAAACAAGCGTCACGAAGAACAGTCTGGCGACGCCTATGGTTCATGGCACTTTCCACCTCGGAATTGGTGGCGGACAGTTTATCCGCATCCTTTGTCGAGCGCCCGGCGCACGCCTTGTATTCGTTCCTGCCTCCGAATCAGGCCTTGGAGCCTGGCTGGTGGAGGCGCGATTAGTAGCCTCTCCGGGTATAGTCCGGCGAGCGCTCTTTTTCCTAAAAAGAAGGCATGGGCGTTAGTATGCCTATGAGAATAATGTCTTGGAATAAAGACGGCGCGTCGTACCGCTGTGTCGGTGTCTCAATCCGGACTGCAAGTCTTTTCAGCCTGCCTGGCCTCGCGGCCCCTTGTTGGCTAGCCGCCGCAGGCTCGGCCTTCCGCCTCGAGGACCTCCCCTGCAAAACACGGTTGTTATACGGTAATCGAAAACACGCAAGGATGGATCCTTTTTCAAAGTGCTGGGACTTCGGTCTCAGTTACCTGTGAGGCTGGAAGTAGCCTAGGGTAATCGGCCATAATGGCCACCAGAGCATTGTCATTGCTCAATTGGTAAAATACCCCATTGATCAGCTCCACAGATATGTCCAGATCCTCCTGGGAGGCCGGGTCATGGGACCGTTCCGGGTCCTCGGGTTGGGGAGGGGGGTTGTTTATCTCCCTAACAGCCTGGCACAGCTCCTGCATTGAAATCGCTAGACTGAATACTTAACTATGGGAATATGAAACGGATGGGCGAGAAAAAGTTTCCGCTTACCCAGCTTGGAGGATTGTACATAGAAAATCCGCCCTACGGGTTGATGCGGAGGAATTCCTCCTCTTCTCCCTTGTACAAAGTAGATAACATCTTTATTAGATCAGCAACCGATCCTGGCCCTTTACGGCCGTAGCGGGTGGCGTCATCCTCCCCGTTGAAATCCCACATGGGGTGGCCTCTATACTTAAGCGGCTGCACCCCCCGCAAAATACATGTGGCCATGACCTCGATCATGGTCCATCCGGATCGATCTAACAAACTTATCCGGCTCATCAGGTAAAGAACGTCCCTGTCATCTTCCTCCAGGGAGCTCCATGGATGCCAGCTCCGGCGCTTCTTCGAAGGAGCGTTGTCGAACTCAGGGAGGCCGATTCGAATAGGATCCGGGAGAGGGACGTCTTCTATATAAAACCATTCTGAAGGCTAGTCTTCGGACGTATTCTTTGGGGTTCCGGATAGAAATCCAGTCCTGGTGATACGCCACACTTTGGCTCCACCCACCTGATATATTGACCCCTTCTGAGAACGGGGCACAAGGCAGAACAGCTTTTTCCACAGTGCGAAATGAGCCTCACAGCCCAAAAACAGCTCGCAAAGGGCTACGAATCCCGTGATATGCAATATGGAGGCAGGCGTAAGGTTGTGCAACTGGAGGCCGTAGAACTCCAGGAGCCCCCGGAGAAATGGATGAATTGGAAATCCGAGCCCTCTTACCAAATGAGGGACAAGGCATACCCGCTCTCCCTTGGAGGGATTGGGAAAGCTCTTCGCTTGCTCTCCACCATTATAGGTGGCGAGACCGGCTCGAACCGGGACCATGTATGCTGGGGGGAGAAATCCCTTGGTCTGAAGCATCACCAATTTCCTGTGCGGGACGGAACCTCTCTCCCAATCTCCAGGCTTGGGGCTAGGGGAGCGAGAGGAGGAGCTGCGTCGACCGGCCATGATGGAATGGATCTCTGTCGGATGTGCTCCGATGAAGGCTCGCCAAGGGACGATGGTGTGACTTGGATCTGAATCCTCGTCTTTTTAATAGGCAGCTCATTCACACAGCTAGGGGGTAAATGTAAAAACACCCTAGCTTTTCACATTCGCTCGACACGTGGAAAGTGGCCATTATTGGGCGTAGAAGCCAAGGAGCACAACATTCACAAGAAGCCGAACACTATTTCAAATAGGTACACAGATTTTTGGAGAGGAACCCGTCTTGCAATGCCGAAGACAATCTGTGTGCCGGACTCATCATCATTGAAGCCTGGTTCAGGGGCTACTGAGGGAGTCCTGGATTAGGGGGTGTCCGGATAGCCGGACTATAACCTTTGACCGGACTGTTGGATTATGAAGATACAAGATTGAAGACTTCATCATGTGCCCGGATGGGACTTTCCTTGGCGTGGAAGGCAAGCTTGGCAATACGGATATGGATATCTCCTCCTTTATAACCGACCTTGTGTAACCCTAACCCTCTCCGGTGCCTATATAAACTGAAGGGTTTTAGTCCGTAGGACAACAACCGTAACATACAATCATACCATAGGCAAGCTTCTAGGGTTTAGCCTCTTTGATCTCGTGGTAGATCTACTCTTGTACTACCCATATCATCAATATTAATCAAGCAGGACGTAGGGTTTTACCTCCATCAAGAGGGACCGAACCTGGGTAAAACATTGTGTCCCCTGCCTCCTGTTACCATCCGGCCTAGACGCACAGTTCGGGACCCCCTACCCGAGATCCGCCGGTTTTGACACCGACAGATCCCATCTCAGATTTCATGGCTTCAAGCCATTTTGCGGAATCTAGGCTCACCATCGCTTCTTCATAGTTCATAGGTTCGTCATGGTCTAGCAACATAACCTCCAGAACAGGATTACCATACCACTCTGGTGCGGGTCTCACTCTGGTTGACCTACGAGGTTCAATAACAACTTGATCTGAAGTTTCATGATCATCATCATTAACTTCCTCACTAATTGGTGTAGGTGACACAGGAACCGGTTTCGATGATGAACTACTTTCCAACAAGGGTGTAGGTACAGTTACCTCATCAAGTTCTACTTTCCTCCCACTCACTTCTTTCGAGAGAAACTCCTTCTCTATAAAGATTCCAAATTTAGCAACAAAAGTCTTGCCTTCGGATCTGTGATAGAAGGTGTACCCAACAGTCTCTTTTGAGTATCCTATGAAGGCACATTTCTCCGATTTGGCTTCAAACTTATCAAGTTGAAGCTTTTTCACATAAGCATCGTAGCCCCAAACTTTAAGAAACGACGACTTTGGTTTCTTGCCAAACCATAGTTTATAAGGCGTCGTCTCAACGGATTTTGATGGTGCCCTATTTAACATGAATGCAGCTGTCTCTAGAGCATAACCCCAAAATGATAGCGGTAAATCAGTAAGAGACATCATAGATCACACCATATCTAGTAAAGTATGATTACGACGTTCGGACACACCATTACGCTGTGGTGTTACAGGTGGCGTGAGTTGCAAAACTATTCCGCATTGTTTCAAATGAAGACCAAACTCATAACTCAAATATTCTCCTCCACGATCAGTTCGTAGAAACTTTATTTTCTTATTACGATGATTTTCAACTTCACTCTGAAATTCTTTGAACTTTTCAAATGTTCCAGACTTATGTTTCATTAAGTAGATATACCCATATCTGCTTAAATCATCTGTGAAGGTGAGAAAATAACGATACCCGCCGCGAGCCTCAATATTCATCAGACCACACACATCTGTATGTATGATTTCCAACAAATCTGTTGCTCGCTCCATAGTTCCAGAGAACGGCGTTTTAGTCATCTTGCCCATGGGGCACGGTTCGCAAGTACCAAGTGATTCATAATCAAGTGGTTCCAAAAGTCCATCAGTATGGAGTTTCTTCATGCGCTTTATACCGATATGACCTAAACGGCAGTGCCACAAATAAGTTGCACTATCATTATCAACTCTGCATCTTTTGGCTTCAATATTATGAATATGTGTATGACTACTATCAAGATTCAATAAGAATAGACCACTCTTCAAGGGTGCATGACTGTCGGTGTCAAAACCAGAGGATCTCGGGTAGGGGGTCCCGAACTGTGCGTCTAGGCCGGATGGTAACAGGAGACAGGGGACACAATGTTTTACCCAGGTTCGGGCCCTCTTGATGGAGGTAAAACCCTACGTCCTGCTTGATTAATATTGATGATATGGGTAGTACAAGAGTAGATCTACCACGAGATCAGAGAGGCTAAACCCTAGAAGCTAGCCTATGGTATGATTGTATGTTGTCCTACAGACTAAAACCCTCCGGTTTATATAGACACCGGAGAGGGTTAGGGTTACACAAGGTCGGTTACAAAGGAGGAGATATCCATATCCGTATTGCCTAGCTTGCCTTCCATGCCAAGTAGAGTCCTATCCGGACATGAGACGAAGTCTTCAATCTTGTACCTTCATAGTCCAACAGTCCGGCCAAAGGATATAGTTCAGTTGTCCGGAGACCCCCTAATCCAGGACTCCCTCAGTAGCCCCTGAACCAGGCTTCAATGGCGACGAGTCCGACGCGCAGTATTGTCTTCGGCATTGCAAGGCGGGTTCCTCTCCAAATTCTGTGTACCTATTGAAATAGTGTCCGGCCTCTTGTGAATGTTGCGCTCCTTGGCTTCCACGCCCAATAATGGCCACTTTCCATGTGTCGAGCGAATGTGAAGAGCCAGGGTGTTTTTACATTTACCCCCTAGTTGTGTGAATGAGCTGCCTATTAAAAAGACGAGGATTCAGATCCAAATCACACCATACTCCCTTGGCGAGCCTTCATCGGAGCGCATCCGACAGAGATCCATTCCATCATGGCCGGTCGACGCAGCTCCTCCTCTCGCTCCCCTAGGCCCAAGCATGGAGATTGGGAGAGGTGTTCCGCCCCGCACAGCAAATTAGTGATGCTTCAGACCAAGGGATTTCTTCCCCTAGCGTACATGGTCCCGGTTCGAGCCGGGCTCGCCACCTATAATGGCGGAGAGCAAGCGGAGAGCCTTCCCAATCCCTCCAAGGGAGAGCGGGTATGCCTTGTCCCTCATTTGGTAAGAGGGCTCGGATTTCCAATTCATCCGTTTCTCCGGGGGCTCCTGGAGTTCTACGGCCTCCAGTTGCACAACCTTACGCCTGCCTCCATATTGCATATCGCGGGATTCGTAGCCCTTTGCGAGCTGTTTTTGGGCTGTGAGGCTCATTTCACGCTGTGGAAGAAGCTGTTCTGCCTTGTGCCCCGTTCTCAGAAGGGGTCAATATATCAAGTGGGCGGAGCTGAAGTGTGGCGTATTGGCGGGACCGGATATCTGTTCGGAACCCCAAAGAAGACGTCCGAAGACTGGCCTTCAGAATGGTTTTATATAGAAGACATCACCTCCCGGATCCTTTTCGAATCGGCCTCCCTGAGTTCGACAACGCTCCTTTGAAGAAGCGCCGGAGCTGGCGTCCATGGAGCTCCCTGGAGGAAGATGACAGGGATGTTCATTACCTGATGAGCTGGATAAGTTTGTTAGCTCGATCTGGATTGACCATGATCGAGGTCATGGCCACATGTATTATGCGGGGGGTGCAGCCGCTTCAGTATAGAGGCCACCCCATGTGGGATTTCAACAGGGAGGATGACGCCACCCGCTACGGCCGTAAAGGGCCGGGATCGGTTGCTGATCTAATAAAGATCTTATACACTTTGTACAAGGGAGAAGAGGAGGAATTCCTCCGTGTCAACCCGCAGGGCAGATTTTCTATGTACAATCCTCTGAGCTGGGTAAGCGGAGACTTTTTCTCGCCCATCCGTTTCATATTCCCATAGTTAAGTATTCAGCCTAGCGATTTCAAAGCAGGAGCTGTGCCAGGCTGTAAGGGAGATAAACAACCCCCTCCACAGCCCGAGGACCCGGAACGGTCCCTTGACCCGGCCTCCCAGGAGGATCCAGACATATCCGTGGAGCTGATCGATGGGGTATTTTACCAATTGAGCAATGACAACGCCTTGGTGGCCATTGCGGCCGATTACCCAGGGCTTTGAAAAGGGATCCGTCCTTGCGTGTTTTTGATTACCGTATAACAACCATGTTTTGCAGGGGAGGTCCTCGAGGCGGAAGGCCGAGCCTGCGGCAACTAGCCAAAAAGGGGCCGCGAGGCCAGGCAGGCTGAAAAGACACGCAGTCCGGATTGAGATACCAGCGCAGCGGTATGACGCGCCGTCTTTATTCCAAGACATTATTCTCATAGGCATATTAATGCCCATGCCTTCTTTTTAGGAAAAAGAGCGCTCGCCGGACTATACCCGGAGAGGCTACTAATCGCGCCTCCACCAGCCAGGCTCCAAGGCCGGATTCGGAGGCGGGAACGAATACGAGGTGTGCGCCGAGCGCTCCTCCGACATTGGATGCGGATAGACTGTCCGCCACCAATTCCGAGGTGGAAAGTGCCATGAACCACAGGCGTCGCCGGACTGTTCTTCGTGACGCTTGTTTCTCCCAAGAGGCATTGGATGCCTTCAACTCAGGAGATGCGTACCTCCGTGCCGCTCAAAATGGTCTAGCCAGAGCCACGGAGCAGTATGTAAAAGACATACGGGTGAGAAAATTTAGTGGTTATATATATCAGTAGCCCCTAAGAATTGAAACAATTAGAATAACTGATTTAAGGATCATTTGTTATGCAGGTTCTTACAGAAAAGAATACCCAACTGTCCTAGGAGCTGGAAGAGTGCAAAGCCCAACTTTAGGCCGCACTGGCCGCAGCAGGGGAGCCCAAAGAGACCCCCTCTGGTAATATATCCTTCGAATGATAAGTATCATATAGAGTGCGGCGTATATGCACATCTGACGATAAAATTACAGATGACGCTGGAGTAAATCCGGATAAGCAACAGCTCCTACGCCAGCTGAAGGCAGGTGAGAGCGTGCTTACGAGGGTGAGGCAGGAGAAGAATGATCTCCTAGATGCCAACACCAAGCTGGGCGTGGAACTAAAAGATGTTCGTGCCCAACTGTCGGACTCTGTTAAGGAGAATCAGCGGCTTCGACGCGGCATATTTAGTAAGTGCTTGAACGATCTTTGGAAAAGAGTTCAGTGAGGAAGTTGGCTGACAGAGTTATGTCTGTAGGTATGCTAACAGGTCGTCCTGCCAAGGAAATGCCCGGTTCTACGGGTGACCTTCTTCCTGAGCTCTCACAACTGCACGAACGAGTTCGGAAGGTGATGCAAGGCGTCGCCCAGGCCTTGTGGCAATCCGTCTCCATGCCCGAAGGCCTTGGAGAGCTTGCAGAGAAGCTAAAGGGAGCGCGGCGGGGCTTCCGATTATGGAAGATATCGGCCTGCCGTCAGGGCGCCAGGGAAGCCTGGGCAATGGTGAAGACGCGGTACACGAAGGCTGACCCGAACCACATGGCTGAGGTCGGACCTGTGGGGCCCAATGGGAAGGAGATCCCTGTGAGCTTAGTGTACGGCCAAGTAGAATTGGCCGCAAAGTATTCCCAACAGGACTGTAGAATAGACAGCCTATTGGATGGTATTGAAGAGGAATTCAACCAGTCAAATTGACTATGTAATTTAAAGTGACATGTATAATGCCTTCTAGCCAGATTGTAGATCGTTTTTCGTGGCGGACCTTTTCGCTTCAACCTCGGGACCCGACGGTCCGGAGTGTATCCGAATACCCTCTCGGTTATGTAAGAACCGGGGCATGCGTGGAGACCAGGCATAGGGGTCATTAGTGCTTTAACAGACAAGTGCCCAACTAGTTGTATTATATTACATGGTGAAGGAAATATGCCCTAGAGGCAATAATAAAGTTATTATTTATTTCCTTATATCATGATAAATGTTTATTATTCATGCTAGAATTGTATTACCCGGAAACATAATACATGTGTGAATACATAGACAAACAGAGTGTCACTAGTATGCCTCTACTAGACTAGCTCGTTAATCAAAGATGGTTATGTTTCCTAACCATGGACAAAGATTTGTTATTTGATTAAACGGGATCACATCATTAGGTGAATGATTTGATTGACATGACCCATTCCATTAGCTTAGCACCCGATCATTTAGTATGTTGCTATTGCTTTCTTCATGACTTATACATGTTCCTATGACTATGAGATTATGCAACTCCCATTTACCGGAGGAACACTTTGTGTGCTACCAAACGTCACAACATAACTGGGTGATTATAAAGGTGCTCTACAGGTGTCTCCAAAGGTACATGTTGGGTTGGCGTATTTCGAGATTAGGATTTGTCACTCCGATTGTCGGAGAGGTATCTCTGGGCCCTCTTGGTAATACACATCACATAAGCCTTGCAAGCATTGCAACTAATGAGTTAGTTGTGAGATGATGTATTACGGAACGAGTAAAGAGACTTGCCGGTAATGAGATTGAACTAGGTATTGAGATACCGACGATCGAATCTCGGGCAAGTAACATACCGATGACAAAGGGAACAACGTATGTTGTTATGCAGTCTGACCGATAAAAGATCTTCGTAGAATATGTAGGAGTCAATATGAGCATCCAGGTTCTGCTATTGGTTATTGACCGGAGACATGTCTCGGTCATGTCTACATTGTTCTCGAACCCATAGGGTCCGCACGCTTAAGGTTTCGATGATAGTTATATTATGAGTTTATGAGTTTTGATGTACCGAAGGAGTTTGGAGTCCCGGATGGGATCGGGGACATGACGAGGAGTCTCGAAATGGTCGAGACATAAAGATTGATATATTGGAAGCCTATATTTGGATATCGGAAGTGTTTTGGGTGAAATCGGGATTTTAGCGGAGTACCGGGAGGTTACCGGAACCCCCCGGGAGGTACTTGGGCCTTAGTGGGCTTTAGTGCAAGAGAGGAGAGGTGGCCAGGGCTAGGCCGCGCGCCCCTCCCCCCCTAGTCCGAATAGGAAAAGGAGAGAGGGGGCCGGCGCCCCTCTTCCTTCTCTCTCTCCTCTTTCCCCCCTCCCGAATCCTATTCCAACTAGGAAAGGGGGGAATCCTACTCCCGGAGGGAGTAGGACTCCTCCTGGCGCGCCCTCTCCTGGCTGGCCGCACCCCCCCCCCTTGATCCTTTATATAAGGAGGCAGGGGGCACCCCTAGAGACACAAGTTGATCCACGTGATCATATTCTTAGCCATGTGTGGTGCCCCCTTCCACCATAGTCCTCGATAATATTGTAGCGGTGCTTAGGCGAAGCCCTGCGACGGTAGTACATCAAGATCGTCACCACGCCATCGTGCTGACGGAACTCTTCCCCGACACTTTGCTGGATCGGAGTCCGGGGATCGTCATCGAGCTAAACGTGTGCTAGAACTCAGAGATGTCGTAGTTTCGGTGCTTGATCGGTCAGGCCATGAAGACGTACGACTACATCAATCACGTTGTGCTAACGCTTCCGTTGTAGATCACACTCTCCCCTCTCGTTGCTATGCATCACCATGATCTTGCGTGTGCGTAGGAATTTTTTTGAAATTACTACGTTACCCAACACATGGTTAGTAAGAAACATCTTCCAGGGAGAATAGTTCCGTTAGGGGTTCCTTTCCCTGGGAGGCATGCCCTAAAGTGCATGTCCGGATTGCGAGAAGAGACGCAGGAAAAACATCTAGGGGCGCATAAATAAATAAGTGAAAAATCATCTTTAGTTCACCGACCAAATATTCCCTTAAGAACGCTAGCTTTCGGCTTCACCCAGTCTGAGGTACACATCCGGCTAACCCGGCAGTAACAATCGCAGAGGTGCTCCCCTTATGCCCTAGACGAATTAACGGGAACATAGGGCAGAAACACAAGAGCCAGGCAACCCTGCTTGGCCAAAACTTAAATCATATCGATGCATATAATGGTGAATAAAGGGTACATGCGGAAGGATAACACATGTGTTGGGCATAAAGCCCGTATGAATAAGCTTCTATTAAAGAAGCCCCCAGGTATGATGAGCGCGGATAGCGCGTCAGTTGCATGCAAACAAGGCACGAATGGGCCCCTAAAGGCTATGAGATAAAAGAAAAGGAGAAGGAGAAAAATATAAGACAGATAGTGTATAAAAAATGGACAGAGGAAGGAGACAAACACAAAGTCCGGCATTAGGCGTAGAATCTTTGAAGTCGGGCTGCGTTCCATGGGTTCGGCTCGAGTCGATTATCCGATGCATCCCGCAGACGGTACGGTCCGCCAGTCAGGACTTGGTCAATGATGAAGGGACCTTCCCATTTAGGCTTGAGTTTGTCCTTTTTCTTATCCGGCAGGCGTAGAACTAACTCGCCAATATTGTAAGTTTTGGCCCGTACTTCTCTGCTTTGGTATCTTCGAGCCTGCTGTTGATAGAATGTGGAACGGGCTTTTGCCATGTCACGCTCCTCCTCCAAGGCGTCCAAATTGTCCTGCCGATCGAGCTCGGCTTCTCTTTCTTCATACATGCGCACTCAAGGTGAGTCATGAATAATGTCGCAGGGCAGAACCGCCTCTGCGCCGTATACCATAAAGAATGGTGTGTATCCGATAGTGCGATTCGGCGTGGTCCGCAGCCCCCAGAGTACGGAGTCGAGCTCCTCTACCCAATGCGTGTTAGATTTCTCGAGGGACCACACTAATCTGGGTTTGATGCCGCTCATGATAAGACCATTTGCTCGCTCGACCTGACCGTTAGTGTGTGGGTGATAGACTGAAGCATAATCAAGCTTGATGCCCATGTTTTGCACCAGAGTTTTACCTCGTCGGCCGTAAAGTTTGTGCCATTATCAGTGATGATGCTGTGGGGGACGCCGTAGCGGTGTACGACCCCGGATATGAAGTCTATCACTGGTCCGGATTCGGCCGTCTTAACAGGCTTGGCTTCTATCCATTTGGTGAACTTATCCACCATGACCAGTAAGTATTTTTGCTTGTGGGTTCCTCCTTTAAGGGGTCCAACCATGTCAAGCCCCCAGACCGCGACGGGCCAGGTGATGGGGATAGTTTGGAGGGTGGTGGGTGACATATGGCTTTGGTTAGCA
The DNA here is from genome assembly GCF_002162155.2 of Triticum dicoccoides. NCBI lineage: Eukaryota > Viridiplantae > Streptophyta > Magnoliopsida > Poales > Poaceae > Triticum > Triticum dicoccoides. Next base: position 537,454,247 of record NC_041386.1, on the reverse strand, counting down.
AAAAGCTGGCAACCAACGCATCATTGGACTAAGTCCTGAGCGTCTGCCCGCGCCGTCGGCCAATAGAAGCCTGTACGGAAGGCCTTGCTTACAAGGGCCCGGGCCGCCGCGTGGCGACCGCCGAGTCCGGCATGAATTTCAGCCAGAAGATTCCGCCCTTCCTCTTCGGAGATGCACCTTTGAAGGACTCCGGTGGTGCTTTTCTTATAAAGCTCTCCCTCATGCACTTTATAGGCTTTAGATCGCCGCACTAGGCAGCGTGCCTCGTTTTGGTCCGCGGGAAGTTCCTGCTTAGTTAGGTAGGCTAGGAATGGTTCTGTCCATGGGGCGATGACTGCCATTATTACATGGGCTAAAGATGTTATTTCATTGGCAGAGCCTCCAATTATGTCAGAATATTTGGTGTCGGGCAGTGCGGTTGGGTCCGGGCTGTTATTTCCGGGTTCCCCTTCCCATACTACGGATGGCTTAAACAGCCTCTCCAAGACGATGTTTGGAGGGACGGCATCACGTTTGCTCCGATGCATGCCAAGACGTCTGCTACCTGATTGTTTTCCCGGGCTATATGGTGAAATTCGAGCCCCTCGAACCAAGCTGACATTTTTAGGACGGCATTGCGATAAGCTGCCATTTTCGGATCCTTGGCATCAAAGTCTCCATTTATTTGGGATATCACGAGGTTTGAATCCTCGCGCACCTCTAGGCGTTGAATGCCCATGGATACTGCCATCCGGAGACCATGTAGAAGGGCCTCATATTCGGCTGTGTTGTTGGAGTCCGTATACATTATCTGTAGTACGTATTGAACTGTATCTCCTGTTGGGGACGTCAAAACGATGCCAGCCTCCAGACGAGCCAACATTTTGGAGCCGTCGAAGTGCATGATCCAGTTTGAATATGTGTCATACTCTTTAGGAAGTTCGGCTTCCGTCCACTCGGCGACGAAGTCGGCTAAAACTTGCGACTTAATAGCTCGCCGTGGCTTGTAAGTTATGTCGAACGGGAGGAGCTCAATGGCCCATTTGGCAATCTGGCCCGTCGCGTCGCAGTTGTTTATAATATCGGTAAGTGGTACTTCCGAGGCTACCGTTATCGAACACTCTTGAAAGTAGTGTCGCAGCTTTCGGGATGCCATAAATACCGCGTACGCTATCTTTTGATAATGCGGGTACCGTGACTTGCATGGAGTAAGGACAGTGGACACATAGTAAACCGGCTTTTGAAGGGGGAATTTGTGTCCGTCCATTTCTCGTTCGACGACGAGCACTGCGCTTACTACTTGATGAGTTGCCGCAATGTATAATAGCATTGGTTTGCCAATGTTTGGCGCGGCCAGGACTGGGTTTGTTGCGAATATGGCTTTTATTTCGTCGAGTCCGGCCGTGGCGGCATCCGTCCACTCGAAGTGTTCGGTGCGCCGGAGGAGGCAATAAAGGGGTAATGCCTTTTCTCCCAAGCGGGAGATGAAGAGGCTTAGAGCCGCCACGCATCCGGTTAATTTTTGTATTTGTTTGAGGTCCTTTGGGATGTCCAATTGTGACAGAGCTCGGATCTTGGCTGGATTTGCTTCAATTCCTCTACCGGATACAATGAAGCCCAAGAGCTTTCCGGCTGGTACGCCGAAAACGCATTTTTCCTGGTTGAGCTTGATGTCGTATGTTCGGAGGTTATCGAATGTGAGCCTCAAGTCGTCTACTAGAGATTCGGCACGCTTGGTTTTGACGACCACGTCATCTACGTATGCCTCCACCGTTTTGCCGATCTGTTTTGCCAGACAAGTCTGAATCATGCGCTGATATGTTGCGCCGATGTTTTTGAGCCCGAAGGGAATTGTGTTGAAGCAGAATGGGTCGTACGGTGTGATGAATGCTATTGCGGCTTGGTCTGGCTATGCCATTTTAATTTGATGGTAGCTGGAGTATGCGTCGAGGAAACACAATGAATCGTGTCCTGCGGTAGCGTCGATGATTTGATCGATGCGGGGGAGGGGGAAGGGATCCTTTGGTCAGGCTTTGTTATGGTCCATAAAATCGATGCACAAGCACCAGGATTTGTACTTCTTTGGTACCATCACCAGGTTTGCTAGCCAGTCCAGAAGTTTTATGTCTCTGATGAATCCGGCCTCCAATAGCTTGGCTAGTTCCTCTCCCATGGCTTGTCTCTTAGGTTCAGAAAAACACCGGAGAGCCTGCTTGACTCGCTTGAATCCTTTTAGGATATTTAGGCTGTCCTCGGCCAGCCTACGTGGGATTCCTGGCATGTCTGAAGGGTTCCAGGAAAAAATGTCCCAGTTCTCGCGTAGGAACTCTCGTAGTGCGGTGTCGACATCAGGGTTTAATTGTGCCCCAATGGAAGTGTTGGGGAACGTAGTAATTTCAAAAAAATTCCTACGCACACACAAGATCATGGTGATGTATAGCAACGAGAGGGGGAGAGTGTGATCTACGTACCCTTGTAGATCGACAACGGAAGCGTTAACTTGGTTGATGTAGTCGTACGTCTTCACGGCCCGACCGATCAAGCACCGAAACTATGGCACCTCCGAGTTCTAGCACACGTTCAGCTCGATGACGATCCCCGGACTCCGATCCAGAAAAGTGTCGGGGAAGAGTTCCGTCAGCACGACGGCGTGGTGACGATCTTGATGTACTACTATCGCAGGGCTTCGCCTAAGCACCGCTACAATATTATCGAGGACTATGGTGGAAGGGGGCACCGCACACGGCTAAGAATATGATCACGTGGATCAACTTGTGTCTCTAGGGGTGCCCCTGCCTCCGTATGTAAAGGCTCAAGGGAGGGGGGGCTGGCCGGCCAAGAGGAGGCGTGCCAGGAGGAGTCCTACTCCTTCTGGGAATAGGACTCCCCCCCTTTCCTAGTTGGAATAGGATTCGCGGAGGGGGAAAAAAGGAGATAGAGGAGGAAGGGGGGCCGGCCCCCTCTCCTTGTCCTATTTGGACCAGGGGGGGAGGGGCGCGCGGCCCATCTATGGCCACCTCTCCTCTCTTCCACTAAGGCCCACTAAGGCCCATATACCTCCCGGGGGGTTCCGGTAACCTCCCGGTAATCCGGTAAAATCCCGATTTCACCCGGAACGCTTCCGATATCCAAACATAGGCTTCCAATATATCAATCTTTATGTCTCGACCATTTCGAGACTCCTCGTCATGTCCGTGATCACATCCGGGACTCCGAACAACCTTCGGTACATCAAAATGCATAAACTCATAATATAAATGTCATCGTAACCTTAAGCGTGCGGACCCTACGGGTTCGAGAACAATGTAGACATGACCGAGACACGTCTCCGGTCAATAACCAATAGCGGAACCTAGATGCTCATATTGGCTCCCACATATTCTACGAAGATCTTTTATCGGTCAGACCGCATAACAACATACGTTGTTCCGTTTGTCATCGGTATGTTACTTGCCCGAGATTCGATCGTTGGTATCCTATACCTAGTTCAATCTCGTTACCGGCAAGTCTCTTTACTTGTTCTGTAATACATCATCCCGCAACTAACTCATTAGTTGCAATGCTTGCAAGGCTTAAGTGATGTGCATTACCGAGAGGGCCCAGAGATACCTCTTCGACAATCGGAGTGACAAATGCTAATCTTGAAATACGCCAACCCAACATGTACCTTTGGAGACACCTGTAGAGCTCCTTTATAATCACCCAGTTACGTTGTGACGTTTGGTAGCACATAAAGTGTTCCTCTGGCAAACGGGAGTTGCATAATCTCATAGTCATAGGAACATGTATAAGTCATGAAGAAAGCAATAGCAACATACTAAACGATCGGGTGCTAAGCTAATGGAATGGGTCATGTCAATCAGATCATTCAACTAATGATGTGATCCCGTTAATCAAATAACAACTCTTTGTCCATGGTTAGGAAACATAACCATCTTTGATCAACGAGCTAGTCAAGTACAGGCATACTAGTGACACTCTGTTTGTCTATGTATTCACACATGTATTATGTTTCCGGTTAATACAATTCTAGCATGAATAATAAACTTTTAGCATGATATAAGGAAATAAATAGTAACTTTATTATTGCCTCTAGGGCATATTTCCTTCAGTCTCCCACTTGCACTAGAGTCAATAATCTAGATTACATAGTAATTATTCTAACACCCATGGAGCCTTGGTGCTGATCATGTTTTGCTCGTGGAAGAGGCTTAATCAACGGGTCTGCAACATTCAGATCCGTATGTATCTTGCAAATCTCTATGTCTCCCACCTGGACTAGATCCCGGATGGAATTGAAGCGTCTCTTGATGTGCTTGGTTCTCTTGTGAAATCTGGATTCCTTTGCCAAGGCAATTGCACCAGTGTTGTCACAAAAGATTTTCATTGGACCCGATGCACTAGGTATGACACCTAGATCGGATATGAACTCCTTCATTCGCTGCTTCTGAAGCAGCTATGTATTCCGCTTCACACGTAGATCCCGCCATGATGCTCTGTTTAGAACTGCACCAACTGACAGCTCCACCATTTAATGTAAACACATATCCGGTTTGCGATTTAGAATCGTCTGGATCAGTGTCAAAGCTTGCATCAATGTAACCGTTTACGATGAGCTCTTTGTCACCTCCATATACGAGAAACATATCCTTAGTCCTTTTCAGGTACTTCAGGATGTTCTTGACCGCTGTCCAGTGATCCACTCCTGGATTACTTTGGTACCTCCCTGCTAGACTTATAGCAAGGCACACATCAGGTCTGGTACACAGCATTGCATACATGATAGAGCCTATGGCTGAAGCATAGGGAACATCTTTCATTTTCTCTCTATCTTCTGCAGTGGTCGGGCATTGAGTCTGACTCAATTTCACACCTTGTAACACAGGCAAGAACCCTTTCTTTGCTTGATCCATTTTGAACTTTTTCAAAATCTTGTCAAGGTATGTGCTTTGTGAAAGTCCAATTAAACGTCTTGATCTATCTCTATAGATCTTTATGCCTAATATGTAAGCAGCTTCACCGAGGTCTTTCATTGAAAAACTCTTATTCAAGTATCCCTTTATGCTATCCAGAAATTCTATATCATTTCCAATCAGTAATATGTCATCCACATATAATATCAGAAATGCTACAGAGCTCCCACTCACTTTCTTGTAAATACAGGCTTCTCCAAAAGTCTGTATAAAACCAAATGCTTTGATCACACTATCAAAGCGTTTATTCCAACTCCGAGAGGCTTGCACCAGTCCATAAATGGATCGCTAGAGCTTGCACACTTTGTTAGCTCCCTTTGGATCGACAAAACCTTCCGGTTGCATCATATACAACTCTTCTTCCAGAAATCCATTCAGGAATGCAGTTTTGACATCCATCTGCCAAATTTCATAATCATAAAATGCGGCAATTGCTAACATGATTCGGACAGACTTAAGCATCGCTACGTGTGAGAAGGTCTCATCGTAGTCAACCCCTTGAACTTGCCGAAACCCTTTTGCGACAAGTCGAGCTTTGTAGACAGTAATATTACCGTCGGCGTCAGTCTTCTTCTTGAAGATCCATTTATTCTCAATTGCTTGCCGATCATTGGGCAAGTCAACCAAAGTCCACACTTTGTTCTCATACATGGATCCCATCTCAGATTTCATGGCTTCAAGCCATTTTGCGGAATCTAGGCTCACTATCGCTTCTTCATAGTTCGTAGGTTCTTCATGATCTAGTAGCATGACTTCCAGAACTAGATTACCATACCACTCTCTCGCGGATCTCACTCTGGTTGATCTACGAGGTTCAGTAGTATCTTGTTCTGAAGTTTCATGATCATTATCATTAGCTTCCTCACTAATTGGTGTAGGTGTCACAGAAACAGTTTTTTGTGATGCACTACTTTCCAATAAGGGAGCAGGTACAGTTACCTCGTCAAGTTCTACTTTCCTCCCACTCACTTCTTTCGAGAGAAACTCCTTCTCTAGAAAGTTTCCGAACTTAGCAACAAAAGTCTTGCCTTCGGATCTGTGATAGAAGGTGCATCCAAGAGTCTCCTTTGGATATCCTATGAAGACACATTTCTCCGATTTGGGTTCGAGCTTATCAGGTTGAAGCTTTTTCACATAAGCATCGCAGCCCCAAACTTTCAGAAACGACAACTTTGGTTTCTTGCCAAACCATAGTTCATAAGGTGTCGTCTCAACGGATTTTGATGGTGCCCTATTTAACGTGAATGCGGCCATCTCCAAAGCATAACCCCAAAACGATAGTGGTAAATCAGTAAGAGACATCATAGATCGCACCATATCTAGTAAAGTACGATTACGACGTTTGGACACACCATTACGTTGTGGTGTTCCAGGTGGCGTGAGTTGCGAAACTATTCCGCATTGTTTCAAATGTACACCAAACTCGTAACTCAAATATTCTCCTCCATGATCAGATCGTAGAAACTTTATTTTCTTGTTACGATGATTTTCAACTTCACTCTGAAATTCTTTGAACTTTTCAAACGTTTCAGACTTATGTTTCATTAAGTAGATATACCCATATCTGCTTAAGTCATCTGTGAAGGTGAGAAAATAACGATATCCGCCACGAGCCTCAATATTCATCGGACCACATACATCTGTATGTATGATTTCCAACAAATCTGTTGCTCTCTCCATAGTACCGGAGAACGGCGTTTTAGTCATCTTGCCCATGAGGCACGGTTTGCAAGTACCAAGTGATTCATAATCAAGTGGTTCCAAAAGTCCATCAGTATGGAGTTTCTTCATGCGCTTTACACCGATATGACCTAAACGGTAGTGCCACAAATAAGTTGCACTATCATTATCAACTCTGCATCTTTTGGATTCAACATTATGAATATGTGTGTTACTACTATCGAGATTCAATAAGAATAGACCACTCTTCAAGGGTGCATGACCATAAAAGATATTACTCATATAAATAGAAAAACCATTATTCTCTGATTTAAATGAATAACCGTCTCGCGTCAAACAAGATCCAGATATAATGTTCATGCTTAACGCTGGCACCAAATAACAACTATTTAGGTCTAATATTAATCCCGAAGGTAGATGTAGAGGTAGCGTGCCGACCGCGATCACATCGACCTTGGAACCGTTTCCCACGCGCATCGTCACCTCGTCCTTAGCCAATCTTCGCTTAATTCGTAGTCCCTGTTTCGAATTGCAAATATTAGCAACAGAACCAGTATCAAATACCCAGGTGCTACTGCGAGCATTAGTAAGGTACACATCAATAACATGTATATCACATATACCTTTGTTCACCTTGTCATCCTTCTTATCCGCCAAATACTTGGGGCAGTTTCGCTTCCAGTGACCAGTCTGCTTGCAGTAGAAGCACTCAGTTTCAGGCTTAGGTCCAGACTTGGGTTTCTTCTCTTGAGCAGCAACTTGCTTGCTGTTCTTCTTGAAGTCCCCCTTCTTATTCCCTTTGCCCTTTTTCTTGAAACTAGTGGTCTTGTTGACCATCAACACTTGATGCTCCTTTTTGATTTCTACCTCCGCAGCTTTTAGCATTGCGAAGAGCTCGGGAATAGTCTTATTCATCCCTTGCATATTATAGTTCATCACGAAGCTCTTGTAGCTTGGTGGCAGTGATTGGAGAATTCTGTCAATGACGCAATCATCTGGAAGATTAACTCCCATTTGAATCAACTGATTATTATACCTAGACATTTTGAGTATATGCTCACTGACAGAACTGTTCTCCTCCATCTTGCAGCTATAGAACTTATTGGAGACTTCATATCTCTCAATCCGGGCATTTGCTTGAAATATTAACTTCAACTCCTGGAACATCTCATATGCTCCATGACGTTCAAAATGTCGTTGAAGTCCCGGTTCTAAGCCGTAAAGCATGGCACACTGAACTATCGATTAGTCATCAGCTTTGCTCTGCCAGACGTTCATAACATCTAGTGTTGCTCCAGCAGCAGGCCTGGCACCCAGCGGTGCTTCCAGGATGTAATTCTTCTGTGCAGCAATGAGTATAATCCTCAAGTTATGGACCCAGTCAGTGTAATTTCTACCATCATCTTTCAACTTTGCTTTCTCAAGGAACGCATTAAAATTCAACGGAACAACAGCACGGGCCATTTATCTACAATCATACATAAACAAGCAAGATACTATCAGGTACTAAGTTCATGATAAATTTAGGTTCAATTAATCATATTACTTAAAGAACTCCCACTTAGATAGACATCCCTCTAATTCTCTAAGTGATTACGTGATCCAAATCAACTAAACCATGTCCGATCATCACGTGAGATGGAGTAGTTTCATTGGTGAACATCACTATGTTGATCATATCTACTATATGATTCACGCTCGACCTTTCGGTCTTCGTGTTCCGAGGCCATATCTGTATATGCTTGGCTCGTCAAGTATAACCTGAATATTCCGCGTGTGCAACTGTTTTGCACCCGTTGTATTTGAACGTAGAGCCTATCACACCCGATCATCACGTGGTGTCTCAGCACGAAGAACTTTCGCAACAGTGCATACTCAAGGAGAACACTTCTTGATAATTTAGTGAGAGATCATCTTATAATGCTACCGTCAATCAAAGCAAGATAAGATGCATAAAAGATAAACATCACATGCAATCAATATAAGTGATATGATATGGCCATCATCATCTTGTGCTTGTGATCTCCATCTCCGAAGCACCGTCATGATCACCATCGTCACCGGCGCGACACCTTGATCTCCATCATAGCATCGTTATCGTCTCACCAATTTTATGCTTCCACGACTATCGCTACCGCTTAGTGATAAATTAAAGCATTACAGTGCGATTGCATTGCATACAATAAAGTGACAACCATATGGCTCCTGCCAGTTGCCGATAACTCGGTTACAAAACATGATCATCTCATACAATAAAATTTAGCATCATGTCTTGACCATATCACATCACAACATGCCCTGCAAAAACAAGTTAGACGTCCTCTACTTTGTTGTTGCATGTTTTACGTGGCTGCTACGGGCTTAAGCAAGAACCAATCTTACCTATGCATCAAAACCACAATGATAGTTTGTCAAGTTGGTGCTGTTTTAACCTTCACAAGGACCGGGCGTAGCCACACTCGGTTCAACTAAAGTTGGAGAAACTGTCACTCGCAAGCCACCTATGTGCAAAGCACGTCGGGAGAACCGGTCTCGCGTAAGCGTACGCGTAATGTCAGTCCGGGCCGCTTCGTCCAACAATACTGTCGAACCAAAGTATGACATGCTGGTAAGCAGTATGACTTATATCGCCCACAACTCACTTGTGTTCTACTCGTGCATATAACATCAACATATAAAACCTAGGCTCGGATGCCACTGTTGGGGAACGTAGTAATTTCAAAAAAATTCCTACGCACACGCAAGATCATGGTGATGTATAGCAACGAGAGGGGGAGAGTGTGATCTACGTACCCTTGTAGATCGACAACGGAAGCGTTAACTTGGTTGATGTAGTCGTACGTCTTCACGGCCCGACCGATCAAGCACCGAAACTACGGCACCTCCGAGTTCTAGCACACGTTCAGCTCGATGACGATCCTCGGACTCCGATCTAGCAAAGTGTCGGGGAAGAGTTCCGTCAGCACGACGGCGTGGTGACAATCTTGATGTACTACTGTCGCAGGGCTTCGCCTAAGCACCGCTACAATATTATCGAGGACTATGGTGGAAGGGGGCACCGCACACGACTAAGAATATGATCACGTGGATCAACTTGTGTCTCTAGGGGTGCCCCTGCCTCCGTATATAAAGGCTCAAGGGAGGGGGGCTGGCCGGCCAAGAGGAGGCGCGCCAGGAGGAGTCCTACTCCTTCTGGGAGTAGGACTCCCCCCTTTCCTAGTTGGAGTAGGATTCGCGGAGGGGGAAAAAGGAGAGAGAGGAGGAAGGGGGGTCGGCCCCCTCTCCTTGTCCTATTCGGACCAAGGGGGGAGGGGCACGCGGCCCATCTATGGCCACCTCTCCTCTCTTCCACTAAGGCCCACTAAGGCCCATATACCTCCCGGGGGGTTCCGGTAACCTCCTGGTAATCCGGTAAAATCCCGATTTCACCCGGAACACTTCCGATATCCAAACATAGGCTTCCAATATATCAATCTTTATGTCTCGACCATTTTGAGACTCCTCGTCATGTTTGTGATCACATCCGGGACTCCGAACAACCTTCGGTACATCAAAATGCATAAACTCGTAATATAACTGTCATCGTAACCTTAAGCGTGCGGACCCTACGGGTTCGAGAACAATGTAGACATGACCGAGACACGTCTCCGGTCAATAACCAATAGCGGAACCTGGATGCTCATATTGGCTCCTACATATTCTACGAAGATCTTTTATCGGTCAGACCGCATAAGAACATACGTTGTTCCCTTTGTCATCGATATGTTACTTGCCCGAGATTCGATTGTCGGTATCCTATACCTAGTTCAATCTCATTACCGGCAAGTCTCTTTACTCGTTCTGTAATACATCATCCTACAACTAACTCATTAGTTGCAATGCTTGCAAGGCTTAAGTGATGTGCATTACCGAGAGGGCCCAGAGATACCTCTCCGACAATCGGAGTGACAAATCCTAATCTCGAAATACGCCAACCCAACATGTACCTTTGGAGACACCTGTAGAGCTCCTTTATAATCACCCAGTTACGTTGTGACGTTTGGTAGCACACAAAGTGTTCCTCTGGCAAACGGGAGTTGCATAATCTCATAGTCATAGGAACATGTATAAGTCATGAAGAAAGCAATAGCAACATACTAAACGATCGGGTGCTAAGCTAATGGAATGGGTCATGTCAATCAGATCATTCAACTAATGATGTGATCCCGTTAATCAAATAACAACTCTTTGTCCATAGTTAGGAAACATAATCATCTTTGATCAACGAGCTAGTCAAGTAGAGGCATACTAGTGACACTCTGTTTGTCTATGTATTCACACATGTATTATGTTTCCGGTTAATACAATTCTAGCATGAATAATAAACTTTTATCATGATATAAGGAAATAAATAATAACTTTATTATTGCCTCTAGGGCATATTTCCTTCAGGAAGCTATTTTTGTAGGGTCCGTTGGATGGACTTGGAATTTGACTATTTCGTCTACCGGTTTAAAGGAGGTGGACTTGGATCTTTTATCGAGTATCACGTCATCCCTGTTCACCGTGGAGCGCAGCGCAGTCAGTTCCTCGGCCGCTAGGGCTTCGGATAGTGCCTCGAGGGCCAGTGCGGCTATCTTATTTTCGGCGCGGAGTGCTATGTCTGGATCACTAGCAAGAGTGATGATTCCGTTGGGCCCGGGCATTTTGAGCTTCGTGTACCCGTAATGGGGTATGTCTTGGAAGATTGTAAACGCCTCCCGCCCTAATAGAGCGTGGTATCCGCTACTGAACGGGGCCACTTGGAACGTGACCTCTTCGGACCTGTAATTATCCGGCGTGCCGAACACCACATCTAGTGTGATTTTTCCTGTACAGCATGCTTCCTGACTGGGGATTATTCCCCTAAAGGTTGTGCTGCTTCGCTCGATGTGGTTCCAGTCTATTTCCATTTTTCAAAGGGTTTCCTCATAAATGAGGTTCAATCCGCTGCCACCGTCCATGAGTACCTTGGTGAGTCGAAAGTCGTCCACTATTGGACTGAGGACCAATGCGGCTGGTGCTCGGGCTGTTCAGAATTTAGGTTCGTCACTGGCATTAAAAGTAATAGCCGTGTCACTCCATGGGTTTATTGTTGCCGTGTGGTAGACCTCGGCAAGGCTGCGGAGTGTTTATTTTCGCATATTATTTGATGCGGAAGTCTCAAAGATTGTTAATACCGTACTGGTATCCCTGGGCTGGTGCTCTGTGGCTTCTGGGGTTAGAAGATCTTCGCCGCTTTTGGCCACCCGCCGGAGTATCCAACATGCTCTAAGGCTATGAGTTGGTGTGGCGCCCTCTGTACTGTGAATTTTATAGGGTCCATTGAGCCATCCCTCCAGTACAGTTCCATGCCCTGTAGAGGGTTTTTGCTTTTTGGTGTTTAACCCGGGTTTCTAGCGATAATGCACCCTTTTATTTTGGACTGGGTTTGTATTCAGGGCCGGATTATCCCAAAATTTTATTTCGATTTTCCAGGCGTTTTCCATCACACAGTACTTTCGTACTATGGACACCAAGTCGGCAAAGCGTGTAATTTCGCGGCGACTTATGGTGTTGAGGATTCCCTTGTCCGTGCAATTATTGCAGAAGAATGAAATTGCGTCTTCCTCGCGGCACTCCTTTATCCTGTTCATGACCAGGAGGAATCTGGCCCAGTAATGGTGTACTTCGGGCTCTTGCCTAATTTGGGATAGATCGCTTATGTTTGGGTGGGTGGATGGAATTGTATCCGAATCCTCACCCAATCTGAGACTCGGGGGCCAAGGAGTTTCCGAACTCGGAAGTTTGGATTCTTGAATGTTTTCCAATGAATCTAGCCCACTGCCTGACTCTAGGTTCAAGTCTTCAGTGATGTCCTCCCCTCTGCGAGTATCCGGCTTGGAGGGATCAGGAATCCGGACATAGCTAGTCCTTAAGATAGATGAAGGGTTGCCGCATTGTTCCTCCACCACTGCAACGTGATGGGTGACCTGGGGAGAATTGATCTCTCTCAGATCGGGTTTAGGCCCAATTTGATTATAGTCTGTAGACTCCCAGGGCGGCAATGCGATCCAAGAGCTCGTTTAGGGAAGAGAGCTCCATTGGATCTAACAGCTCGGCGAGTTCTGAGTTGACGTGAAGATTGCTTTCGATGACCCGAGAAGTCATCATCGGCGCAGCGGCCGAACAGGTGGTCATAAGAACGCCACCTAGCCGGAGAGTTTGGCCGACAGCCAAAGCTCCCTTGGCAACAGTGCCGTCTCTAAAGACGAGATGAGGCATCCTTCCTGATGGCGATGGCACAGCGGAACTCTCAATGAAAGCACCAATGTCGGTGTCAAAACCGGCGGATCTCGGGTAGGGGGTCCCGAACTGTGCGTCTAGGCCGGATTGTAACAGGAGACAGGGGACACAATGTTTTACCCAGGTTCGGGCCCTCTTAATGGAGGTAAGACCCTATGTCCTGCTTGATTAATATTGATGATATGGGTAGTACAAGAGTAGATCTACCACGAGATCAGAGAGGCTAAACCCTAGAAGCTAGCCTATGATATGATTGTATGTTGTCCTACGGACTAAAACCCTCCAGTTTATATAGACACCAGACAGGGTTAGGGTTACACAAGGTCGGTTACAAAGGAGGAGATATTGTGACGCCCCGAGACCGATGCGCCAGGTGTCTTCTGGTTATTCGCTGTTGTTGCCATGTCATTCGCTTGCGTGTTGCATCTTGTCATGTCATCAGGTGCATTGCATCATCATGTTTTAAAAACTTGCATTCGTCCGGGTTCTCCGAGTTCTCTCCGTTGTCCGTTCTGATCCCAACCACACTTGCATGCGCCCGCGGCATGCCCGAAATAGTATTTTATAAGTGGCCGGAAAATGTTCTCGGATTGGGTTGAAAGTTGGCATGTGGTCTTATTATAGTGTAGATAGACCGTCTGTCAAGTTTCATCGCATTCAGAGTTCGTTTGATAGCCCAACCATTAAACTATAGCGACAGTATAGCCGGTCAAAACGTCAGGCGTTTTCGGTCTCCGGAAACAGTCGCCGGGTCTCTCTCTCTTCTCTTCTCCCAGCCCAAAGCTTTCTGCACAGTCCGCTACCAACCTCCAAGCCCCGAAACCCCCTCCTTGCATAGTGCATCGGCCCCTCGAGTGCATCCGAGAGTTGTCCCGGACCCGACCCGGACTGTCGTCACTGTTGTGTCCGGATCATCCCCAAACATCTACAAAATGTCTCCGTTTTCTTATTTGGACTCCCTAGCTATATTATTCGCGATCGTCCGATTACGATCGGAGGCTCCAACCACAATCCTATTTCCATATATTTAGTCCAACCCCCTGCCAAATCAAGCCAACCCTAATTTCTACGGGGTTTATCCCATCGCCGTCGCCTCTCCACCAAATCCCTCGAGGGATCCATCCCCTCCTCGATTTCACACCATCCAACCAAAACCAATCCCTCCCGATCCACCCATTCCACCAGTGACCAGAGGAGCCCGAGCCATCCTGTAGCTGCCTCCTCCAATCATGGCGCCACCAGCCAGGGAAGTCCACCATCGGAGCACCAGGAGCCCTCCAGCTCCTGCTCCCACGCGCCTCCGTTCAACGGCTGCCGACGAGCAGATGAGTCGCCGCCCGTCTCCTTTTCTTCCCCTGTTTTCCTATCTTTCCTCCTCTAATCTCTCCCCCTCATTTGATTTCTTCTCTGTCAGGATATGAAAGGGGCTCGCCCCTGATGCCGTGGCCGCCGACGACCGAAGCTGCCGTGTGCCCTCTCCTTCCGGGCCCTGCCTTCCCCGTCGGGGTTGACCTCCAGCGTCACCAAGTCCCTCGCCTCACCTCCCTTCATTCCTAGCTACCCGGCGACCCTGCGTCCCTGACGAAGCCCGCGCCATCTTCAGCCTCCGCGTCAAGTCCGCCGCCTGCTGCCATTGTCCCGGTGAACCACGTCGAACCGCCGCGTCCCGTGCCTGCCGGCGCCCCGCCTGCTCCTCCCCGGCGCCTGAAGCTTGTTTCGCTGGTCGCTGCTTGCTCTGTTTCGAGCAGAGGAGAACGCCAGTGCTTTGCCTCGGCCCTCCTCGACCTCCTTCGCATCGGATCCGTCAGGTCCCGACCCTCCCCGTCGTTGCCGGACTTCCCATCTCGCCGAAGCCCCAAGTCCTCGCGCCCAAGCCACTCGCCGGCCTTCCCTGCTTCCGCATGCAAGAACAACGGAGCCGCGCCCGCGTTGACCTCTCGTCGCGTGGCCCAGATCCGCCAACCAGCCTCCTGGACCACAAAGCCAGCGCCAGGCCTCCCTCCTCCATCGAACGGGCCAAGGCCCATGGTGAGTAGCTCCTCCAGCCCAGAGTGCCTTAGAATCGGCCCGTAGGTGTTTTTTTCCTTTGCGTGATTTTATCTTTTCCAGGGTTTTGCAATTTTGCAGAAGGGTCCCTAAACTTCATGCATATAATAACTTTCAAACCGTGCAACAACAACAACAACAAAGCCTTTAGTCCCAAACAAGTTGGGGTAGGCTAGAGGTGAAACCCATAAGATCTCGCAAGCAACTCATGGCTCTGGCACATGGATAGCAAGCTTCCACGCACCCCTGTCCATAGCTAGCTCTTTGGTGATACTCCAATCCTTCAGGTCTCTCTTAACGGACTCCTCCCATGTCAAATTCGGTATACCACGCCCTCTCTTGACATTCTCCGCATGCTTTAGCCGTCCACTATGCACCGGAGCTTCTGGAGGCCTGCGCTGAATATGCCCAAACCATCTCAAACGATGTTGGACAAGCTTCTCTTCAATTGGTGCTACCCCAACTTTCAAACCGTGCATCGAATTAAAATAATTTATATATGAAAGTTGCTTAGAATCTTGTCTAGTTTCATAATATGCAACTTTCACCCATGTTCAAAATGTTTAAACTGCTGTTTGGTTAAATTTGCCTCTATGCCATGTTAAAATGCTTTAATTCATAACTAAATAATTATAGCTTAGATTTAAATAATATTTATATGTAAATGGGGTAGAAAAATGCCTAGTTTAACATGGTGGCATCACTTGCATGTTTAACAACTATAAAATATGGTTTAGAGCAGAACAGTACCAAACCTAATATATGCATATGAGGATTTTCCGGAATTGTTGTTCGTTGTCTCCGGCCTCATTTAAACTTGCCTAGATAGGTAGTTTTCATTTGCTTCACCCTCTTGCCATGTTTAACAACATTTAATATTGTTGGGTACATAAACACGATCAAACTAAATAAGTCATGTGGGGTTTCGTCAATATGCAATGGAGTTGCATGTTGAGCTCCACTTAATTTGTAGGATTGTTTGTGCATTTTGCCATGCCATGCCTCATTAAACCGGACATGCATCATACTTGTTTGCGCATCGTGCCATGCTTATGTGATGGTTATTTACTAGGTTGTTTGCTTCTTTCCAGTGTTGCTTCTTCGGGTTGGTTCCGATAATGTCGCGTTTGTGAGGAACCGTTCGACTACGTCCGTTTGTCTTCTTCATGGACTCGTTCTTCTTCCTTGCGGGATTTCAGGCAAGATGACCATACCCTCGAAATCACTTCTATCTTTGCTTGCTAGTTTCTCACTCTTTTGCTATGCCTATGCTGCGATACCTACCACTTGCTTATCATGCCTCCCATATTGTTAAACCAAGCCTCTAATCCACCTTGTCCTAGCAAACCGTTGTTTGGCTTTGTTACCGCTTTGCTCAGCCCCTCTTATAGTGTTGTTAGTTGCAGGTGAAGATTGGAGCTTGTTCCATGTTGGAACATGGATATTTTTTGTTGGGATATCACAATATCTCTTATTTAATTAATGCATCTATATACTTGGTAAAGGGTGGAAGGCTCGGCCTTATGCCTGGTGTTTTGTTCCACTCTTGCCGCCCTAGTTTCCGTCATATCGGTGTTATGTTCCCGGATTTTGCGTTCCTTACGCGGTTGGGTTATAATGGGAACCCCTTGACAGTTCGCCTTGAATAAAACTCCTCCAGCAAGGCCCAACCTTGGTTTTACCATTCGCCACCTAGCCTTTTTCCCTTGGGAGTCACGCATCCCGAGGGTCATCTTTATTTTAAACCCCCGGGCCAGTGCTTGTCTAAGTGTTGGTCCAACCCAGAGCACCGTGCGGGGCCGTCCCTTGGCAACTTGGGTTACGTTGGCTCCCGTACGCTTAGCTTATCCGGTGTGCCCTGAGAACGAGATATGTGCAGCTCCTATCGGGATGTCGGCGCATCGGGTGGTCTTGCTGGACTTGTTTTACCATTGTCAAGGATGTCTTGTAACCGGGATTCCGAGCCTGATCGGGTCTTCCCGCTAGAAGGAATATCCTTCGTTGACCGTGAGAGCTTGTGATGGGCTAAGTTGGGACACCCTGCAGGGTTTTGAACTTTCGAAAGCCGTGCCCGCGATTATGGGCAGATGGGAATTTGTTAACGTCCGGTTGTAGAAAACCTGAAGTTGACCTTAATTAAAATACATCAACCACGTGTGTTACCGTGATGGTCTCTTCTCGACGGAGTCCGGGAAGTGAACACGGTGTTGGAGTTATGCTTAACGTAGGTTGTTCTAGGATCACTTCTTGATCATAGTTTTATCGATCGTGCCTTGCCTTCTCTTCTCGCTCTCTTTTGCGTATGTTAGCCACCATATATGCTAGTCGCTTGCTGCAGCTCCACCTCATAACTTTGCCTTACCCATAAGCTTAAATAGTCTTGATTGCGAGGGTGTGAGATTGCTGAGTCCCCGTGACTCACAGATACTTCCAAAACCAGTTTGCAGGTGCCAATGTTACCAAGCAGGTGACGCAACCAA
Organism: Triticum dicoccoides; assembly: GCF_002162155.2. NCBI lineage: Eukaryota > Viridiplantae > Streptophyta > Magnoliopsida > Poales > Poaceae > Triticum > Triticum dicoccoides. Next base: position 537,436,786 of record NC_041386.1, on the reverse strand, counting down.
GCTCAAGGAGGATCTCGATGAAGTTCGTGTTCATTGGGTTGTTCCGTTTCCCGTTGGTCAGTAGTGGAGCCCAGTCGGGACGATCGGGGATTTGTGTAGCATTTGGGGTAGTCTTCTTTTATTTTGGCTCCGTAGTCGGACCTTGATTGTATCTGGTTGATGTAATGCTTTATTCATGGGTTGTGTGAAGATTACCTCACTTGCGACATTGCTTTCAATGCGGTTATGCCTCTAAGTTGTGCTTCGACACGTGGGAGATATAGCCGCATCGAGGGCGTTACAGATATCCATATCCATATTGCCTAGCTTGCCTTCCACGCCAAGTAGAGTCCTATCCGGACACGAGACGAAGTCTTCAATCTTGTACCTTCATAGTCCAACAGTCCGGCCAAAGGATATAGTCCAGCTGTCCGGAGACCCCCTAATCCAGGACTCCCTCAATGACCATAAAAGATATTACTCATACAAATAGAACGACCATTATTCTCTGATTTAAATGAATAACCGTCTCGGATAAAACAAGATCCATATACAATGTTCATGCTCAACGCTGGCACCAAATAACAATTATTCAGGTCTAAAACTAATCCCAAAGGTAGATGTAGAGGTAGCGTGCCGACTGCGATCACATCGACTTTGGAACCATTTCCCACGCGCATCGTCACCTCGTCCTTAGCCAATCTTCGCTTAATCCGTAGCCCCTGTTTCGAGTTGCAAATATTAGCAACAAAACCAGTATCAAATACCCAGGTGCTACTGCGAGCATTAGTAAGGTACACATCAATAACATGTATATCACATATACCTTTGTTCACCTTGCCATCCTTCTTATCTACCAAATACTTGTGGCAGTTCCGCTTCCAGTGACTAGTCTACTTGCAGTAGAAGCACTCAGTCTCAGGCTTAGGTCCAGACTTGGGTTTCTTCTCTTGAGCAGCAACTTGTTTGTCGTTCTTTTTGAAGTTTCCCTTCTTCTTCCCTTTGCCTTTTTTCTTGAAACTGGTGGTCTTATTGACCATCAACACTTGATGCTCCTTCTTGATTTCTACCTCCACAGCCTTTAGCATTGCGAAGAGCTCGGGAATCGTCTTATCCATCCCTTGCATGTTATAGTTCATCACGAAGCTCTTGTAGCTTGGTGGCAGTGATTGAAGAATTCTGTCAATGACGCTATCATCCAGAAGATTAACTCCCAGTTGAATCAAGTGATTGCAGTACCCAGACATTCTGAGTATATGCTCACTGACAGAACTATTCTCCTCCATCTTGCAGCTGTAGAACTTATTGGAGACTTCATATCTCTCAATTCGGGCATTTGCTTGAAATATTAACTTCAACTCCTGGAACATCTCATATGCTCCATGACGTTGAAAACGTCGTTGAAGTCCTAGTTCTAAGCCGTAAAGCATGGCACACTGACTATCGAGTAGTCATCAACACGTGAATGCCATGCATTCACAATGTCTGCAGTTGCTGGCGCAGGTGGTACACCTAGCGGTGCTTCCAGGACGTAATTCTTCTGTGCAGCAATGAGGATAATCCTCAAGTTACGGACCCAGTCCGTGTAACTGCTACCATCATCTTTCAACTTTGCTTTCTCAAGGAACGCATTAAAATTTAACGGAACAACAACACGAGCCATCTATCTACAATCAACATAGACAAGCAAGAAACTATCAGGTACTAAGTTCATGATAAATTTAAGTTCAATTAATCATATTACTTAAGAACTCCCACTTAGATAGACATCCCACTAATCTTCTAAGTGATCACATGATCCATATCAACTAAACCATGTCCGATCATCACGTGAGATGGAGTAGTTTCAATGGTGAACATCACTATGTTGATCATATCTACTATATGATTCACGCTCGACCTTTCGGTCTCCGTGTTCCGAGGCCATATCTGTTATATGCTAGGCTCATCAAGTTTAACCTGAGTATTCCGCGTGTGCAACTGTTTTGCACCCGTTGTATTTGAACGTAGAGCCTATCACACCTGATCATCACGTGGTGTCTCGGCACGAAGAACTTTCGCAACGGTGCATACTCAGGGAGATCACTTATATCTTGATAATTTAGTGAGATATCATCTTATAATGCTACCGTCAATCAAAGCAAGATAAGATGCATAAAAGATAAACATCACATGCAATCAATATAACTGATATGATATGGCCATCATCATCCTGTGCTTGTGATCTCCATCTCCGAAGCACCGTCATGATCACCATCGTCACCGGCACGACACCTTGATCTCCATCGTAGCATCGTTGTCGTCTCGCCAACTTATGCGTCTATGACTATCGCTACCGCTTAGTGATAAAGTAAAGCATTACAGGGCATTTGCATTGCATACAATAAAGCGAAAACCATATGGCTCCTGCCAGTTGCCGATAACTCGGTTACAAAACATGATCATCTCATACAATAAAATATAGCATCATGCCTTGACCATATCACATCACATAATGCCCTGCAAAAACAAGTTAGACGTCCTCTACTTTGTTGTTGCAAGTTTTACGTGGCTGCTATGGTCTGAGCAAGAACCGTTCTTACCTACGCATCAAAACCACAACGATAGTTCGTCAAGTTAGTGTTATTTTAACCTTATCAAGGACCGGGCGTAGCCACACTCGGTTCAACTAAAGTTGGAGAAACTGACACCCGCCAGCCACCTGTGTGCAAAGCACGTCGGTAGAACCAGTCTCGCGTAAGCGTACGCGTAATGTCGGTCCGGGCCGCTTCATCCAACAATACCGCCGAACCAAAGTATGACATGCTGGTAAGCAGTATGACTTGTATCGCCCACAACTCACTTGTGTTCTACTCGTGCATATAACATCAATGCATAAAACCTGGCTCGGATGCCACTGTTGGGGAACGTAGTAATTTCAAAAAAATTCCTACGCACACACAGGATCATGGTGATGCATAGCAACGAGAGGGGAGAGTGTTGTCTACGTACCCTCGTAGACCATTCACGGAAGCGTTATATCAACGCGGTTGATGTAGTCGTACATCTTCGTGATCCGAACGATCCAAGTATCGAAAGCACGACACCTCTGAGTTCTGCACATGTTCGGCTCGGTGACGTCCTCGCCTTCTCGATCCAATAAGAGGGGCGAAGTAGTAGACGAGTTTCGGCGGCACAACGGCGTGGTGACGGTGTTGGTTAAGAACAATCTCCGCAGGGCTTCACCTAAGCACTATGAAAACTATGACGGAGGATAAACTAGAGGGGACGGGGTTGCCGGCACACGGCTTGGTGTTTCTTGATGTGTCTTGGGTGCTAGCCCTACCCCTCTATTTATATGTTGAGCCATGGGATCGAAACTTGGAGTAAAAGCCTCCACAAAGTCGGTTTCACCCGAAAGGTAAGTGTTCTTCTCGGACTCTAGGGCCAGACGCCAGGGTTCCCGGCGTCTGGAACCAGACACTAGGGACCCTGGCGTCTGGCCCCTGGACTTCGCAAAACTTCCTTTTGCGCTTTCCAAAAACCTTGTGGGCTTTCCCCTTTGGCTCAAATAAAGTGTTCTCGTACCCAAACATTTCAGGAAACATCCGGAACCCTTTCCGGTGAATTCCGGAACCCTTCCGGTGACCAAACACTATTATCCGGATACGTCTCCAACGTATCTATAATTTCTGATTGCTCAATGCTATATTATCTGCTGTTTTGGACATTATTGGGCTTTATTATCCATTTTTATATTATTTTTGGGACTAACCTATTAACCGGAGGCCCAACCCATAATTGTTGTTTTTTGCCTGTTTTAGGGTTCCGAAGAAAAGGAATATCAAACGGAGTCCAAACGGAATGAAACCTTCGGGAACGTGATTTTCTCAACGAACAAGACCCGAGAGACTTGGACCCTACATCAAGAAAGAAAAGAGGAGGCCACGAGGTAGGGGGCGCCTGCCTACCCTAGGCATGCCCTCCACCCTTGTGGGCCCCCTGTTGCTCCACCAATGTACTCCTTCCTCCTATATATATCCACGTACCCCCAAACGATCAGATACGGAGCCAAAACCCTAATTCCACCGCCGTAACTTTATGTATCCATGAGATCCCATCTTGGGGCCTGTTCCAGAGCTCCGTCGGAGGGGGCATCGATCATGGAGGGCTTATACATCAACACCATAGCCCCTCCGATGAAGTGTGAGTAGTTTACCTCAGACCTACGGGTCCATAATTAGTAGCTAGATGGCTTCTTCTCTCTTTTTATATCTCAATACAATGTTCTCCCCCTGTCTTGTGGAGATCTATTCGATGTAATCTTCTATTTGCGGTGTGTTTGTTGAGATCGATGAATTGTGGGTTTATGATCAAGTCTATCTATGAACAATATTTGAATCTTCTCTAAATTCTTTTATGTATGATTGGTTATCTTTGCAAGTCTCTTCGAATTATCAGTTTGGTTTGGCCTACTAGATTGATTTTTCTTGCAATGGGAGAAGTGCTTAGCTTTGGGTTCAATCTTGCGGTGTCCTTTCCCGGTGACAGTAAGGGCAACAAGGCACGTATTGTATTATTGCCATCGAGGATAACAAGATGGGGTTTTCTTCATATTGCATGTCACACCCTAGCAAGTTCATGCATTAGAGTGTTTGCATCATGTTTAATTCTCCCACAAAGATGAAATGGGGATAACAGAACCCCCAGCACCCCCTTAAACCAACTAGGGTTTACTAAAATTGGTCTCAATGAACCCAAAATGCCCTTCACAAAATGTTCATCATTTCTAGATTGGGCTAAAACCCGTGGAAAAAATGGTGCACTCTTTTCTAGGACATTCTGGATTTTTTGAATTAAATCATAAGTATTTGAATTTGGACATTTAAATGCTATAAAATATTTTAAATGCCCAAATAATTCTGGATTTAAGTGAGGGCTGTTAGGAATAATCCCAACAGAGCCCACAATTTTTTCCAGGATTTCTGGAAACGTTTTAGTATTTTTAATAAAGCCCAACAGTTGCAGAAAATTAGAAAACAAAAAACAATTTAGAAAGAGAGAGAGAGAGAGAGAAAGGCCAGAGGCCACTTACCTGGCTGGTCCGGCCCATCTGGCCTGTGCCAGTCATCACCTACCTCTGCCAGTAGGCAAAGGAGGGACACTGCCACGCCGCCGAGCTCGCCACGCCACCTCCCTGCCTGCCTGCCCTCCCCCGCGCCATTTCGACGCCTCGAAACGCCACCGCGGTGCCGCCCCGACCCTGTGGACACCTCACTCTTCCCCGCTGCTCTCTCCCTCGCTCCCCCGAAGCCATGGCCGACGCAGCCGCCGCCGTCTTGCCGCCGTAGCCGTAGCCACTGTCGTCCCCGTGCCGCGCCACCGTGTCCGTTCGCTCCGCCGTCGTCGACTACATCGAGCAGGCCGAGCCCCGAGCGTTCGCATGCCCTGCACCGCCTCCACCGACCCCGTCTTCGTCGACCACCGCCGGAGATCCCCTCCACCATCACCATCGCAACAAGCCGTCCCCGACCTCGTTGTCAGCTCCGTTGCAACCACCGTGAGCCTAACCACCTCCCTATCCTCTCCGTCCTCCCTCTCGAGCCCCGTAGCGACCTCATGTAGCTCACCCGCACGTGTCGCCGCAAAGCTCGTCGTCGACGATGCTCCGGCCACCCACTGGCCACACCACTGTGTCCAACGTGCTCACTGCATCCCCAGCAGCCCAACACACCACCCCACATGCCTCGCCGTGCCCTGTAGCCTCGGGTTCATCTTCACCCGACTCCGGCCACCGCCAAACTCATCGTCGGCGCCTTTTCCGGCAACCCCGAGCCCAACCACTGCCACCAACGCTGAGGCTTGCTCCCAGCAACGTGTAGAGCCTCTCCGCCGCGCAAATGGTGGCCTGTGGGCATTTTCCGAAGCCCTCCGCTGCGTCTGTCGTTGTCGGCGTCAAACCGCCGGCGAGTTGACCTCATTTGACCAGGGGTTTAACTCCCCTGGGTCAATGACAGGTGGGCCTAGAGCCCTGTTAATTTTAGTTTAGCACTAATCCACTATTAGTTAACCCAATAGGTCACTCACATGCGGGCCCAGGCCCCACTGACAGTTTAGTTAGTATTAAATTAACCCTGTTAATTAGTTGTTTCACTGACGTGTGGGTCCCAGCCGTCAGGTTTGACCTGGGCTGGCGCCTTTGACTTGCTGACGTCACAGTGACGTAGTGCTGACGCAGTTATTTATTTTCTGGATTTATTTTTATATAGGAAATTCCAGAAAATAGCCAAAACTTCTAAAAATCATAGAAAATCAACCATAGCTCCAAATCAAACAAATTATATATGAAAAATGATCAGAAGAATTCAATCTTTCCATCTGTAATGGTTTCATGGATGACAAAACACTTTAACCTTGCTGTTTAGGTGAAACAAGCTAATACACTTATTATGCATAAGAACTTAAGCTTCCATTTGAATCTTTGATTCAAATGGATCCATTTCAACTTGTTTCACATTGCATTAGGCACGACACATCAATTTGCCATGTCATAGCATGCATCATATTGTTGCATATTGCCATGTGTTGATTATATTCTGTGTGTCTTTCGTGGTAGGTTCTGCCTCCGAGGATATCTCCGAGTATCCAACTGAAGGGCAGTACCCTACTACCACTCCATCAGGCAAGCAGCCCCATTGATCATATCGATACAATCCCATGTTCTCACCTCTGCTCTCATTTACTGCATTAAGACAACAACGTTTCAAACTGCTGTGTGCTACGGTAGTTGAACCCTTATCCTCTGCATGACCTGTCATTGCCACATTAACTAGATGAAACCCACTAGCATGTGTAGGAGTTGATTGAGCCATGTATGTGTTTCCTACCTTGCTATGCCTGCTATGCTTAGAGTTGAGTCAGGTCTGGTGCATCTGGGTGATGGGCTAGAGTGAAATGATTATGTCGGTAATGTGAGGGGTGTGTTGAACATGATTTGGTAAAGGTATCGATGAGAGGCCATGTAGGAGTACATGGTGGGTTGTTTCATTGAGGCCGTCCCTAAGAACTGAGATCTGTATGTGTGATTTAAGAATCGGCTACTACCATACATTGGGCCTGAAACCAATGGACCCTCTCGGCTTCTTAATCACCCTAGTACTCTGTCCAGGAGTTGCAATTAGTTTCTGGTGTTTGTAGGTTATGTGTTGGCGGCCGTGCGTAGCACTGACCCTAGGGGTGGGCTATGTTGCGGTAGATACACCATGGCCGGGTATGTCGGGCGCTCGTTTGGCGTCTCGGGACCCTGTTCACATCGTTCGGGGCCGTATGTGGAAACCTCGGCCGGACTCCCTGCGGATGGAACCTGGATAGGCGATAAACCTGGACTAGAGACTTGAGTGTTTAGGTAGGCCGTGGCCGACACCCTCGTTGGGCTTCCGCTTGAAGGTTGCCGAGTACATGTCGTGTAAACGACGGTAAGTGGTGAGAGCGTGTATGAAGAAGTACACCCCTGCAGGGTTAACATCATCTATTCGAATAGCAGCGTCCGCGGTAAAGGACTACTTGGTTGCATATACAGTTCATAGACAAGTTAATGGTTACTACTAAAAGACTCAAGATAAGTGTGAGTACCGAGGATGGCCCTCTCGTAGGATGATGAGGGAGGATCCCCGGTGGAGTATTGTGTGGTGATTAGTGGGCTCGTGTGCGAAAACTATTTTACTAGTGGTGTCTCGTAGGATAGCTTAGCCAAGAGTCAAAGCTGGCTTGCTGCAATAACTCCACCACCTTCTTGAGAATGAGCATGTATAGTAGGTTCTGTTGTAAGACTTGCTGAGTACCTTTGTACTCATGTTTGCTTTAATTACTGTTTTCAGACGACAACACCGCCCCCTCCGATGGGTTTTATGTAGACCTCGATGTCGATGAGTAACTTGCCACCCAGGTGGTGATCCTGGCCATGGAGGGCCCTATGTAGATAGACAGGCTTCGACAAGCCTTCTTTCTTTCTAGTGTGTGTACTCAGACTATTTGCTTCCGCATGTTCTTGTATGCTTGTATGACTTGAGTGTCGGGTCATGTGACCCCTACCTGTATGAACATGTTATGTATGGCTCTCTGGAGCCTTTAAGTAAAGTACTTGAGTTGTAGAGTTTTGTTGTGATGCCATGTTGTATTTGCACATATCGAGCATATTGTGTGTATGATTGAAATGCTTGTAATGTGTGGGATCCGACAATCTAGTTGTTTATCCTTGGCAGCCTCTCTTATGGGGAAATGTAGTCTAGTGCTCCTCAAGCCATAGTAGTCCGCTACAGCCCGGTTCACCGGAGTCCTGCTAGCCCAGCACTACTACTCAGGACACTTGACTGGCCGGCATGTGTTTCACTTCGTTCCTATGTCTGTCCCTTCGGGGAAATGTCACGCAGTGACATCCGGAGTCCTGCCTAGCTTGCTACGGCCCTGGTTCCCTGGAGTCCTGTTAGCCTAGTGCTACAGCCCGGATTCACACGCTGTTGACCGACATGCTCGATGTGATTCATGTATGCCTGTCTCCATAGGTCTGTGCCGCTTTGGGTTCACGACTAGCCATGACGGCCCGGGTTCTCTGTCATATGGATGCTAGCGACACTATCATATACGTGAGCCAAAAGGCGCAAATGGTCGAGGGCCATGGTAAGGCGACACCCGTGGGGATACCATGCGTGAGGCAGCAATGTGATATGAGGTGTTACCGGCTAGATCGATGTGACTTGGAATCAGGGTCCTGACAGCATTGGCATCAGAGTCGGACTGCCTATAGGTTCGTTGAGCCAAAGTGGTCGATGTCGAGTCTAGAAATGCTTTAGTTATATGTAGGGGAATTGATTGTGGGAGGGAACGTAAGGCTCTTTTACTCCTTTACCTTATGCCCTCTGATCTAAGTCATTCTCTTCTCATTCTACGTGGGTTAAGGACTAGGCTCTCTTATTTCTATCAGGTTCACGTGTTACTAATCCATAGTAGCTTATAGGATTGTTGTTACCAGCCTCAGTATAGTTTCTACTACTTTTAGTATGTTGTCAGTTGAATCAGAACCTTGATATGATGTTGTTGAGTGGTATTGCAAACTGTTGTGGATGTCTCAAATCTTTTTCTGAGCATTTACAGCCGTTATGCTATCCGATTTCCCCTAGAAAATTCTAATGCCTTTGCATTATTCCGTGCTTTCAGATGGCCACCCGTTCGCAGAACCAAGTGGTTCGTCTGACCCGGTGCCTCGATGTGCCCGGCCACACGACCATGTTGGTTCGAGTGATGGTCGAGTCAGGCTATCGGTGGTATCCGGAATATACCGTCGAGGAGCAGTTCAGAGACTTCAACCAAAGCCAGTACCTTTGTACCGTCAGGATATATCCCTCTTATCCTGGAGCCACTGAGCCCCTTCACTGTTCCTATGGACTTGGGGTCACTATTGAGATGTCTGTGCAGGATGCAGCCTATTCAATGATGACTATCATTCGAGCCAGGACTGCCTTGCTTCAGAACATCGATTTCCGTTACATGTCAGCCTCACTTCCTGGAGCACAGGGGTACTATTAGGCTTTCTACTATGACTCTACACATGAGGAGTCACTACTCCGCACCACTGCCGAGATGCTCGAGGATAAGGACCACGAAAATCGGGCCTTGCGTATGGAGCTTTTCCACACTCGTTCTGATCATTGGGCCACTTTGACTCGGTTTGCACCTGCGGTGCAGGCAGGATACATGGACATGAGGGACTTGTACGCTGTATGGTCTGGATTGCAAGATTGTATGGAGTGGCGCGATGTAGGAGGCATCACCCCTCCTCGTGGTCCCCGTCTGCCACCACCTGTGGGACCGAGGCCACATCCGAGTCCCTATGGTCCGCAGGCTCCGCAGGACCGTCTGTTCCCAGATGATCATGTTCACTTCCAGGCTTTTGTGGTGAGTATTATGAGGATTACTACGGAGCCGTCTGAGCTAGTAGTAGTTTCACTAGTACTGTAATAGTTGTATTCTCCACAGTCCTGCGTGACCCGTGGGATACGACTTGGTGTGTATCACGCTCCGGAGGTGTAGAAAAATAATGTATAGGAGCTTGGAATGCCTCCGATGAGATGTAATGTCTTTCACCGTAGTTGTACTCTAGCCTGGGCTTGTACTAAACTATGTACGGTGTGTATGACCAATGGTATATATATGGCAGTTTCTATATTACCATGTCGTGCAATGAACATCTTAGCATTCCATGTTATCCATTACATTCTGCACTTCCTTGCTAAGTTTGTGCCATCCTTATCTAAACCGTTGTCTTGTTTTCTCCTAGGATGGTCAACACCTGCAGCAACCCTGCTGCCCCGGAGCAGGGGGAGCCAGTGCAGCTAGGGGTGAAAATCTGCCTCACCCGCCTTCTCTGGCCGAAGTTATGCTGGAGGCGGGAAGAAACAAGCATGAGACTAACCGCTTGCTGGAGCGGATTGAGTAGAACACTGCACGCCATCAGTGAAATGACTTGGTGTCAATCAATGACTTTATCAAGTTGTACCCACCAAAGTTTAATCATTTCGTCGAGCCCCTCGACGCGGATGACTGGCTCCACAACATCACACACAAGCTACGTCCTGCCAACGTAGCCGAAGCTGATAAGGTTACCTATGCTGCCTATCACCTCGAAGGCCCTGCTAGCCTTTGGTGGGAAAACTTTGAGGCTATGCGCCCGGTCGGCCAAATCACTACTTGGGCTGAATTCAGTGAGGCTTTCCGTGAGCATCACATCCCGGAAGGTCTCATAGATCGCAAGAGGGAAGAGTTCTGCAATTTCACCCAAGGAAGACTGACTGTGGATGCATATAGTCGTGAATGTGGGAATCTAGCACGATATGCTCCTGAAGAGGTATCCACCGACGCTAAGAAGCAGGCAAGGTTCCGCAAGGGACTTAGCATTGAGCTTCGCCGCGATCTTCGTCTGCACAAGTGTACCTCCTTCCAGAAGTTGGTCAATAAAGCCATCAGTGCTAAGACAGGCCAGTCTGACTATGACGCTTCACGCAAGCACTCTCGTGATTTTGGTTCCTCATCCGGCTCGGGATCTCAGAAGCGCCGGGTGTGGATTCCAAGCACGGCACTGCCACCCAGGTTCATTCCGAGGCCATCCTTTGAGGCGCCTCGCCCCAACCAGCAGTTTGCACCATCTAAGCCCTATGGTGGCCCCGCTGCTAATGCTGCTCCACGCCCCAATGTTGTGACATGTTTCAAGTGTGGAGAGCCGGGTCACTACAGTTGAGAGTGTCCCCAGAACAACAACCCCAATCAGTCTGGAAAGTCCGTTGGCCGTGGTAAGCCAGCGGGAAAGACATTCTACGCCAAGCCAGCCACCACTACACGTGGCCATGTCAACTATGTCTCAGCTGAGGAGGCTCATGATGATCCTAACGTCGTCCTTGGTACGCTCCTTGTTAATTGCCATCCGGCATCTGTTCTTTTCGATACTGGAGCATCTCATTCATTCATATCTGAGAGCTATGCTCGATTGCATAACACGACATTCTGTGACATGCCCACTACCATGGAAATTCAAACCCCTGGCTCTAGATGGCAAACTTCTAGAGTAAGCCATGGGAATGAAATTCTTGTCGATAGACTTCTCTTCCTTGAATCCTTAATAGCTCTCAAGTCCTCGGACATAAACATCATCTTGGGTATGGACTGGATGTTAGCTCATTATGCTAAGATTGATTGTGCCACTAGAACCATTCAACTTACTCACCCATCGGGCAAGACAGTTAATGTCTTAACTCGAGTGGCCAAGCGCCAGCTTTACTCCCAAAATGCCAACCCCCTTCCAGACCTTGAAGATATTCCGATAGTCCGAGACTTCCCGGATGTCTTTCCAGAAGAACTGCCAGGTGTTCCACCTGACAGGGATGTCGAGTTTGTGATAGACCTTGTCCCAGGAACCGTTCCAATTTCTAGAAGACCCTATAAGATGGCACCCTTAGAACTAGCTGAGCTTAAGAACCAACTCGATGAGTCCTTGAAAAAGGGTTTCATCCGTCCTAGTTCCTCTCCTTGGGCTTGCCCTGTCCTCTTCGTCAAGAAGAAGGATGGAACGGATCGGATGGTTGTAGATTACCGACCTGTCAACTTGGTCACTATCAAGAACAAGTATCCGCTTCCCAGGATCAACGATCTGTATGACCAGCTCGCTGGATTCTCAGTCTTTTCCAAGATGGATTTGAGGTTGGGCTACCATCAAATCAAAATCAGAAATGGGGACATTCCCAAAACGGCCTTTGTTACTCGCTATGGCCAATACGAGTACACCGTTATGTCCTTCGGCTTAACCAATGCCCCAGCCACCTTCTCTCGGTAAATGAACTCAGTCTTCATGGAGTATTTGGATAAATTCGTCGTAGTATACCTCAATGACATACTCATCTACTCCAAGAATGAAGAGGAACGTGCCGAACATCTAAGGCTGGTATTGACGAAACTTCGAGAGCATCGCCTTTATGCCAAATTCTCCAAGTGTGAATTTTGGTTGCCAGAAGTGACCTATCTAGGCCATGTAATCTCTGTTAAGGGTATTGCTGTCAATCCCGAGCAAGTTCAAGCCGTCCTTGATTGGACTCCACCTGAAACGGTCAAGCAAGTTCGGAGCTTCCTTGGCTTAGCGAGTTATTGCCGCCGCTTCGTCGAGAATTTCTCCAAGGTTGCTAAACCTCTAACTGAACTCCTCAAGAAAGATAAAAAGTTCGAGTGGACCCCACAGTGCGAGTTCAACTTCCAGGAACTGAAAAGACGCCTGACATCTACTCCCGTACTGGTACCGCCAGATTTCTCCAAGGACATTATTATCTATTGCGACGCCTCGCGACAAGGACTAGGTTGCATACTCATGCAAGATCGTCAGGTAATTGCCTATGCCTCACAGCAATTACACCCACATGAGGAAAATTATCCCACACATGATCTAGAGCTTCAAGTTGTAGTCCATGCACTTAAAACTTGGCGACATTACCTTCTCGGTAATCGTTGCGAGATCTTCACCGATCACCAAAATTTGAAGTATATCTTCACCCAACCGGATTTGAATCTCAGGAAAAGACGTTGGGTCGAGTTGATCTTGGATTACGACTTAGGAATAACTTACACCCCGGGCAAAGCCAATGTCATGGTTGATGCGCTAAGTCATAAATCTTATTGTAACAACCTGATATTACAACAAAGTCAACCACTTCTCCACGAGGAATTTCGTAAGCTTAATATTCACATTGTTCCTCAAGGATTCCTATCCACCATGGTGGCGAAACCTACCCTTACGGATTAGATCATCAAGGCACAGAAGGTAGATCCGGGAATCTCCCATATTAAGAGAAACATTAAGAAAGGAGTCGCGAATTGTTTCTCCGTTGATGATCAAGGTGTCGTATACTTTGGAAACCGCTTAGTGGTTCCCAAAGCACGAAACCTGAGGCGACTGGTTCTTAAGGAAGCTCATGAATCCCCTCTCACCATTCATCCTGGTAGTACTAAAATGTATCAAGACCTACGCCAGAGGTTTTGGTGGACTAGGATGAAGAGAGAAATTGCTCAATACATTGCTAGTTGCGATGTCTGTCGTCATGTTAAAGCGGAGCATCAACGGACTGCTGGCACCCTTCAACCTTTGGCTATTCCTGAGTGGAAATGGGATAAAATCAGTATGGATTTCATTACTGGGTTTCCCAGAACCAAGAGAGGGAATAATGCTATCTTCGTCGTGATCGATCGTCTTTCCAAAGTAGCCCATTTCCTACCTGTTCGTGAGAGTATCACCGCTAGCCAGCTAGCTGACCTATACATCTCCCGAATAGTGTCTCTTCATGGTGTCCCATTGGAAATTAACTCAGACCGTGGGAGTCTCTTCACCTCTCGATTTTGGGAAAGTCCAAAATGCTATGGGAACTTGTCTCTCTTTTAGCACCGCCTTCCACCCCCAATCAAGTGGTCAAGTAGAGCGAGTAAATCAAATTCTGGAAGATATGCTCTGAGCTTCTGTCATCTCATTCGGAATGGATTGGGAGAAATGCCTTCCATTCGCGGAGTTTGCTTATAACAATAATTATCAAGCTAGTTTGGGCAAAGCTCCTTTTGAAGTTCCCTATGGACAAAAATGTTGAATGCCTCTTAACTGGTCAGAAACCGGGGAAAGAAAACTCTTTGGCCCGGATATGATTCAGGAAGCAGAAGAGCAGGTTCGCGTTATTCGTGAGAAATTGAAAACAGCACAATCTCGTCAAAAGAGCCAATATGATCATAAACATAAGCTCATGACTTATGAAGTCGGCGAGAAGGCTTACCTTCGGGTTACTCCGTTAAAGGGAACCCATCATTTCGGTATCAAAGGCAAATTGGCTCCTTGTTACATTGGACCCTTTCGCATTCTTGCCAAACGAGGAGAAGTTGCCTACCAATTGGAATTACCTCCGCATCTTTCCAGAGTTCACGATGTCTTCCACGTTTCTCAACTCAGGCGTTGCTTCGCGGATCCTATCCGTGGAGTGGACCATGAAACGCTTGATCTACAAGATAACCTCTCATATCAGGAATATCCCGTTCATATCCTTGATCAAGCTAAGCGTACCACTCGACGCCATAATATCAGGTTTCTCAAGGTTCAATGGTCACACCATTCCGAAAAGGAAGCCACTTGGGAAATGGAGGATCGTCTTCAACTCGAGTACCCCACTTCTTCCCAACAGATCCTAAATCTTAGGACGAGATTCTTTTGAGTGGGGGTGAGTTGTCACACCCTAGCAAGTTCATGCATTAGAGTGTTTGCATCATGTTTAATTCTCCCAAAAAGATGAAATGGGGATAATAGAACCCCCAGCACCCCCTTAACCAACTAGGGTTTACTAAAATTGGTTTCAATGAACCCAAAATGCCCTTCACAAAATGTTCATCATTTCTCGATTAGGCTAAAACCCCTGGCAAAAATGGTGCACTCTTTTCTAGGACATTCTGGATTTTTTGAATTAAATCATAAGTATTTGAATTTGGACATTTAAATGCTATAAAGTATTTTAAATGCCCAAATAATTCTGGATTTAAGTGAGGGCTATTAGGAATAATCCCAACAGAGCCCACAATTATTTCCAGGATTTCTGGAAACGTTTTAGTATTTTTAATAAAGCCCAACAGTTGCAGAAAATTAGAAAACAGAAAACAATTTAGAAAGAGAGAGAGAGAAAGGCCAGAGGCCACTTACCTAGTTGGCCTGGCCCATCTGGCCTGTGCCAGTCATCACCTACCTCTGCCAGTAGGCAGAGGAGGGACACCGCGATGCCGCCGAGCTCGCCACGCCACCTCCCTGCCTGCCTGCCCTCCCCCGTGCCAGCGCGACGCCTCGAAACGCCTCCGCGGCGCCGCCCCGACCCCGTGGACACCTCACTCTTCCCCCCTGCTCTCTCCCTCGCTCCCTCGAAGCCATGGCCGACGCAGCCGCCGCCGTCTTGCCACCATAGTCGTAGCCACTGTCATCCTCGTGCCGCGCCACCGTGTCTGTTCGCTCCGCCGTCGTCGACTACGTTAAGCAGGCCGAGCCCCGAGCGCTCGCACGCCCTGCACCGCCTCCACCGACCCCGTCTTCGTCGACCACCGCCGAAGATCCCCTCCGCCATCACCATCGCAACAAGCCGTCCCCGACCTCGTCATCAGCTCCATTGCAACCACCGTGAGCCAGGCCACCTCTCTATCCTCTCCGTCCTCCCTCTCGAGCCCCGTAGCGACCGCATGTAGCTCACCCGCACGCGCCGCCGCGGAGCTCGTTACCGACGATGCTCCGGCCACCCACTGGCCACACCACTGTGTCCAACGTGCTCACAGCATCCCCAGGAGCCCAACAAGCCACCCCACATGCCTCGTCGTGCCCCGTAGCCTCGGGTTCATCTTCACCCGACTCTGGCCGCCGCCAAACTCGTCGCCGGCCCCTTTTCCGGCAACCCCGAGCCCAACCATTGCCACCAAGCGCTGCGGCTTGCTCCCAGCAACGCGTAGAGCCTCTCCGCCGTGCAAATGGTCGCCGGTGGGCGTTTTCCGAAGCCCTCCGTTGCGTCTGTCGTCGCCGGCGTCAAACCGCCAGTGAGTTGACCTCATTTGACCAGGGGTTTAACTCCCCTGGGTCAATGACAGGTGGGCCTAGAGCCCTGCTAATTTTAGTTTAGCACTAATCCACTATTAGTTAACCCAATAGGTCACTGACATGCGGGCCCAGGCCCCACTGACAGTTTAGTTAGTATTAAATTAACCCTGTTAATTAGTTGTTTCACTGACGTGTGGGTCCCAGCCGTCAGGTTTGACCTGGGCTGGCGCCTTTGACTCGCTGACGTCACAGTGACGTAGTGCTGACGTAGTTATTTATTTTCTGGATTTATTTTTACATAGGAAATTCCAGAAAATAGCCAGAACTTCTAAAAATCATAGAAAATCAACCATAGCTCCAAATCAAACAAATTATATATGAAAAATGATCAGAAAAATTCAATCTTTCCATATGTAAAGGTTTCATGCATGACAAAACACTTTAACCTTGTTGTTTAGGTGAAACAAGCTAATACACTTATTATGCATAAGAACTTAAGCTTCCATTTGAATCTTTGATTCAAATGGATCCATTTCAACTTGTTTCACATTGCATTAGGCACGACACATCAATTTGCCATGTCATAGCATGCATCATATTGTTGCATATTGCCATGTGTTGATTATATTCTGTGTGTCTTTCATGGTAGGTTCTGCCTCCGAGGATATCTTCGAGTATCCAACTGAAGGGCAGTACCCTACTACCACTCCATAAAGCAAGCAGCCCCATTGATCATATCGATACAATCCCATGTTCTCACCTCTGCTCTCATTTACTGCATTAAGACAACAACGTTTCAAACTGCTGTGTGCTACGGTAGTTGAACCCTTATCCTCTGCATGACCTGTCATTGCCACATTAACTAGATGAAACCCACTAGCATGTGTAGGAGTTGATTGAGCCATGTATGTGTTTCCTACCTTGCTATGCCTGCTATGCTTAGAGTTGAGTCAGGTCTGGTGCATCTGGGTGATGGGCTAGAGTGAAATGATTATGTCGGTAATGTGAGGGGTGTGTTGAACATGATTTGGTAAAGGTATCGATGAGAGGCCATGTAGGAGTACATGGTGGGTTGTTTCATTGAGGTCGTCCCTAAGAACTGAGATCTGTATGTGTGATTTAAGAATCGGCTACTACCATACATTGGGCCTGAAACCAATGGACCCTCTCGGCTTCTTAATCACCCTAGTACTCTGTCCAGGAGTTGCAATTAGTTTCTGGTGTTTGTAGGTTATGTGTTGGCGGCCGTGCGTAGCACTGACCCTAGGGGTGGGCTATGTTGCGGTAGATACACCATGGCCGGGTATGTCGGGCGCTCGTTTGGCGTCTCGGGACCCTGTTCACATCGTTCGGGGCCGTATGTGGAAACCTCGGCCGGACTCCCTGCGGATGGAACCTGGATAGGCGATAAACCTGGACTAGAGACTTGAGTGTTTAGGTAGGCCGTGGCCGACACCCTCGTTGGGCTTCCGCTTGAAGGTTGCCGAGTACATGTCGTGTAAACGACGGTAAGTGGTGAGAGCGTGTATGAAGAAGTACACCCCTGCAGGGTTAACATCATCTATTCGAATAGCAGCGTCCGCGGTAAAGGACTACTTGGTTGCATATACAGTTCATAGACAAGTTAATGGTTACTACTAAAAGACTCAAGATAAGTGTGAGTACCGAGGATGGCCCTCTCGTAGGATGACGAGGGAGGATCCCCGGTGGAGTATTGTGTGGTGATTAGTGGGCTCGTGTGCGAAAACTATTTTACTAGTGGTGTCTCGTAGGATAGCTTAGCCAAGAGTCAAAGCTGGCTTGCTGCAATAACTCCACCACCTTCTTGAGAATGAGCATGTATAGTAGGTTCTGTTGTAAGACTTGCTGAGTACCTTTGTACTCATGTTTGCTTTAATTACTGTTTTCAGACGACAACACCGCCCCCTCCGATGGGTTTTATGTAGACCTCGACGTCGATGAGTAACTTGCAACCCAGGTGGTGATCCTGGCCATGGAGGGCCCTATGTAGATAGACAGGCTTCGACAAGCCTTCTTTCTTTCTAGTGTCTGTACTCAGACTATTTGCTTCCGCATGTGCTTGTATGCTTGTATGACTTGAGTGTCGGGTCATGTGACCCCTACCTGTATGAACATGTTATGTATGGCTCTCTGGAGCCTTTAAATAAAGTACTTGAGTTGTAGAGTTTTGTTATGATGCCATCTTGTATTTGCACATATCGAGCATATTGTGTGTATGATTGAAATGCTTGGTATGTGTGGGATCCGACAATCTAGTTGTTTATCCTTGGCAGCCTCTCTTATGGGGAAATGTAGTCTAGTGCTCCTCGATCCATAGTAGTCCGCTACAGCCCGGTTCACCGGAGTCCTGCTAGCCCAGCACTACTACTCAGGACACTTGACTGGCCGGCATGTGTTTCACTTCGTTCCTATGTCTGTCCCTTCGGGGAAATGTCACGCGGTGACATCCCGAGTCCTGCCTAGCCTGCTACAGCCCGGGTTCCCCAAAGTCCTGTTAGCCCAGTGCTACAGCCCAGATTCACAAGCTGTTGACCGACATGCTCGATGTGATTCATGTATGCATGTCTCCATAGGTCTGTGCCACTTTGGGTTCACGCCTAGCCATGTCGGCCCGGGTTCTCTGTCATATGGATGCTAGCGACACTATCATATACGTGAGCCAAAAGGCACAAACGGTCCCGGGCCATGGTAACGCGACACCCGTGGGGATCCCGTGCGTGAGGCCGCAATGTGATATGAGGTGTTACCGGCTAGATCGATGTGACTTGGAATCGGGGTCCTGACATTGCATGAGTCTATAACTCTACATCATGTCATCTTGCTTAAGGCGTTACTCTGTTTTTAACTTAATACTCTAGATGCATGCTGGATAGCGGTCGATGAGTGGAGTAATAGTAGTAGATGCAGGCAGGAGTCGGTCTACTTGTCTCAGACGTGATGCCTATATACATGATCATACCTAGATATTCTCATAACCATGCTCAATTCTGTCAATTGCTCAACAATAATTTGTTCACCCACCATAGAATACTTATGCTCTTGAGAGAAGCCACTAGTGAAACCTATGGCCCCCGGGTCTATCTTTATCATATTGATCTCTTACTACTTAGTTATTTCCTTTGTTATTTACTTTTCCTTTATTTTTACTTTGCATCTTTATCATAAAATACCAAAAATATTATCTTATCATATCTATCAGATCTCACTCTCGTAAGTGGCCTTATAGGGATTGACAACCCCTATTTGCGTTGGTTGCGAGGATTTATTTGTTTTGTGCAGGTATGAGGGACTCACGCGTAGCCTCCTACTGGATTGATACCTTGGTTCTCAAAAACTGAGGGAAATACTTACGCTACTTTGCTGCATCATCCCTTCCTCTTCGGGGAAAACCAACGCAGTGCTCAAGAGGTAGCAAGAAGGATTTCTGGCGCCGTTGCCGGGGAGGTCTACGCAAAAGTCAACATACCAAGTACCCATCACATACCCTTATCTCCCGCATTACATTATTTGCCATTTTCCTCTCGTTTTCCTCTCCCCCACTTCACCCTTGCCGTTTTATTTGCCCTCTCTCTCTATCCTCCCTCTCTTTTTTCTATTTGCCTCTTTTTGCCTGCTTGCTTTTTGTTTGCTTGTGTGTTAGTTCATTTGCTTGTCACGATGGCTCAAAATAATACTAAATTGTGTGACTTCACCAATACCAACAACAATGATTTTATTAGCACTCCGATTGCTCCTCTTACCAATGTTGAATCTTGTGAAATTAATACTGCTTTGCTGAATCTTGTCATGAAAGATCCGTTTTCCGGCCTTCCTAGTGAAGATGCCGCTACCCATCTAAATAGCTTCGTTGATTTGTGTGACATGCAAAATAAGAAAGATGTGGAGAATGATATTGTTAAATTGAAGCTATTTCCTTTTTCGCTTAGAGATCGTGCTAAAGCTTGGTTTTCGTCTTTGCCTAAAAATAGTATTGATTCATGGAATAAGTGCAAAGATGCTTTTATCTCTAAGTATTTTCCTCCCGCTAAGATCATCTCTATTAGAAACGATATTATGAATTTTAAGCAACTTGATCATGAACATGTTGCACAAGCTTGGGAGAGAATGAAACTAATGATACGTAATTGCCCTACTCATGGTTTAAATTTATGGATGATTGTTCAGAATTTTTATGCTGGATTGAATTTTGCTTCTAGAAATCTTTTAGATTCGGCCACGGGAGGCACTTTTATGGAAATCACTTTAGGAGAAGCTACTAAACTCCTAGATAATATTATGGTTAATTATTCTCAATGGCATACTGAAAGATCTACTAATAAAAAGGTGCATGCGATAGAAGAAATTAATGTTTTGAGTGGAAAGATGGATGAACTTATGAAATTATTTGCTAATAAGAGTGTTTCTTCGGATCCTAATGATATGCCCTTGTCTACTTTGATTGATAATAATAATGAATCTATGGATGTGAATTTTGTTGGTAGGAACAATTTTGGTAACAACGCGTATAGAGGAAATTTTAATCCTAGGCCTTATCCTAGTAATCCCTCTAATAATTATGGTAATTCCTACAAAAATTCTTATGGAAATTATAATAAGATTCCCTCTGATTTTGAATCTAATATTAAAGAATTTATTACTTTGCAAAAGAATTTTAATGCTATGATTGAAGAAAAATTGCTTAAGATTGATGATTTGGCTAGGAACATTGATAGAATTGCTCTTGATGTTGATTCTTTGAAACTTAGCTCTATTCCACCTAAGCATGATATCAATGAGTCTCTCAAAGCCATGAGAATTTCCATTGATGAGTGCAAAGAAACAACCGCTAGGATGTGTGCTAAGAAAGATGCCTTTATAAGAGCGTGTTCTTCTAGTTCCTATGAAAATAAAGAAGAAGATCTAAAAGTTATTGATGTGTCCCCTATTAAATCTTTGTTTTGCAATATGAATCTTGATAATGATGGGACTGAATATGATCCACCTTTACCTAGGAGGCGTTCTAAGAATTCGGAATTTGTTGATCTTGATGCTAAATTTGATAAAAGTGGGAGTGAAGAAATTAAAACCCTAGATGTTGCTAAACCCACTATTATGGATTTCAAGGAATTTAACTATGAAAATTTCTCTTTGATTTATTGTATTTCCTTGTTGCAATCCATGCTAAATTCTCGTCACGCTTATAGTCAAAATAAAGCATTTACTAAACATATCGTCGATGCCTTGATGCAATCTTATAAAGAAAAACTTGAATTGGAAGTTTCTATCCCTAGAAAACTTTATGATGAGTGGGAACCAACTATTAAAATTAAAATTAAAGATAATGAATGCTATGCTTTATGTGATTTGGGTGCTAGTGTTTCCATGATTCCAAAGACTTTGTGTGGTTTGTTAGGTTTCCGTGATTTTGATGATTGTTCTCTAAACTTGCACCTTGCGGATTCCACTATTAAGAAACCTATGGGAAGAATTAATGATGTTCTTATTGTTCCAAATAGGAATTATGTGCCCGTATATTTTATTTTTCTTGACATAGATTGCAATCCTTCATGTCCTATTATTCTTGGTAGACCTTTCCTTAGAACGATTGGTGCAATTATTGATATGAAGGAAGGAAATATTAGATTCCAATTTACATTAAGGAAAGGCACGGAACACTTTCCTAGAAATAAAATTAAATTACCTTATGAATCTATTATGAGAGCCACTTATGGATTGCCTACCAAAGATGGAAATACCTAGATCTATTCTTGCTTGTTATGCCTAGCTAGGGGCGTTAAACGATAGCGCTTGTTGGGAGGCAACACAATTTTATTTTTATTCCTTGTTTTTTGATCCTGTTTAGTAATAAATAATTTATCTAGCCTCTGTTTTGGTTGTGTTTTTTGTGTTTAATTAGTGTTTGTGCCAAGTAGAACCGTTGGGAAGACTTGGGGAAAGTCTTGTTGAACTTGCTGTAAAAAACAAAAACTTTAGCGCTCACGAGAACCACTGCCATTTTTATTTGGAGAGTGATATTTAGTTAATTATTTTTTAATATGATTAATAGATAAATTCCTTACGTCCAGAAATTTATTTTAGAATTTTTGGGGTTCCAGATATTGCACTAGCTACAGATTACTACAGACTGTTCTGTTTTGACAGATTCTGTTTTTCGTGTGTTGTTTGCTTATTTTGATGAATCTATGGCTAGTAAAATAGTTTATAAACCATAGAGAAGTTGTAATACAGTAGGTATAACACCAATATAAATAAAGAATGAGTTCATTACAGTACCTTGAAGTGTTCTTTTATTTTCTTTCGCTAACGGAGCTCACGAGATTTTCTACTTTAAGTTTTGTGTTGTGAAGTTTTCAAGTTTTGGGTAAAGATTTGATGGATTATGGAACAAGGAGTGGCAAGAGCCTAAGCTTGGGGATGACCATGGCACCCCCAAGATAATCTAAGGACACCTAAAAGCCAAAGCTTGGGGATGCCCCGGAAGGCATCCCCTCTTTCGTCTACTTCTATCGGTAACTTTACTTGGAGCTATATTTTTATTTGCCACATGATATGTGTTTTGCTTGGAGCATCTAGTATTATTTGAGTCTTTAGTTTTTAGTTTACCACAATCATACTTGCTGTACACACCTTTTGAGAGATCCATACATGATTTGGAATTTGTTAGAATACTCTATGTGCTTCGCTTATATCTTTTGAGTTATATAGTTTTGCTCTAGTGCTTCACTTATATGTTTTAGAGCACGGTGGTGGATTTGTTTTATAGGAACTATTGATCTCTCATGCTTCACTTAGATTATTTTGAGAGTCTTAATAGCATGCTAATTTTCTTAAAATCCTAATATGCTAGGTGTTCAAGATTAGTAAAATTTTCTTAAGAGTGTTTTGAATACTAAGAGAAGTTTGATGCTTGATGATTGTTTTGAGATATGGAGGTAATAATATCAAAGTCGTGCTAGCTGAGTAGTTGTGAAATTGAGAAATACTTGTGTTGAAGTTTGCAAGTCCCGTAGCATGCACGTATGGTAAACGTTATGCAACAAATTTGAAACATGAGGTGTTATTTGATTGTCTTCCTTATGAGTGGCGGTCGGGGATGAGCGATGGTATTTTCCTACCAATCTATCCCCCTAGGAGCATGCGCGTAGTACCGAGGTTTTTGATAACTTGTAGATTTTTGCAATAAGTATGTGAGTTCTTTGTGACTAATGTTGAGTCCATGGATTATACGCACTCTCACCCTTCCATCCTTGCTAGCCTCTTCGGCACCGTGCATTGCCCTTCTCACATTGAGAGTTGGCGCAAACTTCGCCGGTGCATCCAAACCCCGTGATATGATATGCTCTTTCACACATAAGCCTCCTTATATCCTCCTCAAAACAGCCACCATACCTACCTATTATGGCATTTCCATAGCCATTCCGAGATATATTGCCATGCAACTTTCCATCATTCCGTTCATCATGACACATTCATTATTGTCATATGGCTTAGCATGATCATGTAGTTGACATAGTATTTGTGGCAAAGCCACCGTTCATAATTCTTTCATAAATGTCACTCTTGGTCCATTGCATATCCCGGTACACCGCCGGAGGCATTCATATAGAGTCATCTTTGTTCTAGTATCGAGTTGTAATCATTGAGTTGTAAATAAATAGAAGTGTGATGATCATCATTTTCTAGAGCACTGTCCCAAGTGAAGAATAAAAAAAAGAGAAAGGACATAAAAAAAGAGAAGGCCCAAAAAATGAGAGAAAAAGAGAGAAGGGACAATGTTACTATCCTTTGCCACACTTGTGCTTCAAAGTAGCACCGTAATATTCATGATAGAGAGTCTCTTGTTTTGTCACCTCCATATACTAGTGGGAATTTTTCATTATAAAACTTGGCTTGTATATTCCAACAATGGGCCTCCTCAAGTGCCCTAGGTCTTTGTGAGCAAGCAAGTTGGATGCACACCCACTAGTTTCTTTTGTTGAGCTTTCATACATTTATAGCTCTAGTGCATCCGTTGCATGGCAATCCCTACGCCTTGCATTAACATCAAATGGTGGGCATCTCCATAGCCCATTGATTAGCCTCGTTGATGTGAGACTTTCTCCTTTTTTGTCTTCTCCACATAACCCCCTCATTATATTCCATTCCACCCATAGTGCTATGTCCATGGCTCACGCTCATATATTGAAAGTTTATAGGTTTGAGATTACTAAAGTATGAAACAATTGCTTGGCTTGTCATCGGGGTTGTGCATGATGAGAGCATTCTTGTGTGACGAAAATGAAACATGACTAAACTATATGATTTTGCAGGGATGAACTTTCTTTGGCCATGTTATTTTGAGAAGACATAATTGCTTAGTTAGTATGCTTGAAGTATTATTATTTTTATGTCAATATGAACTTTTGTCTTGAATCTTTTGGATCTGAATATTCATACCACAATTAAGAAGAATTACATTAAAATTATGCCAAGTAGCACACCGCATCAAAAATTCTGTTTTTATCATTTACCTACTTGAGGACGAGCAGCAATTAAGCTTGGGGATGCTTGATGCGTCTCCAAGGTATCTATAATTTTTGATTGCTCCATGCTATATTATCTACTGTTTTCGACATTATTGGGCTTTAGTATCCATTTTTATATTATTTTTGGGACTAACCTATTAACCGGAGGCCCAGCCCAGAATTGCTGTTTTTTTGTCTGTTTTAGGGTTCCGAAGAAAAGGAATATCAAACGGAGTCCAAAGGGAATGAAACCTTCGGGAGCGTGATTTTCTCAATGAACAAGACCCGGGAGACTTGGACCCTACGTCAAGAAAGAAAAGAGGAGGCCACGAGGTAGGGGGCGTGCCTGCCTACCCTAGGCGCACCCTCCACCCTCGTGGGCCCCCTGTTGCTCCACCGACGTACTCCTTTCTCATATATATATCCACGTACCCCCAAATGATCAGATACGGAGCCAAAACCCTAATTCCACCGCCGTAACTTTCTGTATCCACAAGATCCCATCTTGGGGCCTGTTCCGAAGCTCCGCCGGAGGGGGCATCAATCACGGAGGGCTTCTACATCAACACCATAGCCCCTCCGATGACGTGTGAGTAGTTTAACTCAGACCTACGGGTCCATAGTTAGTAGCTAGATGGCTTCTTCTCTATTTTTGGATCTCAATACAATGTTCTCCCCCTCTCTTGTGGAGATCTATTCGATGTAATCTTCTTTTTGTGGTGTGTTTGTGAGACCGATGAATTGTGGGTTTATGATCAAGTCTATCTATGAATAATATTTGAATCTTCTCTGAATTCTTTTATGTATGATTGGTTATCTTTGCAAGTCTCTTCGAATTATCAGTTTGGTTTGGCCTACTAGATTGATTTTTCTTGCAATGGGAGAAATGCTTAGATTTGGGTTCAATCTTCCGGTGTCCTTTCCCGGTGACAGTAAGGGAAGCAAGGCACGTATTGTATTGTTGCCATCGAGGATAACAAGATGGGGTTTTCTTCATATTGCATGAGTCTATCCCTCTACATCATGTCATCTTGCTTAAGGCGTTACTCTGTTTTTAACTTAATAATCTAGATGCATGCTGGATAGCGGTCGATGAGTGGAGTAATAGTAGTAGATGCAGGCAGGAGTCGGTCTACTTGTCTCAGACGTGATGCCTATATACATGATCATACCTAGATATTCTCATAACCATGCTCAATTCTGTCAATTGCTCAACAATAATTTGTTCACCCACCATAGAATACTTATGCTCTTGAGAGAAGCCACTAGTGAAACCTATGGCCCCCGGGTCTATCTTTATCATATTGATCTCTTACTACTTAGTTATTTACTTTGCCTTTATTTTTACTTTGCATCTTTATCATAAAAATACCAAAAATATTATCTTATCATATCTATCAGATCTCACTCTCGTAAGTGGCCTTATAGGGATTGACAACCCCTATTTGTGTTGGTTGCAAGGATTTATTTGTTTTGTGCAGGTACGAGGGACTCACGCGTAGCCTCCTACTGGATTGATACCTTGGTTCTCAAAAACTGAGGGAAATACTTACGCTACTTTGCTACATCATCCCTTCCTCTTCGGGGAAAACCAACGCAGTGCTCAAGAGGTAGCATATCCCATATATCAAAATTTATCTCCGGACCATTCCGGAGTTCCTCGTCATGTCCGTGATCTCATCCTAGACTCCGAACAACATTCGGTCACCAACATACATAACTCATATAGTACTATATCGTCAACGAAATTAAGTGTGCAGACCCTATGGGTTCGAGAACTATGTAGACATGACCGAGACATCTCTCTGGTAAATAACCAATAGTGGAACCTAGATGCCCATATTGGCTCCTACATATTCTACAAAGATCTTTATCAGTCAGGCCGCATAACAACATACGTTGTTCCCTTTGTCATCGGTATGTTACTTGCCCGAGATTCAATCGTCGGTGTCTCAATACCTAGTTCAATCTCGTTACCGGCAAGTCTCTTTACTCGTTTCGTAACACATCATCCCGCAACCAACTCATTAGTTGCAATGCTTGCAAGGCTTAAGTGATGTGTATTACCGAGTGGGCCCAGAGATACCTCTCCGGCAATCAGAGTGACAAATCCTAATCTCGAAATACGCCAACCCAACAAGTACCTTCGGAGACACCTGTAGAGCACCTTTATAATCACCCAGTTACGTTGTGACGTTTGGTAGCACACAAAGTGTTCCTCCGGTAAACGGGAGTTGCATAATCTCATAGTCATAGGAACATGTATAAGTCATGAAGAAAGCAATAGCAACAAACTAAACGATCAAGTGCTAAGCTAACGAAATGGGTCAAGTCAATCACATCATTCTCCTAATGATGTGACCCCGTTAATCAAATGACAACTCTTTGTCTATGGTCAGGAAACATAACCATCTTTGATCAACGAGCTAGTCAAGTAGAGGCATACTAGTGACATTCTGTTTGTCTATGTATTCACACATGTATCATGTTTCCGGTTAATACAATTCTAGCATGAATAATAAACATTTATCATGATATAAGGAAATAAATAATAACTTTATTATTGCCTCTAGGGCATATTTCCTTCACCTACATGTAATTATTATGAGAGAGGAAAATATGGTTTTAGAGATTTTTGTGTCACTAAATTACCTCTCGTTATGTTGAGATTGCCATTGTTTCTTTCTCCTTCCTTGCATATGCTAGTTTTTGCTTGTCTTGATAATTTGTTTGCTTATATAATGTGTATGCATAGGAAGTATGTTAGACTTAGATGTGATTTTCATATGCTTCATGATGCTCCCTTCATGTTTCAATTGCTATCTTTCTTGTGTGCATCATTAAAATTATCAATGCCTAGTTAGGGGCGTTAAACGATATCGCTTGTTGGGAGGCTACCCAATTTTATATTTGTTCTTTACTTTTTGTTCCTGTTTAGTAATAAATAAATTATCCAGCCTCTGTTATGATTGTGTTTTTTATGTTTTAATTAGTGTTTGTTCCAAGTAAAGCCTTTAGGATCTTCTTGGGTGATTGTTGTTTGATCTTGCTAAAAAAACAGAAAGTATGCTGATACGTCTCCAACGTATCTATAATTTTTGATTGCTCCATGCTATATTATCTACTTCTTTGAATGTTTAAGGGATTTATTATACACTTTTATATCATTTTTTAGGACTAACCTATTAACCCAGAGCCCAGTGCCAGTTTCCGTTTTTACCCTGTTTTAGGGTTTCAAAGAAAAGGAAAATCAAACTGAGTCCAATTGACCTGAAACTTCACGAAACTCATTTTTGGAAGGAAAGAAGCCCAGAAGACTTGGAGTGCACGTCGGGGGCTCTACAAGGAGGCCACGAGGCAGGGGGCGTGCCCACCCCCCTGGGCGCGCCCTCCACCCTCGTGGGCCCCTCGTGGCTCCCCTGACGTACTTCTTCCGCCTATATATCTCCATATACCCTAAAAACATTCGGGAGCACAATAGATCGGGAGTTCCGCCGCCAGAAGCCTCCATAACCACCGAAAGCCAATCTAGACCCGTTCCGGCACCCTGCCGGAGGGGTCAATCCCTCTCCGGTGGCCATCTTCATCATCCCGGTGCTCTCCATGTCGAGGAGGGAGTAGTTCTCCCTCGAGGCTGAGGGTATGTACCAGTAGCTATGTGTTTGATCTCTCTCTCTTTCTCGTGTTCTTGGTTTGGCACGATCTTGATGTATCGTGAGCTTTGCTATTATAGTTGGATCTTATGTTTCTCCTTCCCCTCTACTCTCTTGTAGTGAATTGAGTTTCCCCTTTGAGGTTATCTTATCGGAGTGAGTCTTTAAAGATTTGAGAACACTTGATGTATGTCTTGCCGTGCGAATCTGTGGTGACAATGGGATACCATGTGATTCAATTGATGTATGTTTTGGTGATCAACTTGCGGGTTCCGCCCATGAACCTATGCATAGGGGTTGGCATACGTTTTCGTCGTGATTCTCCGGTAGGAACTTTGGGGCACTCTTTGAGGTCCTATGTGTTGGTTGAATAGATGAATCTGAGATTGTGCGATGCATATCGTATAATCATACCCACGGATACTTGAGGTGACATTGGAGTATCTAGGCGACATTAGGGTTTTGGTTGATTTGTGTCTTAAGGTGTTATTCTAGTACGAACTCTAGGGCTGTTTGTGACACTTATAGGAATAGCCCAACGGATTGATTGGAAAGAATAACTTTGAGGTGGTTTCGTACCCTACCATAATCTCTTCGTTTGTTCTCCGCTATTAGTGACTTTGGAGTGACTCTTTGTTGCATGTTGAGGGATAGTTATGTGATCCAATTATCTTATTATTGTTGAGAGGACTTGCACTAGCGAAAGTATGAACCCTAGGCCTTATTTCCTATCATTGCAATACCATTTACGCTCACTTTTATCATTAGTTACCTTGCTGTTTTTATATTTTCAGATTACAAATACCTTTATCTACCATCCATATTGCACTTGTATCACCATCTCTTCGCCGAACTAGTGCACCTATACAATTTACCATTGTATTGGGTGTGCTGGGGACACAAGAGACTCTTTGTTATTTGGTTGCAGGGTTGCTTGAGAGAGACCATCTTCATCCTACGCCTCCTACGGATTGATAAACCTTAGGTCATCCACTTGAGGGAAATTTGCTACTGTCCTACAAATCTCTGCACTTGGAGGCCCAACAACGTTTACGAGAAGAAGGTTGTGTAGTAGACATCAAGCTCTTTTCTGGCGCCATTGCTGGGGAGGTTAGCGCTTGAAGGTATATCTTTAGATCTTGCAATCGAGTCTTTTAGTTTCTTGTTTTAACACTAGTTTAGTTTATAAAAGAAAACTATAAAAAATTGAATTGAGTTTATTTCATACGCTTCATCTTTTTAATATCTTTTGTGAGTATGATGGAAAGGAAAATTGTGCTCAAGTGCTAGAAGAAGAATGCATTAGAATGTTTGGCACTAAATATTTGAATGATGAGCATGATTGCAATGTTTTTAGTATGAATTCCTTGAATATCCATGATGCTAATGATATGCAAAGCCACAAGCTTGGGGAAGCTATGTTTGATGAAGATGATATTTTTTGCCCCCCAAGCTTTGATGAGAAAATTTACTATGATGAAAGCATGCCTCCTATCTATGATGATTATTGTGATGACACGTATGCTTTAAAGAATAATGATAACCATGAAACTTTTCATCTTGATCTTAATTTTCAATCACATGATAGTTATTTTGTTGAGTTTGCTCCCACTATTATTCATGAGAAGAAATTTGCTTATGTGGAGAGTAATAAAATTTCTATGCTTATAGATCATGAAAAGAATGCTTTAGGTGCTGGTTATATTGTTGAATTCATTCATGATGCTACTGAAAATTATTATGAGGGAGGAATATATGCTTGTAGGAATTGCAATAATATCAAGTTTCCTCTCTATGTGCTTAAAGTTTTGAAGTTATGCTTGTTTTACCGTCCTATGCAAGTTGATTCTTGTTCCCACAAGTTGTTTGCACACAAGATACCTATGTAGGAAGTATGTTAGACTTAAATGTGCTAGTCATATTCTTCACGATGCTCTCTTTATGTTTCAATTCTTATCTTTTATGTGAGCATCGTTGAAATCATCATGCCTAGCTAGGGGCATTAAACGATAGCGCTTGTTGGGAGGCAACCCAACTTTATTTTTATTCCTTGCTTTTTGTTCCTGTTTAGTAATAAATAATTCATCTAGCCTCTGTTTATATGTGGTTTTATGCTTATAATTAGTGTTTGTGCCAAGTAGAACCTTTGGGAAGACTTGGGTGAAGTCTTTATGATCATGCTGTAAAAAACAGAAACTTTAGCGCTCACGAGAATTACTGCCATTTTTATTTGGAGAGTGATATTTAGTTAAGTCTTTTTTCAGATGATTAATAGAAAAATTCCTCAGGTCCAGCAATTTATTTGAGAATTTTATGAGTTCCATAAGTATACATTTGATCCAGATTACTACAGACTGTTCTGTTTTTGACAGATTTTATTTTTCATGTGTTGCTTACTTATTTTGATGAATCTATGGCTAGTAAAATAGTTTATAAACCATAGAGAAGTTGGAATACAGTAGGTTTCACACCAATATAAATAAAGAATGAGTTCATTACAGTACCTTGAAGTAGTGATTTATTTTCTTATACTAACGGAGCTTACGAGTTTTCTGTTAAGTTTTGTGTTGTGAAGTTTTCAAGTTTTGGGTAAGGATTCGATGGACTATGGAATAAGGAGTGGCAAGAGCCTAAGATTGGGGATGCCCAAGTCACCCCAAGGTAATATTCGTCTTCGTTCATCGGTAACTTTACTTGGAGCTATATTTTTATTTACCACATGATATGTGTTTTGCTTGGAGCGTCAATTTATTTTGTTAGGATTTGCTTTTTGTTATTTAGAACAATGTTTTGCATCTTTTATTTCAATAAAAGTGGCATTGATAGCCTTTACTATGCCTATGTTACAAATATACATGTTGCTGTTTGAAAACAGAAAGTTTACCGCTGTTGCAATAATTCCCTAGAAAAGTTAGAATGTGATAAAATGTTGAAACCTTTTGCATATTAAGATCTGATAAATTTACTACAGTGGTAATTTTATTTCATAATTTTTGGAGCTAGGGAAGTATGGATGTTGCAGCATTCTTTACAGACTATCCTGTTTAGGTAGATTGCTGTTATGTTTGCATTGTTTGCATATGTTTTCTTCTTTAATGATTCTATTTAAGGATAGGACTATTAAATATGCAGAGGCATTTAGTATGCAATGTTGAATAATAATTTTAGTGATTTTCTACAATAGAGTATGATAAGGTTTTTGCAATGGTTTATACTAACTTATCTCACGAGTCCTTGTTGAGTTTTGTGTGGATGAAGCTTTTGAGATTTAGGGAGACCGTGATATGAGAGGAACTAAGGAGACACAAAAGCTCAAGCTTGGGGATGCCCAAGGCATCCCAAGATAACATTTCAAGATGTCTCAAGCATCTAAGCTTGGGGATGCCCCGGTTGGCATCCCACCTTTCTTCTTCAACAACTATCGGTTAGTTCCGGTTGATCCTAAGTTTTTGCTTATTCACATGATGTTTGCTATTCTTAGATGTTATTTTATTTAGTTTTGCTTGCTGTTTAAATAAAGTATCAAGGTCTGAAATTATTAGATGTTAGAGAGTCTTCACATAGTTGCATAATTATTTGACTACTCATTGATCTTCACTTATATCTTTCGGAGTAGTTTGTCATTTGCTCTAGAGCTTCACTTATATCTTTTAGAGCATGGTGGTAGTTTTATTTTGAATAAATAGATGAACTCTCATGCTTCACTTATATTATTGGGACAATTGCATTTTTACCCCTAGTTGGTTCCTACCCACGGGTTTTGCCCTTACTTTTCGAGGTTGCTTAGTTTTGCCCTTACTTTTTCAGTCGAGGTCCCTCGAATGCCCTTTGACCGTTTGACCAAAACTTTGAAAATTCATAACTAATTCATATGAACTCAGAAAAATGCAAATACGATATCAAAATGTTCAGATAAGCATTACCTTTATGTGCATATCATTTGCATTCAGGACAAAAGCACCCTTTAAACTACCTGAGGTAATTAATGTTATTAACATTATTAAAAATAAAAAGGTATAGACAATTTTTTTCATGAATAAAAATTACATGCAAATGTAGGTGATGTTTTCTTAACATCTAGATATCTTATTTGCATTTTTCTATGTTCGTATCATCTTGTTATGAATGTTCTAACGACTTTGACCATTATTTGGAAACTTCATCACAAATTTATATGAACTCGGAAAAATGCAAATAAGATATCAGGATGTTCAGGAAACATCACCTACATTTGCATGTAATTTTTATTCATGAAAAAATATTGTTTATACCTTTTTATTTTTAATAATGTTAATAACATTAATTACCTTAGGTAGTTTAAAGGGTGCTTTTGTCCTGAATGCAAATGATATGCACATAAAGGTAATGTTTATCTAAACATTTTGATATCTTATTTGCATTTTTCCGAGTTCATATGAATTAGTTATGAATTTTCAAAGTTTTGGTCAAACGGTCAAAGGGCATTCGAGGGACCTCGACGGAAAAGGTAAGGGCAAAACTGAGCAAGCTCGAAAAGTAAGGGCAAAACCCGTGGGTAGGAACCAACTAGGGGCAAAAATGCAATTGTCCCTATATTATTTTGAGAGTCTTAAATAGCATGGTAATTTCCTTAAAAATCCTAATATGCTAGGTATTCAAGATTAGTAAAATTTTCCTATGAGTGTTTTGAATACTAAGAGAAGTTTGATGCTTGATGATTGTTTTGAGATATGGAGGTAATAATATCAAAGTCATGCTAGTTGAGTAGTTGTGAATTTGAGAAATTCTTGTGTTAAAGTTTGTGATTCCTGTAGCATGCACGTATGGTGAACCGTTATGTGATGAAGTCAGAGCATAATTTATTTATTGATTGTCTTCCTTATGAGTGGCGGTCGGGGACGAGCGATGGTATTTTCCTACCAATCTACCCCCCTAGGACCATGTGCGTAATACTTTGTTTCAATAACCAATAGATTTTTGCAATAAGTATGTGAGTTCTTTATGACTAATGTTGAGTCCATGGATTATACGCACTCTCACCCTTCCACCATTGCTAGCCTCTCTAGTACCGCGCAACTTTTGCCGGTGCCATAAACCCACCATAAATCTTCCTCAAAACAGCCACCATACCTACCTATTATGGCATTTCCATAGCCATTCCGAGATATATTGGCATGCAACTTTCCACTATTCCGTTTATTATGACACGCTTCATCATTGTCATATTTCTTAGCATGATCATGTAGTTGACATTGTATTTGTGGCAAAGCCATTGTTCATAATTCTTTCATACATGTCACTCATGAGTCATTGCATATCCCGGTACAACGGCGGAGGCATTCATATAGAGCCATATCTTGTTCTAAGTATCAAGTTGTAATTCTTAAGTTGTAAGAAAATAGAAGTGTGATGATCATCATTATTAGAGCATTGTCCCAGTGAGGAAAGGATGATGGAGACTATGATTCCCCCACAAGTCGGGATGAGACTCCGGACGAAAATAAATAAAAGAGGCCAAAGAAGCCCAAATAAAAAAAGAAAAGAAAAAAAGAGGCCAAAAAAAGAGAAGGCCCAAATAAAAAAATGAGAGAAAAAGAGAGAAGGGACAATTCTACTATCCTTTTACCACACTTGTGCTTCAAAGTAGCACCATGATCTTCATGATAGAGAGTCTCCTATGTTGTCACTTTCATATACTAGTGGGAATCTTTCATTATAGAACTTGGCTTGTATATTCCAATGATGGGCTTCCTCAAAATGTCCTAGGTATTCGCACATTGATATCTATTGATGGGCATCTCCATAGCCCGTTGATACACCTAGTTGATGTGAGACTATCTTCTCCTTTTCGTCCTCTCCACAACCACCATTCTATTCCATCTATAGTGCTATGTCCGTGGCTCATGCTCATATATTGCGTGAAGATTGAAAAAGTTTGAGAACATCAAAAGTATGAAACAATTGCTTGGCTTGTCATCGGGGTTGTGCATGATTTAAATATTTTGTGTGGTGAAGATAGAGCATAGCCAGACTATATGATTTTGTACGGATAACTTCCTTTGGCCATGTTATTTTGAGAAGACAAGATTGCTTAGTTAGTATGCTTGAAGTATTATTATTTTTATGTCAATATGAACATTTGTATTGAATCTTTCAGATCTAAATATTCATGCCACAATTAAGAAGAATTACATTAAAATTATGCCAAGTAGCACTCCGCATCAAAAATTCTGTTTTTATCATTTACCTACTCGAGGACAAGCAGGAATTAAGCTTGGGGATGCTGATACGTCTCCAACGTATCTATAATTTTTGATTGCTCCATGCTATATTATCTACTGTTTTGAATGTTTAAGGGCTTTATTATACACTTTTATGTCATTTTTTGGGACTAACCTATT
The DNA here is from genome assembly GCF_002162155.2 of Triticum dicoccoides. Taxonomy (NCBI): domain Eukaryota; kingdom Viridiplantae; phylum Streptophyta; class Magnoliopsida; order Poales; family Poaceae; genus Triticum; species Triticum dicoccoides. The sequence continues at coordinate 537,402,138 of NC_041386.1, read as the reverse complement.
AACCCAGAGCCTAGTGCAAGTTTCCGTTTTTACCCTGTTTTAGGGTTTCGAAGAAAAGGAAAATCAAACGAAGTCCAATTGACCTGAAACTTCACGGAACTCATTTTTGGAAGGAAAGAAGCCTAGAAGACTTGGAGTGCACGTCGGGGGCTCTACGAGGAGGCCACGAGGCAGGGGGCGCGCCCACCCCCTGGGCGCGCCCTCCACCCTCGTGGGCCCCTCGTGGCTCCCCTGGCGTACTTCTTCCGCCTATATATCTCCATATACCCTAAAAACATTCAGGAGCACAATAGATCGGGAGTTCCGCTGCCAGAAGCCTCCGTAGCCACCGAAAGCCAATCTAGACCCGTTCCGGCACCCTGCCGGAGGGGGCAATCCCTCTCCGGTGGCCATCTTCATCATCCCGGTGCTCTCCATGTCGAGGAGGGAGTGGTTCTCCCTCGGGGCTGAGGGTATGTACCAGTAGCTATGTGTTTGATCTCTCTCTCTCTCGTGTTCTTGATTTGGCACTATCTTGATGTATCGCGAGCTTTGCTATTATAGTTGGATCTTATGTTTCTCCTCCCCTTCTACTCTCTTGTAATGAATTGAGTTTCCCCTTTGAGGTTATCTTATCGGATTGAGTCTTTAAAGATTTGAGAACACTTGATGTATGTCTTGCCGTGCGTATCTGTGGTGACAATGGGATACCACGTGATTCACTTGATGTATGTTTTGGTGATCAACTTGCGGGTTCCGCCCATGAACCTATGCATAGGGGTTGGCACACGTTTTCGTCGTGATTCTCCGCTAGGAACTTTGGGGCACTCTTTGAGGTCCTATGTGTTGGTTGAATAGATGAATCTGATATTGTGTGATGCATATCATATAATCATACCCACGGATACTTGAGGTGACATTGGAGTATCTAGGTGACATTAGGGTTTTGGTTGATTTGTGTCTTAAGGTGTTATTCTAGTACGAACTCTAGGGCTGTTTGTGACACTTATAGGAATAGCCCAACGGATTGATTGGAAAGAATAACTTTGAGGTGGTTTCGTACCCTACCATAATATCTTCGTTCGTTCTCCGCTATTAGTGACTTTGGAGTGACTCTTTGTTGCATGTTGAGGGATAGTTATGTGATCCAATTATGTTATTATTGTTGAGAGGACTTGCACTAGTGAAAGTATGAACCCTAGGCCTTGTTTCCTAGCATTGCAATACCATTTACGCTCACTTTTACCATTAGTTACCTTGCTGTTTTTATATTTTAAGATTACAAATACCTTTATCTACCATCCATATACCACTTGTATCACCATCTCTTCGCCGAACTAGTGCACCTATACAATTTACCATTGTATTGGGTGTGTTGGGGACACAAGAGACTCTTTGTCATTTGGTTGCAGGGTTGCTTGAGAGAGACCATCTTCATCCTACGACTCCTACGATTGATAAACCTTAGGTCATCCACTTGAGGTAAATTTGCTACTGTCCTACAAACCTCTGCAGTTGGAGGCCCAACAACGTCTACAAGAAGAAGGTTGTGTAGTAGACATCATATGCGCTCACGAAAATAATTTTCATTTTTTACTAGAGAGCGATAAAATACCAATTCCAACTGCAGTAGATCAATATACAAATTATTTAGGTCGGCCTAATTTTTCAGAAGTTTTGGAATTACAGAAGTATTCGAAACCTCCAGATTGCTACAGACTCTCCTGCTTTGAAAGATTCTGTTTTTTGTGTGTTGTTTGCTTATTTTGATGAATCTATGGCTAGTATCGGGGGGGTATGAACCATAGAGAAGTTGGAATACAGTAGGTTTAACACCAATATAAATAAATAATGAGTTAATTACAGTACATTAAAGTGGTGGTTTATTTTCTTATACTAACGGAGCTCATGAGATTTTCTGTTAAGTTTTGTGTTGTGAAGTTTTCAAGTTTTTGGGCAAAGATTTGATGGATTTTGGAACAAGGAGTAGAAAGAGCCTAAGCTTGGCGATGCCCAAGGCACCCCAAGGCAAAATTCAAGGACAACCAAATGCCTAAGCTTGGGGATGCCCCGGAAGGCATCCCCTCTTTCGTCTTCGTCTATCGGTAACTTTACTTGAGGCTATATTTTTATTCACCACATGATATGTGTTTTGCTTGGAGCGTCTTGTATGATTTGAGTCTTTGTTTTTTAGTTTACCACAATCATCCTTGATGTACACACCTTTTGAAGAAACACACATGAATCGGAATTTATTAGAATACTCTATGTGCTTCACTTATATCTTTTGAGTTAGATGATTTTGCTCTAGTGCTTCACTTATATCTTTTTAGAGCACGGTGGTGGTTTTATTTTATAGAAATTATTGATCTCTCATGCTTCACTTATATTATTTTGAGAGTCTCTTAGAAAAGCATGGTAATTTTCTTTGGCTATAAAAGTAGTCCTAATATGATAGGCATCTAAGATGGGTATAATAAAAACTTTCATATAGAGTGCATTAAATACTATGAGAAGTTTGATACTTGATAATTGTTTTGAGATATAAAGATGGTAATATTAGAGTCGTGCTAGTTGATTAATTGTGAAATTGAGAAATACTTGTGTTGAGGTTTGTATGTCCCGTAGCATGCACATATGGTAACCGTTGTGTGACAAATTTGAAGCATGAGGTGTTCTTTGATTGCTTTCCTTATGAGTGGCGGTCGGGGACGAGCGATGGTCTTTTCCTACCAATCTATCCCCCTAGGAGCATGAGCGTAGTGCTTTGGGTTTGATGACTTGCAGATTTTTGCAATAAGTATGTGAGTTCTTTATGATTAATGTTGAGTCCATGGATTATACGCACTCTCACCCTTCCATCATTGCTAGCCTCTTCAGTACCGTGCATTGCCCTTTCTCACCTCGAGAGTTGGTGCAAACTTCACTGGTGCATCCAACCCCCGTGATATGATACGCTCCATCACACATAAGCCTCCTTATATCTTCCTCAAAACAGCCACCATACCTACCTATTATGGCATTTCCATAGCCATTCCGAGATATATTGGCATGCAACTTTGCACCGTTCCGTTTATTATGACACGCTTCATCATTGTCATATTTCCTTGCAAGGCCACCATTCATTTTTCATACATGTCACTCTTGATTCATTGCATATCCCGGTACACCGCTGGAGGCATTCACATAGAGTCATATTTTGTTCTAAGTATCGAGTTGTAAGTAAATAAAAGTGCGATGATCTTCATTACTAGAGCATTTTCCCATGTGAGGAAAGGATGATGGAGACTATGATTCCCCCATAAGTCAGGATGAGATTCAGGACTAAAAAAAGAGGCCAAGGAAGCCCACCGAAAAAATGATGAGAAAAAAAGAGAGAAGGGACAATGTTACTATCCTTTTCCACACTTGTGCTTCAAAGTAGCACCATGATCTTCATGGTAGAGAGTCTCTTCTTTTTCACTTTCATATACTAATGGGAATTTTTCATTATAGAACTTGGCTTGTATATTCCAATGATGGGCTTCCTAAAATGCCCTGGGTCTTCGTGAGTAAGCAAGTTGGATGCACACCCACTAGGTTTCTTTTGTTGAGCTTTTATACATTTATAGCTCTAGTGCATCCATTGTGTGGCAATCCCTACTCCTTGCATTGACATCAATTGATGGGCATCTCCATAGCCCATTGATTAGCCGCGTCAATGTGAGACTTTCTCCTTTTTTGTCTTCTCCACACAACCTCCATCATCATATTCTATTCCACCCATAGTGCTATGTCCACGGATCGTGCTCATATATTGCATGAAAGTTGAAAAAGTTTGAGAATACTAAAGTATGAAAAAATTGCTTGGCTTGTCATCGGGGTTGTGCATGATGGGAGCATTTTGTCTGACGAAAATGAAGCATGGCCAAACTATATGATTTTGTAAGGATGAGCTTTCTTTGGCTATGTTATTTTGAGAAGACATAATTGCTTGGTTAGTATGCTTGAAGTATTATTACTTTTATGTCAATATTAAACTTCTGTCCTTGAATCTTTCGGATCCGAACATTCATTCCGCAATAAAGAAAATTACAATGAAAATTATGTTAGTAGCATTCCACATCAACATTCTGTTTTTATCATTTACCTACTCGAGGACGAGCAGGAATTAAGCTTGGGGATGCTGATACGTCTCCAACGTATCCATTGTTGAGGAAATCGTTAACTGGTAGTGTGACGCCCCTGATTCAATCGTACACTAATCATACACGCAAACGTGTATGATCAAGATCAGGGACTCACGGGAAGATATCACAACACAACTCTACAAATAAAATAAGTCGTACAAGCATCATATTACAAGCCAGGGGCCTCGAGGGCTCGAATACAAGAGCTCGATCATAGACGAGTCAGCGGAAGCAACAATATCTGAGTGCAGACATAAGTTAAACAAGTTTTCCTTAAGAAGGCTAGCATAAACTGGGATATAGATCGAAAGAGGCGCAGGCCTCCTGCCTGGGATCCTCCTAAACTACTCCTGGTCGTTGTCAGCAGGCTGCACGTAGTAGTAGGCACCTCCCGAGTAGTGGTAGTCATCGTCGACAGTGGCATCTGGCTCTTGGACTCCAATGTCTGGTCGCAGCAACCGGGTATAGGAAAGGGGAAAGAGGGGGAGAAAAGCAACCGTGAGTACTCATCCAAAGTACTCGCAAGCAAGGAGCTACACTACATATGTATGCATTGGTATCAAATGGAAAAGGCTATCATATGTGGACTGAAGTGCAGAATGCCGGAATAAGAGGGGGATAGCTAGTCCTATCGAAGACTACGCTTATGGCCACCTCCATCTTGCAGCATGTAGAAGAGAGTAGATGGTAAGTTCACCAAGTAGCATCGTGTAGCATAATCCTAACAGATGATCCTCCCCTCGTCGCCCTGTGAGAGAGTGACCACCGGTTGTATCTGGCACTTGGAAGGGTGTGTTTTATTAAGTATCCGATTCTAGTTGTCATAAGGTCAAGGTACAACTCCAAGTCGTCATGTTACCGAAGATCACGGCTATTCAAATAGATTAACTTCCCTGCAGGGGTGCACCACATTTCCCAACACGCTCGATCCCCTTTGTCCGGACACACTTTCCTGGGTCATGCCTGGCCTCAGAAGATCAACACGTCGCAGCCCTACCTAGGCACAACAGAGAGGTCAGCACGCCGGTCTAAATCCTATGGCGCAGGGGTCTGGGCCCATCGCCCATTGCACACATGCACGTTGTGTACGCGGCCGGTGAGCAGACCTAGCCTCCCTTATACAAGAGTAGGCGTTCCAGTCCAACCGGTGCGCGCCACTCATTCACTGACGTCACGAAGGCTTCGGCTGATACCACGATGTCGAGTGCCCATAACTGTCCCCACGTAGATGGTTAGTGCGTATAAGCCAGTGGCCAGACTCAGATCAAATACCAGGATCTCGTTAAATGTGTTAAGTATCCGTGAACGCCGACCAAGGCCAGGCCCACCTCTCTCCTAGGTGGTCTCAACTTGCCCTGTCGCTCCGCCACAAAGTAACAGTCGGGGGCCATCGGGAACCCAGGCCCACCTCTACCGGGATGGAGCCACCTGCCCCTTCAGCCCCCAACTCCGAATAGTACCACAGGTAATGTAACAGTGTAAAGTATATAGTATATACCCGTGATCACCTCCCGAATTGATCACGGCCCAGTAGTATAGCATGGCAGATGGACAAGAGTGTAGGGCCACTGATGGAACACTAGCATCCTATACTAAGCAGTAGGATAGCAGGTAATGGTAACAACAGTAGTAGCAAGGACAGGCTATGCATCAGGATAGGATTAACGAAAAGCAATAACATGCTACACTGCTCTAATGCAAGCAGTATAGAGAAGAGTAGGCGATATCTGGTGATCAAGGGGAGGGGGGTTTCCTGGTTGCTCTAGCAAGAGAGAGGGGTCGTCCTCGACGTAGTTGAACGCAGCGGCATCAGCGGCAGTCTCGGGGTCTACCGGAGAGAAGAGGGGGGAGAAACAGTAAATACGAAGCTAACAAAGCATCACAAAACATAACGAGGCAATACGCGGTGCTAGTTATGCCCTAACGCGGTAGTAAGTGATACCGACGAAGGGGGAAACATCCGGGAAAGTATCCCTGGTGTTTCACGTGGGGGAAAGTTGCATGTTTGCTATGCTAGGGATGTGTGGCGGACGAACGGGCTGCGTATCCGAATTCGCCTCATCGTTCTGATCAACTTTCACGTAGAAAGTATTTTCATCTGAGCTATGGTTTATTTTATATGATTTTCTAAAGTTTTAAATCACTTTTAGAATTTATTTAATTAATTTAATCCAACATTATCCAGAATAGTGCATGCTGACTTCATCATGACGTCAGCAGTCAACAGAGGTGTTGACTAGTCAAACTGACGTGTGGGTCCAATGGGACCCACCTGTCATACTCTGTTTTAGATTAATTAGGGTTTAGTTAACTAATTACTTAAACTAACTAGTTAATTAGATTAATTAAACAGGATTAATTAACTTAATTAATTCACTAATTAAATAAATAAATAATTATTAATTTTATTAAATAAATTTCCTTTTATTATTATTTATTATTTTATTTTTTTAAACGTTCTCAGGGGCTGGGCCCCACCTGTCTGTGGCACAGGGCCATAGCAGGCAAGCGGGTTACGGGCGCGACACCCATTCGTTCGGGCGCACCTCCAGGGGCGGGCGGAGCCGGCAGGGAGCAGGGGAGGGGCCGGTGACCACGGCGACAGCCAGGCGGCCGGGGCGGCGATGAAGTGGCACAGGCGAGGCCACGGTGACCTGGGGACGTAGGGGCACGGCAGGTCAGCGGCGGCGAAGGCGTGGGGAGCAGGGGGCGGGGGTCGGAGCTCTTCGGCCAGGGGAGCACGGTGCGCGCGGCAGAGGGCGGTCCAGGGACCTGTGCGTGCGGATGGGGGCGCGGTGAGCGCGCGTCGGGCGCAGCCAAAGATGGCACGGGCGCGCACAAGGGTGGGGACCGGGGTGCGCGGTGTCGAGGCGAGCTGGGGAGAGATGAGGCGAGGGAGGCGCTCACTGGGGCCCTAGGGTTAAGGGCAGTGGGGCGCGAGGTGGAGGTCGGAGACGTGCGCCGGAGAGGAGGCAGTCCGGCGGGGAGGTCCGGCGAAGGTGCTTCGGGGAGTCGGCGTCGGAGAGGTGGGTCGACTCACCGGGAGCGGCCGCGGCAGGGTTCGGTGCGCACCGGCTGGACCCTGCCGGCATGTTCCAGCGACGAGGTGGGCTCGACGAGGGGCGCCAGCCTGGTGGCGGAGACGGGAGGCGCCGGCCGAGGTGGGCAGCGGGGCGCTGCCTCAGTGGAGCGGTGGCGAGGGGGCGCCGTTACGCCCCGACCCAGATCGGCAGGGAGCGAGAGGAGCGAGGCGTGAGGGGAGAGTGGAGGGGGCTAGTCCCGGATCCAGATCGGATCGGGAGAGGGAGTGGCGACGTGGGGGAAGTGGGGGTGTCGGTGGGTTAGGGTTTGGCTTGGGTGGGGTTATCCAGCCGGGGTGGGCCTGCTTGGCCGCGTGGGTGGCCAGCTGGGCCTGTTGGCCCAGTTGGCCGGGGGTGTCCTTTTCTTTCTATTTTTATTTTGTTTTGTCTTTCTCTTTTCTTATTTTTATTTGCTATGTTTGCTTTCTTTTAGTTTCCTTTTATTTTAGTTTTAATAAATTACCATATGGCACCTAAATAGATTTTACAAATTATGCCACTGCCACAATAGTTTAATACTTATAACAAATTAGTTTTGAAAATGTTTATTATTTTTAGAGCATTTAAATAATTGTATTTGCTACTGTTTTATTCATTTTAGAGCATTTAAACGTTTTATAAAAGTAGGGTTTCTTCACCTTAATTACCTATGCATTATCTGGCACAAACCGAACATTTTAGTTTTAATATTTGAAAACTTTTGATGGTTGCCTCTATTTTGAATTTGAATTTGAATCGATTTTGAACTAACCCGAGATTAGCAATAGTAATCGAGGTGTGGTGGCATCATTAGTAGAAAGTTACTGTAGCTTAATTATCCGGGCGTCACAATTCTCCTCCACTACAAGAAATCTCGTCCCGAGATTTAAGAGGGGAGTAAGGGGGAAGACTAGGTTACGAAATTCTAACGATTTTTCTTGGTCTTGGTTGCTCTTCTCGAAGAGGTCGATCCATTACATTGTTGTCTTCATTTCTCTGCTTCAAGTCATCATGATGAAGTCAACATCCTTTCTTTGGAAACTCCATCGTACTTACGAAAGGATAAGGGGGTATTATGGAAGAACGGACCGCTACAATGTTTGCTTATCTAGTAGATAACATCAGGGAAGGTGGCGAGAAGTAACTCTCGAATTGAAATTTAAGACAATATCGAGAGCAAAGTAAGAAGGTGCAAAATAGAAGTTTCAAGCACATAGGCAATCGTTCGTTGCCTGAAGCAAAGTGTGAAAGGGGTTCAGAGTAATGGGAATAAGTATTGCGTCTGATACCAAATTGATGATCTCACCGGAAGGTGGCTCGTGAATTACACACGAGGCCACGCACGAGGAATAACTTTGGGAACAGGGGGTGTACAGGAGAGTCAAGTTTCGATCCTGTGGAACTATGGGTTATGGGCCCACCATGTGTTTTTTTAATAGGAGCAGTGACATCTTGCACGGTCATGATAGCAAGGCATGTCAGAGAGTACCATGTCAGTTATGTCGGCAACAACATTGGTACCAAGGGCGAGGGACAAAGAGAACCATTTTCCTGCTCGTTGCTACGAGGCGGGCCAATAGGCAAAGTTCTCGTCCATCGGTGATTACCAGAATGTCATCAACAAAGTAACAGGGTCTTACTGACAGAGTTGTACACTTTGGTGCTTATAAAAGCAGTGACGTATTACTGCTTAGATCATATAAACCTCAAGAAGGTTAAACAGAACAATGGAAAGGAAAATGTGATTATCAGATTAAACAGAACAATGGAAAGGAAAATGTGTTTAAACACATATTTCAGGGGTATATCCTTCCCAAGAACAAGCAGAGTATGATATCCAAGACCGGATAGAAGGTAGAAAACCACATAAGTAAGGGGGGGAGCTCATGATATTACCCATACAATGGTGTTTGGATAATTGAGCAGGAAACATTTAGCATTAGCTTCAATGTTATTGTTGAAAATTGGAATACCATAGACATGCTTCGAGATAGCATTGACATGGTCAACAGGTGAAGATCACACTCTGGAGACACAAAGGATCCATCAGGAATAACTTGAAGAATAGGTCTTACAATTCCCTCATGGAAGAAGGGATAACTTTGCTAAAAAGGAATCTATAACAACAAGTCCTCCGGCCAGGTGTCATAGGCATGACATCACCTTACCGATATATAAGGACCAATGTAATAATTCTTGGAAATATGTTCCGACCATCATATCTGACTGAGATTCAGATCTAATTGGTGCCAGGATGCCCCAGACTCGGGATGCCTGAGAAGAAAAGGTACAACACAATTGACGAGACGACATTGTAAGATTCTCGAGAAATGTACTATGGAAGCGAGTTCCGAAACAAGAGTTCATCATTAAAACCAAGGAGAGGATGAAGAGGTGGATGATGAACTCAGCGACAATTTATTGAGATTTCCAAAAGATGGATTTCCGCACTTATGTGAACAAGGAGATAACATTTGTCGGGTCAATTGATATAAGGATGTATGCTCGAGGAAAACATACACAATTAAGCATTGGTTGAAAAGTGGACCCAAAATATGGTCTTAGGTAGCATGATCAATGTTAGAAAGGTGATCCAACAAGCAATAGTCTAAGAATGAAATATCAACCATTAACTTGAAAGCAATAGGGTTGCTAGAAACACGAACAAGTTTGTGTTGAACGGAAGGCAATAAAGTGGTCGATGATAACACAAATCATCGAGGGCAAGGAGGGTAATTCTCATCATGAATTCAATTGATATCTTGGAAGGGGTCAAAATGTTGATGATGATCACGACACATTTGTCGAGAGGTTTCAAGAAGATGTAACCAATCGGCAATGACATCAAGTTAACGGAATGATGAAGCGAGAAGTTATTGAAACCATAGGTACGACACAAACTTGAAATCAAGCTTGTCATTCAAGGACAATTGTCATGACAAGGAAGATCGACGTAAGCTTAGCTATCGTCGCAAATTGGTGCTCCGAGAATAAGGACCAGGTAGCACAGTTAAAATCGGCATGATAATGTATAGCCGAGCAGGCCAGGAATGACATGGTTGAGTACAAACTCATGAGTAAAGGAGATTACTAACAGTTGTTTAATCATGGTGCGGACCTGATTTAGTTATCGGTGTCCTCGAGTGACTAGCAACTCGGAACCAGGAAAAATTGGAATCGGTGAGGAATAATACTTGACGAAGGCTCATAATAAGCAACATGGTTTGGTGATATAATCGAGATACCAGAGGGTAATACTCAGAGGTAGAGCAAAATAGAGGGTTGACAAGTGTATTGATCTGCAAAAGACAAGTACTTTAACTTGTCCGAGAAAAGGAATCAAGGAATATCAATATGGCCGAAACCATAGTTGCAAGGGATCCAATTTAAAGACACCGAAAGAATTAACCAACTGATTAAATTTTTTGCAAGAAGCTTCCATGATAAGTTCCACATCGGGTCCATGGGCATGAACACTAAGTTCAAGGTCGACTCCGACTTCTTCAATGCATTACCTTCCATTCACTTCTCGTGTTTCAAAAATGACATTAGTTGTTGAAAGTTTTACCTGGTGCAATACCAGATAGGTATGACCCGTGAAATCTTATGGGTTCAAACAGGTTAGGGAAGGCGTTGGTTCAACTCATCGGGGCATCTTAGGAACATATACCACAAACTTCGGAGTAAATAATACAAGCTCGAAAGTAGAGTATGGTTATCAGGGCATAGGATACAAATTACCAAAGGCATTATATACCCATGGAAAGGCTCACAAGGTTGTTGAATATGAAGGACACCGTCAGATAATAATCCAACAAGGGGTTTGTGGTCTACAACGAAGCTGTTGCAAGTATCGGTACTCTATCAGAGGAAGAAACCATGCAAAGGCATTGGATTATAGAAACAACTGACTAACTCAAAGCTCAGTTGCAAAGGAATTATGATTTCCAAATCAAGGGATCAGAAGCAAATGCTCTGATTAAGGATGGATAAGTCGAGTAAGCTTAGGGGTACAATCGACGACAATTGGGTTGGTCGAGATCCAACTCATGTTTAAAATGACGTCTGAGCCGAAAGGATGAATTCTAGGAACTGATTGAGGACTGCGAGCATTCGCAACATATTAAAGCAATGGACTCAAAATGATAGTGACAAAGGTTGCCAATAAGATTACTATACTTATGGGCTTAACCATAATGCAAGCAAGCAAGAATTTCAAGAGCAATAAGTGCTAAGGATTTTTGGAAGATCGAATATTATTTTGAAGACCTTAGTGAAACACATAAACAACTGGGGAAGGGTGGATACTCGGTAAGTGCGAGGAATTATCCGTAGGGGTATTGAGGTGGCTTAGAACTGCAAGACAGTAGGCACAAAGTATTCTCGGAACAATAGAGAGAATTTTCGGCGTATCTTGTAATAACAAGATCAATGGGATTTGAAAGGGCAAGCGTATGTAGTTATCCATAATGATACAATAGTGGTAGGGAATTTGGAAAGGCGGCGGGCACAACTGTCTTGAGAGAACAACAGAGATTATCTTCGGAATCTTCTGGTGCAGCAGGCCATCATCTGTAATAAGGGAAACTCCAGATGAACGTGATCGCGAGATCCTAATGTTAGAGTTAGTAAAACCATTTAAACCCGAATAGAAGAGAGATCAGAGTCCCAGAGTATAGACGAGGAATAACAGATCCTAATACCACCCAATGGCGACATGGGCCCATAGGCCACACAGCCATGTTAGTAAAGGTTTTGCAATGACTAGACTCAACTTTGGCCAAGGAGTTGGAAAGGGGATTCCTACAGGCAGTCGGCTCTGATACCAACTTGTGACTCCCCTAATTCAATCGTACAAATCATACACGCAAACATGTACGATCAAGATCAGGGACTCACGGGAAGATATCACAACACAACTCTACAAATAAAATAAGTCATACAAGCATCATATTACAAGCCAGGGGCCTCGAGGGCTCGAATACAAGAGCTTGATCATAGACTAGTCAGCGGAAGCAACAATATCTGAGTACAGACATAAGTTAGACAAGTTTGCCTTAAGAAGGCTAGCACAAACTGGGATACAGATCGAAAGAGGTGCAAGCCTCCTGCCTGGGATCCTCCTAAACTACTCCTGGTCGTCGTCAGCGGGCTGCACATAGTAGTAGGCACCTCCCGAGTAGTGGTAGTCGTCGTTGACAGTGGCATCTGGCTCTTGGACTCCAACGTCTGGTCGTAGCAACCGGGTATAGGAAAGGGGGAAAAGGGGGAGAAAAGCAACCGTGAGTACTCATCCAAAGTACTCGCAAGCAAGGAGCTACACTACATATGTATGCATTGGTATCAAATGGAAAAGGCTATCATATGTGGACTGAACTACAAAATGCTGGAATAAGAGGGGGATAGCTAGTCCTATCGAAGACTACGCTTCTGGCCACCTCCATCTTGCAGCATGTAGAAGAGAGTAGATGGTAAGTTCACCAAGTAGCATCGTGTAGCATAATCCTAACCGATGATCCTCCCCTCGTCACCCTGTGAGAGAGCGACCACCGGTTGTATCTGGCACTTGGAAGGGTGTGTTTTATCAAGTATCCGGTTCTAGTTGTCATAAGGTCAAGGTACAACTCCAAGTCGTCCTGTTACCGAAGATCACATCTATTCGAATAGATTAACTTCCCTGCAGGGGTGCACCACATTTCCCAACACGCTCGATCCCCTTTGTCCGGACACACTTTCCTGGGTCATGCCCGGCCTCGGAAGATCAACACGTCGCAGCCCTACCTAGGCACAACAGAGAGGTCAGCACGCCGATCTAAATCCTATGGCGTAGTGGTCTGGGCCCATCGCCCATTGCACACCTGCATGTTGCGTCCGTGGCCGGTGAGCAGACCTAGCCTCCCTTATACAAGAGTAGGCGTTCCAGTCCAACCCGGCACGCCGCTCAGTCGCTGACGTCAAGAAGGCTTTGGCTTATACCACGACGTCGAGTGCCCATAACTGTCCCCGCGTAGATGGTTAGTGCGTATAAGCCAGTGGCCAGACTCAGATCAAATACCAGGATCTCGTTAAACGTGTTAAGTATCCATGAACACCGACCAGGGCCAGGCCCACCTCTCTCCTAGGTGGTCTCAACCTGCCCTGTCGCTCCGCCACAAAGTAACAGTCGGGGGCCGTCGGGAACCCAGGCCCACCTCTACCGGGATGGAGCCACCTACCCCTTCAGCCCCAACTCCGAACAGTACCACAGGTAATGTAACAGTGTAAAGTATATAGTATATACCTGTGATCACCTCCCGAAGTGATAACGGCCCAGTAGTATAGCATGGCAGACGGACAAGAGTGTAGGGCCACTGATGGAACACTAGCATCCTATACTAAGCAGTAGGATAGCAGGTAATGGTAATAACAGTAGTATCAAGGACAGGCTATGCATCAGGATAGGATTAACGGAAAGCAGTAACATGCTACACTACTCTAATGCAAGCAGTATAGAGAAGAGTAGGCGATATCTGGTGATCAAGGGGGGGGGGAGAGAGGGGTCGTCGTCGACGTAGTTGAACGCAGCGGCATCAGCGGCAGTCTCGAGGTCTACCAGAGAGAAGAGGGGGGAGAAACAGTAAATACGAAGCTAACAAAGCATCACAAAACATAACGAGGCAATACGCGGTGCTAGTTATGCCCTAACGCGGTAGTAAGTGATACCGACGAAGGGGGGAAACATCCGGGAAAGTATCCCTGGTGTTTCACGTTTTCGGACAAATGAACTAGAGGGGGAAAGTTGCATGTTTGCTATGCTAGGGATGTGGGGCGGACGAACGGGCTGCGTATCCGAATTCGCCTCGTCGTTCTAAGCAACTTTCATGTAGAAAGTATTTTCATCTAAGCTATGGTTTATTTTATATGATTTTCTAAAGTTTTAAACCACTTTTAGAATTTATTTAATTAATTTAATCCAACATTATCCAGAATAGTGCATGGTGACTTCATCGTGACGTCAGCATGACGTCAGTAGTCAACAGAGGTGTTGACTAGTCAAACTGACGTGTGGGTCCAGTGGGACCCACCTTTCATACTCTGTTTTAGAATAATTAGGGTTTAGTTAACTAATTACTATTTAATTAAACTAACTAGTTAATTCGATTAATTAAACAAGATTAATTAACTTAATTAATTCACTAATTAAATAATTAAATAAATTTATTAAATAAATTTCTTTTTATTATTATAATTTTTTCTATTTTTTTAAAACGTTCTTAGAGGCTGGGCCCCACCTGCCTGTGGCACAGGGGCCATAGCAGGCGAGCGGGTTATGGGCATGGCACCCGTTCGTTTGGGCGCACCTGCAGGGGCGAGCGGAGCCGGCAGGGAGCAGGGGAGGGGCCGGTGACCACGGCGCCAGCCAGGCGGCCGAGGCGGCGATGAAGCGGCACAAGCGAGGCCACGGTGACCTGGGGAGGTAGCGACACGGCAGGTCAGCGGCGGCAAAGGCGTGGGGAGCAGGGGGTGGGGGTCGGAGCACTTCGGCCAGGGGAGCAGGGTGCACGCGGCCACCTGCAGGCGGGCGCGGTAGAGGGCGGTCCAGGGACCTGTGCGCGCGGATGGGGCGCACGAGGGTGGGGACCAGGGTGCGCGGTGTTGAGGCGAGCTGGGGAGAGACGAGGTGAGGGAGGCGCTCACTGGGGCCGTAGGGTTAAGGGCAGTGGGGCGCGAGGTGGAGGTCGGAGACGTGCGTCGGAGAGGAGGCAATCTGGCGGGGAGGTCCGGTGAAGGCGCTCCGGGACGTCGGTGTCGGAGAGGTGGGTCGACTCGCCGGGAGAGGCCGCGGCAGGGTTCAGTGCGCGCCGGCGGGACCCTGCCGGCATGGTCCGGCGACGAGTGGGCTCGGCGAGGGGCGCCAACCTGATGGCGGAGATGGGAGGCGCCGGCCGAGGTGGGCAGCGGGGCGCTGCCTCGGCGGAGCGACGGCGAGGGGGCGCCGTTGCGCCCCGATCCGGATCGGGAGGGAGCGAGAGGAGCGAGGCGTGAGGGGAGAGTGGAGGGGGCTGGTCCCGGATCCAGATCGGATCAGGAGAGGGAGTGGCGACGTGGGGGAAGTGGGGGTGTCGGTGGGTTAGGGTTTGGCCTGGGTGGGGTTATCCAGCCATGGTGGGCCAGCTGGGCCGCGTGGGTGGCCAGCTGGGCCTGTTGGCCCAGTTGGCCGGGGGGTGTCCTTTTCTTTCTATTTTTATTTTGTTTTGTCTTTCTCTTTTCTTATTTTTATTTGCTATTTGCTTTCTTTTAGTTTCCTTTTATTTTAGTTTTAGTAAATTACCATAGTAGCACCTAAATAGATTTTACAAATTATGCCACTGCCACAATAGTTTAATACTTATAACAAATTAGTTTTGAAAATGTTTATTATTTTTAGAGCATTTAAATAATTGTATTTGCTACTGTTTTATTCATTTTAGAGTATTTAAACGTTTTATAAAAGTAGGGTTTCTTCACCTTAATTACCTATGCATTATCTGGCACAAACTGAACATTTTAGTTTTAATATTTGAAAGCTTTTGATGTTTGCCTCTATTTTGAATTTGAATCAGTTTTGAACTAACCCGAGATTAGCAACAGTAATCAAGGTGATGTGACATCATTAGTAGAAAGTTACTGTAGCGTAATTATCCGGGCGTCACAGGTAGTTGCTCGGTCGGCTGGTGAGTAGGGGATTAATAGGCTAATCGGCAAGTTAATCGACCATTTAATCAATTAATCGGATGATTTATCGGGTAATCAGCTACTCGGGGACCCTATGAGTAGGGATTAATCGGCAAGTTAACTGGTTAATCGGATGAATTCTTGAACAAGGAATGTATCTATAATTTTTGATCGTCCCATGCTATTATATTATCTATTTTGGATGTTTAATGGGATTCAATATGCTCTTATATTATTTTTGGGACAAATCTATTAACCGGAGGCCCAGTGCCAGTTGCTGTTTTTTGCCTATTTCAGTGTTTTGCAGAAAAGGAATATCAAACGGAATCCAAATGGAACGAAACCTTCGCGAGGATCTTCCTTGGAACAAACGCAATCCAGGAGACTTGGAGTGGAAGTCAGAGACGCAACGAGGCGGCCACGAGGCAGGAGGGCGCGCCCCCACCCCCGTGGGCCCCTCGTAGCTCCACCGACCTACTTCTTTCACCTATATATACTCTTATACCCTGAAAACATCTAGGAGATCCACGAAACCACTTTTCCACCAACGCACCTTCTATACCCATGAGATCCCATCTGGGGCCTTTTCCGGCGATCTGCCGCAGGGCGATTTGATCACGGAGGGCTTCTACATGAACACCATAGCCTCTCCGATGATGTGTAAGTAGTTTACCACATACCTTCGGGTCCATAGTTATTAGCTAGATGGCTTCTTCTCTCTCTTTGGTTCTCAATACAAAGTTCTCCTTGATGTTCTTGGAGATCTATTCGATGTAATAGCTTTTGTGGTGTGTTTGCCGAGATCCAATGAATTGTGGGTTTATGATCAAGATTATCTATGAACAATATTTGATTCTTCTCTGAATTCTTGTATGCATGATTTGATATCTTTGCAAGTCTCTTCGAATTATCGGTTTAGTTTGGCCTACTAGCTAGATTGATCTTTCTTGCAATGGGAGAAGTGCTTAGCTTTGGGTTCAATCTTGCGGTGTCCTTTCCCAGTGACAACAGGGGCAGCAAGGCACGTATTGTATTGTTGCCATTGAGGATAAAAAGATGGGGTTTATATCATATTGCTTGAGTTTATCCCTCTACATAATGTCATCTTGCCTAATGTGTTACTCTGTTCTTATGAACTTAATACTCTAGATGCATGCTGGATAGCGGTCGATGTGTGGAGTTATAGTAGTAGATGCAGAATCGTTTCGGTCTACTTGACACGGATGTGATGCCTATGTTTATGATCATGCCTAGATATTCTCATAACTATGCGCTTTTCTATCAATTGCTCGGTAGTAATTTGTTCACCCACCATAATATATGCTATCTTGAGAGAAGCCACTAGTGAAACCTATGGCCCCTGGTCTATTTACATCATATTAGTTTCCCGTCAACTTACCAATTTCTGTAGCCGTTTATTTTGCAATCTTTACTTTCCAATCTATACAACAAAAATACCAAAAATATTTATCTTATTATCTTTATCAGATCTCACTTTTGCAAGTGGCCGTGAAGGGATTGACAACCCCTTTATCGCGTTGGTTGCATGGTTCTTGATTGTTTGTGTAGGTACTAGGCGATTTGCGTGTAGTCTCCTACTGGATTGATACCTTGGTTCTCAAAAACTAAGGTAAATACTTACGCTACTTTGCTGCATCACCCTTTCCTCTTCAAGGGAAAACCAACGCATGCTCAAGAGGTAGCAATGCCTAACACTCTTTGGCTCTGGGTGTATAGGGATTTGTCCTCGCAAGGATCTCCCTCTCAAATGCTTGGGAGGTGGGTTGCTCTCAAATGACAAAAGCCATCCATTAACTCTGAGCAGCCACCAATTTATGGTGTATGGGGTGGGCTATTTATAGCCAGGAGGCAACCCGACCTGATTTGTCCAAAATGACCCTGGGTCACTAAGGAACTGACACGTGTCCAATGGTCAGATTTCGAACACACGCGGTAGCTTGACTTGGGCTACAAGTAAAGCTGACTCATCCAGCTCTGGATAAGATTTGCTCTCATGGTCTTCGCTCGAAGTCATAGGATTTGGTTGAGCATCACATCAGTTACTCTGACTTTGTTCACTTGGACCCCACTTAACAGTACCGTGGTTCCTATGACTCAACAAAGAAGAAAAGCGAAACAACTATGTCTTCGCACTCCATAGTCTTCACGTGGATGTCTTCTCATGTCATAATCTTCAGTGTGAACATCTTCACAAACCACCATTGTCTTCAATGTCTTCACACATTTTTAGGGGTCATCTCTGATAGGTAAACCAAATCAACAAGGGACTACTACCCGTGTTATCCTGCAATTCTCACAAACACATTAGTCCCTCAACCAAGTTTGTCGTCAATACTCCAAAACCAACTAAGGGTGGCACTAGATGCACTTACAGGGGGGGTCAGCCAAGACCTGCCCTGCAGGCTGGCTGGGCCCCCAAGAAAAGGGGGACAACCTTCCATTCCATGGTCCCCTTCTAGATGGTTCTGAAATATTTTAAGAGCCTTTATAAGAAGTCTTCCTTTTAGGGTGTGTGCACGAGGATAGATCTTCACTCTTCAGTGATGATTTGGAGGTCGATTCCCCTTCATGATTCAACTTGCGTTTAGTAGTCGGTTGTGAAGTAAAAAGTTGTAACAGAAAATGTAAAAGTGTTGCAACAAAAAATGTAGATTCATTATCTCTGTTACAATGGGTTCTTGTTGTTTCTCAAAAAGAAAGAAAACAATGAGTTTTGGTTTGACCATGTTGTGTGGTGAACTTAGGATGAAAATGCACTGCTTCGACCTTTTTTTTGCACGACCACCTCATATCTCCAAACACCACGAAAAATGGCACACCCGAGCATCTTGGATGCCATTTTTGATATGTTTCTACCTTTTTTGAATTACTAATCATCAGGAGCAGATGAGCATGGACTCATACATAGATTACCGCCTTACAACATAGATCACCTTATAAGTTACAAATATAGTGCACATGTCGAACCAATCAAGGGTGAGGACAAACATTTTAGAAAAATGCATAAAAAGGGATAAGAAAAGTGATGGAGCAACAAGGCACACATTCGCTTCTAGTCCCTTCATTCTTAAATATAATCTTCTTTAGAGATTTCAATATGAACTACATATGGAGCAAAATGAGTTAGTCACTCTAAAATATGTCTATATACATCCGTATGTAGTCCATATTGGAATCTTTAAAAAGGCTTATATTTAGAAACGGAGAGAGTAGTACCTCCTATTTTTCCTACAGTATTTGGGTTTGGTTAGATTCATTATTGAGATAAATAAACATTATTGGCATAATATTTTTAAAATTATCTCATTGGTTACTCATAAAAATGACAACTATATTAAGATGTTTGTGAAGGAAATATGCCCTAGAGGCAATAATAAAGTTATTATTTATTTCCTTATATCATGATAAATATTTATTATTCATGATAGAATTGTATTAACCGGAAACATGATACATGTGTGAATACATAGACAAACAGAGTGTCACTAGTATGCCTCTACTTAACTAGCTCATTGATCAAAGATGGTTATGTTTCCTAGCCATAGACAAATAGTTGTCATTTGATTAACGGGATCACATCATTAGAAGAATGATGCAATTGACTTGACCCATTCCGTTAGCTTAGCACTTGATCGTTTAGTTTGTTGCTATTGCTTTATTCATGACTTATACATGTTCCTATGACTATGAGATTATGCAACTCCCGTTTACCGGAGGAACACTTTATGTGCTACCAAACTTCACAACGTAACTAGGTGATTATAAAGGTGCTCTACAGGTGTCTCCGAAGGTACTTGTTGGGTTGGCGTATTTCGAGATTAGGATTTGTCACTCCAATTGTCGGAGAGGTATCTCTAGGCCCACTCGGTAATACACATCACTTAAGCCTTGCAAGAATAGCAACTAATGAGTTAGTTGAGGAATGATGTATTACAGAACGAGTAAAGAGACTTGCCGGCAACGAGATTGAACTAGGTATTGAGATACCGACGATCGAATCTCGGGCAAATAACATACCGATGAAAAAGGGAACAACGTATGTTGTTATGCAGTTTGACCGATAAAGATCTTCGTAGAATATGTAGGAGCCAATGTGATCATCCAGGTTCCGCTATTGATTATTGACCGGAGACGTGTCTCGCTCATGTCTACATAGTTCTCGAACCCGTAGGGTCCGCACGCTTAAAGTTCGATGACGATTATATTATGAGTTTATGTGTTTTTATGTACCGAAGGTAGTTCGGAGTCCCAGATGAGATCGGGGACATGACGAGGAGTCTCGAAATGGTCAAGACGTAAAGATCGATATATTGGACGACTATATTCGGACATCGGAAAGGTTCCGAGTGGTTCGGGTATTTTTCGGAGTACCGGGGAGTTACGGGAATACAGGGGAAGAAGTATATGGGCCTTATTGGGCTTTAGGGGAGAGAGAGAGGCATGCCACGCGCCGCCCCAATGACTAGTCCGAATTGGACTAGGGGGAGGGGTGACACCCCCTCCTTCCTTCTCTTCCCTCTTCCCCTTCCTTGTCTTCTACTCCTACTACTTGGAAGGGGAGGAATCCAACTCCTGGTGGGAGTAGGACTCCTCCAGGGCGCGCCATAGGGGTCGGCCCTCTCTCCCCTCCTCCACTCCTTTATTTACGTGGCCAGGGGGCACCCCACAGAGACAACAATTGATCTCTTGGATCTTTTAGCCGTGTGCGGTACCCCTCTCCACCATAGTCCACCTCGATAATATCATAGCGGTGCTTAGGCGAAGCCCTGCGACGGTAGAACATCAACATCGTCACCACGCCGTCGTGCTGACGGAACTCTCCCTCATAGCTCGGTTGGATCGGAGTTCGAGGGACATCATCGAGTTGAACATGTGCAGAACTCGGAGGTGCCGTGCGTTTGGTACTTGACCGGTCGGATCGTGAAGACGTACGACTACATCAACCGCGTTGTGCTAACGCTTCCGTTGTCGGTCTACGAGGGTACGTGGACACACTCTCCCCTCCCGTTGCTATGCATCACCATGATCTAGCATGTGCGTAGGAATTTTTTTGAAATTACTACATTCCCCAACTGTGGCATCAGAGGCAGGTTTTATGCGTTGATGTTATATGCACGAGTAGAACACAAGTGAGTTATGGGTGATACAAGTCATACTGCTTACCAGCATGTCATACTTTGGTTCGGCGGTGTAACATTCCAAATTTTCAATTTGGTATGTTATACATTAGGTCATCACTGCATATCATATTTTATTTGCTTTTGGCCTAATCCAGAAATTCTACGCAACTCAAGGACCCTCGGAGAGAGTTGGGGATTTCGTTATTTTCAAAATTTGAGAAAACTCAAATTTTGAAAATAGGATCATTGATTTTATTTATTTTATTTATTTGACCTTCAATTATTTCTATAATAAAAAAATAAGTGAGAGGGGATAAAATGACTTTCCCAAAATAAAGAAATATTGAGGATTTAATAAAAAATCAAAAAGATTTATTTTGGAGTTTTTCTATTTTATTTGAATTTAGGAAAAATTGCACATTTTTCAAAATTGCATTTTAGGGCCAAGAAAATGTTCATCTTGTTCAAAATATTTTATTTAGACGGTGAAAATTTGTTTTGGCATTTTTAGATTTTTTATTTATTTTTCTAGGATTTTTCTTAGTTCGGTGGGATTATTTTCCTTTTAAATCTCCGTGCCCGACTGGGCCGAAGGCCCAGCCAAGGCAGGCCGGCTCGCGCCGCCGCCGCCGACCCGGACTCCCAGTCCGAGCCGGACTCCTCCGCGTCGCCGCCGCCTTGCCCCTTCCCCCGCCACCCCCTCCCTCTTAAATACCGTCGCCGCCCTCCCCACCCGGCCACCCGACCCGCCCCGCCGCCGATAGCAGCAGCAGCAGCCGCCGCCTTGCGC